>NC_080094.1:68650829-68959729 GCF_950005125.1 Chionomys nivalis | reverse complement strand
CCTGGGGAGCAAAGAAAAGGAGCGGCCTTTCCTCACTCAGGTCAACAATGTAGGTCATGCATGGAAGGAATATTCCAACTCTCAGCAAAAATGTGGAGTGAGTCAAGCCTCCGGGAAGGGCTTAGGGCCAACGGAGTTCCCCGGCCTGCTGCTGTCCAGGAGCCCAGAGAAACCAGAGACTGGTGGACAGGTGGAATCACTCCCCGCTTCGGAAAGTAATTCACGTTTTTCTGAGACTGTAGGAAACTGTTGAGACTGTATGCTGCCCGTGGCTTCACTTCGCAACCCTCCAGAGATCTTAATGATGACGTGTTTCCAATAGACGGTCGAGTGATAGACACAAAGTTGCGTGGATCTAGCCACGCTCCTTCCTCAGCAGCCTAGACCTGGAGGGGGCTGTTGAGGCAGAAGACAGAGGCAATCCATCACTTAGCCCAGGCCAGACCTGTCATTTCTAAAAGAGCCAGCCCAATTCTGGCCCATACCACCTTAGACTGGAAGAGGCTCAGGCCAGGGCCCAGCTAATATTCTTGGCTCCTTCCTCGATGCTGGGTCACAGCAAGTGTGCCACAGGTGTCTGCAGTTTTCCTGCCCTAACGCCCAGACAGACCGACCCTCACCGAGCCTCTTCCCAGGACTCCCTATCTGCCATGGTTGGTTACACTCTCCACTCTACTGCCAGCCTGGCTTTCCCAACAATGTTTGGGAATTAGGACATCCTGTCCAACACACAACCAACATCTCTACCTCCTCGTGGTCCTTTCCTCTGACCTTAATTTGCCCTCCTCTTCTACCTCCCATTTCCTTTCTCTGCCTTTGCCTCACAAAAGAGTTCCAACCCCTGATAAACAAGTTGGCCCTCGCTCCAGGAACAGCTTTCTGTTATGATATATCAACCAACCTTTGACTCATCTCAAACCACCTGCAAGACCCAAGCACCTCCCTCCAACCTGAAGTCCCAGGAGCCCCGGATAAACACACGGTGATGCAGGTTTTACTCTGTCACCCACACAGCAATCCTCGAAAGACTGGTCTGTCCTCACAGGGGATGGGCAGCACCCTGAGACCTAGAACACGAGGACTCATCATTGTACCTGTCGGATGTCAACCAAAGGAGCCACTGCAATGCCTGCCACATGAAAATAAAAGAGCAAAATCGAGGTCTCCACACAAGGATCAAGCCCAGAGAAACTCCATTAACACTTCCACCTGCCACTTAAACTACCACCCTGATGAAGAAACTAAATGGTGCCAGAGGACCTGTGCTTAGGGTTTCCAGCTCCAGACCCCCCTCCTCCCCTCCTTCCCAAGAGAATGCAGAAGGGCTGCAATCGGGGCCCTAGAATAAATCAGTCTCTAGGACCTCCAAGCAGGCAGCAGAGGACTGTCAATGGCCCCTATTGTTATGTCCCAAGCAAGAAGAGAAGTACTTTCCTGTCAAATAAAGATAATGTTTGAAGGTGACTTTGAAGTCCTAAGGTCTTTTTATCACAACAGGCTGGTGTTGCACCTACATAATAGGTTTCGTTTTTCCTGTTCCATTGAGCACCCTAGCCTTTCTGTAGTACAGAGATGGCTGTGTTCTTTTCAATGGTAACAGAACACCCTGATCCTCCACCCCCAGGAGCCGGGTTCTGGAAGCTGTAGGGGCCCACAGGCAGGATTGTTGTATCCCTCCCCACCTTCACCAGGTCTTCACTACTTGTCCCTCTGAAAGGCTTTCAGATAAATGCACAATGTCCAAGTGTCTCCTGGGAGCCAGGGGAGGGAGTACTGAGATGTTGCCCAGGTTTATTTCTTGATTCCAAGCTAAGCTCGCAATGCACTACCACAGCCACTCTAGTTTCCTTGGCCCCTGACAACTGAACGCCTCACCCATTTTTCTGGAAGCAGAGCCCAAAGAATCAGTTTCCATTTCTGTGCCTCCTCCCCATGTACTAGCTCCTATTACCCCTTTAAAACTATGATTTCTAAGTCTCTACATGAGATTTCTCAAATAACTGGTCAGACGACAAGAACATCGCCCCGACCCAGACAGGCCAAGGAAAAAGAGTCTCCGTCGACTGCCCCCACCCCATTCATCTCTTACCCATTTCTGTTAGATCATGAGACGCTTATAGTAAGTCTCAAGCGCCTCTGGGGCTAAGACTGTGGGATAGAACTCGGGTACTAAAAGGCCACAGCCAACAAACTCTGGCTCACTCACGCCCATCTCTTCTGATGCAACCTAGAGGAGGGGGCGGGCCCTCATGCTCCCGGCTCCAGCGGCCGCCGCCACGTTCTCGCCTCCCCGTGGGAAGCTACCCCGGCCGGGGCGTGGCGGCGACCTCCACCCGAGGTCTGGGCGCCCGCTGGCAACTTTGTGCCGCCGAGCCTGCCTCCGGCTCCGGCGGTGTGACCAATTGGCACGATTTCGCTTTCGCTTTGCTCCGGAGGTCCCGCGTGGCTCCCCCTGGGGTTGCCGTGGGCCCCTCCGTGGTCCCCTGTGTGGCCCGGGCCGCGGTCTCACCCCAGCCTCTCCTTGCTCTCCTCCGGGCTGAGCTGATCGAAGGTCTTGGAGTCCTCTTTGCCCAGGAAGGCCTCGTGATCGTACTGGAAGCTCTGGTTGTCCTCGGCCGGCCGCTCGCCCAGCTCCGAGTCGGGCCGCACCACGCGCTCCTTGCGCACCGTGGGCTTGGCCCGCAGCGTCAGCGCCAGCGCCAGCAGCAGCCCCAGGGCGAGTCCCAGGCGGCCACCGCGCGCCATGGTCGCGAGCAGAGGAAGGTGGTGGGGCAGTAGGGGTTCGCAGCACCGCTGCAGCTGTCCCCTCCCCAGCAAGGGGCGCGCCCGGCTGGCGCGGAGAGGCTCGGGCCGCCCCACTCACGCGCCCATTGGCCGGGGCGCTGGCGGGGGAGGCCAGGGCCGCCGAGCCACGTCGCCAGGCCGGGTGGTGGGCGTCAGGCTCGGGTTTCGCCTCGGCCCCTCCCCGCGATCTCGTTGCGAGAGGCGGGCCCAGACGAAGGGGGCTGCGGACTGGAGGGCTCTTTGCAAGACCGGAAAGAAGTTCTTTGTTTAAAAAAAAAAAAAAAAAAAAAAAAGCAACAGATGTTCGGTGTGGTAGCTCTATCTCCGGCTTAGAGAAGCTGTGCTCCCTGTCAGCTTCCAGCTGAGAGCCCTAACCTCAACCCCAGGCTTGCCCAAAGATGGGCACTTAAGTCCAATTCAACTCCAGTTAACGTAGTTTGCAGTGTGGTTACTTACACAAGAGTCTGGAAGGAGGTCAGAATGGGCGTGGTCCCCTAGGTTAGGGAGGAGGTGTTCTCAGGAGATAAGGCTCGATCGTGGGAGGGGGACCCGTGAGAAAGGAGAAGTCTTTTCTAGCTCCTGTAGTAGGGGGAGAGAGGAAGAAAGGCTTCCCAAAAGAAACAGAGATATCAGATTGTAAGACTTTTCGTTTCTGAATGTTGCCAAGTCATTTTACAAACCCATTACGTCGCACGCCTTTAATCCCAGCACTTGGGAGGCAGAGGCAGGCGGATCTCTGTGAGTTCAAGACCAGCCTGGTCTACAAGAGCTAGTTCCAGGACAGGCTCCAAAAACCACAGAGAAACCCTGTCTTGAAAAACAAAACAAAACAAAACAAAACAAAACAAAAAAAAAAACACAAACCCACAACGTGAGTTAAATTCTATCAGTATATTAAATCTGAAGTAATGATACCAACCAGAGATGGTCTGTATTAAATAAGTTTCTGAATGACAGAAGTGTTCTCTACATGGGCTGTCTTATATGTAATGGCCATTAATACTTAACAGAGATCCGGTCCCAGCTCAATAATTGAGTTTAAATGTAAAAAGCCACGCGTGGCTATCATACTGATGATGCCGGTCTGAACTTACCATTCTTTTCGCAAATACGCATGTTGGCGTTTGAATTCCATTCAAGTGTCGGAGGGTCGCTGGATCCCGTAAAGCAGAGGTTCTCAACCTGTGGATCGCAACCCCTTTGGGGTCACACGTCACATATGTGTATTACGATTCATAGAAGTAGCAAAATTACAGTTATGAAGTAGCAACGAAATACTTTTATGGTTGGGGGTCACCACAACGTGAGGAGCTGTATTAAAGGGTCGCAGCTTCAGAAAGTCTGAGACCTGCCGCTCCCAGGAGTTGCAGGGAACTGCGGTTGGAGCGGTCTCCCCCACCTCCTGCTCTAAAAGCTGTACTTCCGTCCATTTTCCGTTCACCTCCCTCACTTTAACAGAAAAGATCATTGGCCGGTGCGTCTTGCCCTTGCAATAAGGAAGTCAGGACATCATCGCGTAGATGCGAGAACCTTCTATAAGGACCATTTTCAGTTAAAAAACTAAGATAATGGGCCTGATACACCTAAGCATTGAGAGTATAACGAAGAACAAGACAGCCATGGCTCTACAGACTGAGAGTGTGTGCAGCACGGTGGATCAAGCACAGAAGACTTCCAGGAGGGAGCGACTTATAGAAAGAGAGTCGGGGTAAGCCAGGCAGGGGGGTGTGGCTATGTGAGAGGTCCTATGCTAGCTGGCAGAGAACAGTGGAGTTGGAAGTCATGCTCTGTGACCTTGTGCAACCCCCTCGAGAATCCTGACTAATGAACTTTTCAAACACAAATTCTAAATGGAGGTTTCTCTGTCCTGTCCCAGCCTGCAGCCATTTCTAAATAGTCACTCAGAGGCTTAATATTAATTATAGAATCTTTGGCCTATAGTTTAAGCTTATTATTAACTAGCTCTTACATTTAAATTAGCTCATTTCTATTAATCTATGTATTGCCACATGACTGTGGCATTACCGGTCTGCTGGCATCTTGCTTCTTGGGAGGCTGGCTCATGTCTCTCCGATTCCACCCTTCCTATCCTTCCCTGTGTTTTCAGTTTGACTTTCCCGTCTAGCATTATTCCGCCTTGCTGTAGGCCAAAGCAGCTTCTTTATTAACCAGTGGGAATAAAACATAGTCACAGGATACAGAAAGGTTATCACACAGCACAATTGTCTCCAGGCAAGTGGCCTAGTGCCCTCTGTGTTCACAAGGCAAACAAGATATGAATTAGTGGGGCAGGAGGGAAGAAGAGCGTGGACAGGGGATGGGAGAGTGAGCAGACACTGGTGACAGGCTACGACTTCATGACTTTTGCTGTGGCCTGGCTGGACACACTGGGATTGAACCAGAATGTCAGGAATGAAGGTGGCGTATCTTCAAGCCGCAGTTAGGCTTCCTGCCACCCAGTTGGCCCTTCCCACAGATTGTTTCAGGGGTAGGCTTGTTCCCTGTGGGAATTACCCGCTCTCCCGTGAATCCGGAAGCATTTGTGTAATTTCCCCTGGAGCTTGCCTACATTCTCATCCTGCATATTTTTCAATCTTCCCTGGAGAATTAACAAGTCCCCTCAACCAAATGGTCAGGAAAAGTGATGCTTCTAGCTGAGCGAGGTTCTCACTAAGTGATTGTTTTCTTTCATTTTTAAAGCTTGTTTTTTTTTGTTATTTCTCCCCTGAGCTTATATGGGGAGACTGACAAAGCACATTTTCACCTCCTCAGTTAGTCTCCCCACTTAATTGAGGCAAAGGATCCCCAAGCAGGAGGAGGCACGTAGCTGAGGCTGGACCAATGTGAAGGAAAGGCATCAAATGAGTAAATTGATAGGTAGGGTATACTGATTTGCTGCAAGTTACACCATCCAAACTCAGACTAAAAGTTAATAAAACTAAGAGAAAATTATTATCTCACATATCAAAAAGCCTTCAGAAATCTTTGTGTGGGTTTGTGTGGGCGCCTTTGTTCCACATCTTGTCTGCGATTATGTCAGCATAGTCTGGCCCATACACTTGCAGGAATTCTCCTGTCTCAATAGCACCCAGCTTTACATGGGTTCCACACTCAGGTCCTCATACTTGTTGGACAAGAACTTTAGCCACTGAGGCACAGCCTCCGAAATAAAAAATACTGAGTTAAATCAACTTCAGACTGCAAATGACTTAGGGGCAGCATCAAGGAACCAGGTTTTCAAGTTTCTTGCTTTTCGTCCAGTAGTAAAGAGACTATTTTCTTCCTAACTTCCCCACCAGATCCCCTTGCACATCCATTGGGCAGAATGGTATGGAATTCTGTGTTATTAAACCAATCAAAATCAATGGAGTCAACTCCACAGAGCTGGAAAAATACAGACTCCTCAGAAGCTCTTCCTGAGGGTTCTTTCGGAAAGAATAGGCCAGATGGTTAGAGATACCACAAGGATTTGTAGTTAACTGCTGTGTTTAGAGATTTATTTCCTCATCTCTACCTCCGGCCTCTCCACCATTCAGAGAAGGAGGGGGAAAGACCTCCATGGCTTTCTGCAGGATGCCTATCAAGGCTCAATTCAGATGTCATTTATTCCATGATGTTTTCCCTTAGATCTCAGATCAAAATCAATAACTTCTAACTCAAAATGCCCAGAGCCTCTGCATCTCATGCACAACCTTTTCAGTCTGATTTGTACGAATGCATTTGTTTCGGTTTTCTCCTAAGTCATATTCCCCAAGAGAAACGAGCCTGTGTGCTTCCTGCCCATATGAATAAATCCAGGGATTTGATCTTTTCCTGCCTTCTCACTGAAGTTAGTCACAATATGAAAGCTTGCATTAGGCTGAGCCTGGGGACCATATTCTTTTGGTTCACTACAGCATAGCCACTATCTAGCACAATATCTGGCCCATACTAGGTGCCCAGTTACGTCCAAATATATAAGAAACTACTGCCTACTAACTTTGTTCCTGGTTAAGCCATAGTAAGGTAGAAACTATATTCACCTTCACTCTCCTTTTCGAAATACATGCAGCATGATGAACGTCAGGGAATGAAGGACACTGGGGATAATCAAGGTGAGTCCCATCATTATCTCAGCTTATTGTCTGAGCAGAGTTTCCAGATGTGGTACAAGGAATGAGAACAGAGGTGAATATTCAGAGAGCCTAAGTCAGCTACATTGCTAAGGCAAGCATACTAGCAAGGAGAGAGCTATAGAAGAGAACCCTTAAGACCTGCAGCGAGTCTCCACTGAAAGTCTCCACTGAGAGTTTCCACTGAGAGTCTCCACTGAGAATCTCCACTGAAAGTCTCCACTGAAAGTCTCCACTGAGAGTTTCCACTGAGAGTCTCCACTGAGAATCTCCACTGAAAGTCTCCATTGAGAGTCTCCACTGAGAGTCTCCATTGAGGGTCTCCACTGAGAGTCTCCATTGGTCACTGGCAACACATGTCCTCAAGGCTAAAGGGTTAACCATCTGCAAGATTTGGAGAAACAGGGACTACCGGACCCAGAACCCGTTCCCACTAGTCAGACTGGAAAAACAGAATTAATCGGCCACTGGGCGGAGAGTTGAATAAGGTCTTGCCTCAGAGGTGAACAACAATCAGCCCTAGTTTCACCATTGCTCTCCCAAATGACTAACAAAATATAAAGCAAAACGTGAAAGATAGACTGTTCCAAGGAACTTGACTTCCTCCAAGAGAAAATGTTCAAGAAAACTTACAGGCCTAGAATCTAGAAGGCACAAGGTGTGTGTGTATGGGGGTGGGGCACCCCAGTGGTTCTCAACTTTCCTAATGCTGTGGCCCTTTAATACAGTTCCTCATGCTGTGGTGACCCCCTGCCACAAAATTATTTTCATTGCTACTTCATAACTGTAATGATGCTACTGTTATGAATGATAATGTCAATATCTGTGTTTTCCGGTGGTCTTGGGGGATCCCTGCGAAAGGGTCATTTGTTCCCTAAAAGGATCGCGACCCACAGTTTGAGAATCACTGCAAAATTCACAGTTAACACTGAGTCAAAGAATTGAAGAGAGCCAGTGTGGTGGTGCATGCCTGTAAGACCAGCACTTGGAAGGTGAAGGCAATAGGACCTCGAGAAAAAGGCCAGCTTGGGCTATATGGTGAGACCCTGGCTCAGAAAACAAGACTAAAAATGAACAAAAAATTAATAAGTTCTTAAAAAGACAAAACAATGCATTACATTATAATAATGAAAACCTATCAATAAAAACTGACTCAGACGTTAGAATGGGCAGAGAAAACATTTAAATAGTTATTCTGATTGTACTCAATAGATTTTAACTATTAAGAAGAGATGATCTACATAGCAAGTGCCAGGACAATCTGAGCTATATAGCTACACCCGTCTCAAATGAACAAAGAAAGAAGAAAGGAAGGAAGGAAGAATGGGAAGGAGGGAGGGAGGGAGGGAGGGAGGGAGGGAGAAAGGAAGGAAGGGAGGGAGGGAGGGAGGGAGGGAGGGAGGGAGGGAGGGAGGGAGGGGAGACTTTATTTCAAAGAAATGAAGAATTTTGGAAATGCACAAAAGTACAGGACAACTAGAAAGTGCAGAAAAGCGGAAGTGTGGTGTACTGGAAAGAAGAATACCAAGATGAACACAGTTCCAACCTGGGTCCCAGGAATCAGGAGGAAAACAAACCTGATCGAAAGGGTAAGCCAGGCAGCCCAGTGAACGGAGGGCAGCCCACCCACAGGACAAGTCACAACTCTCCACATCATAGTCAACATGGTCAACAGGTCTTGATCAGATAGGGTTTCCACTAGGGTGGGTCACCAACGGAAAAGAATCTCCTGGCTCTGAAGACTGTGGCAGGGCACCTTCTTGAAAAGGAATCTTTGTTCAGTTGAACTACATGGGGGCTCTGAGAACAGAACAATCACAGTGCCAGAGAGACTGAATTTAATCTGCTCTATCCACCTGATAAGAGATAGCCTTGGGAAACAGTCGTGGAGAGTGGAAGGGCTGAGCAGATATGGTGGGGTCGGGGGCAGAGGAAGCAATGTTCCAGGAATTAGCAAATCTCACTCATTAATAACCTTAAATATAGATGGCTTCATTCCTCTAATAAGAAGACACAACCTAGATGATTGGAAAAAAAAAAAGATCCAACAAGATCTAAATGTCGGTTGACTTCTAGAAACATGCCTCACTCTCTCACTGTCAAGGACACCTATGGAATGATAGTCAAAGGGCAGAAATCAGTATTTATAAGCAAATTAAAGCTAAAATAGCAGGTATAGCTATTTTAATATTTGACCAAGTAGATTTCAAGGCAAAGTTAGTCAGAAGAGGCAAAGAAAATGATTACATACTAATGACGGGAATGATTTATCAAGGTGATAAGGCAATTATTACCATATGTTCCAAATATTAAAGCTCTCTCTCTCTCTCTCTCTCTCTCTCTCTCTCTCTCACACACACACACACACACACACACACAACCCAATAATGGACATAAAAAGTGAGTTAGGTCCCGCAACAATAATAGTAAGTGACACTGGTATTCTTCTCCCATTTGTAGATATATCACTCCAACTGTGGGATTAAACTGCACCATAGATCAAGTACACTTAACGGATACATACAGAATATCCTATTTACAGATACAGAATACACATTCTTCTCAACAGTCTATGGGACCATCTTTAAAACAGATTACATCCAAGGTCGTATAAGAAGTCTTAAAAAAACAAAATAATTGAAGAACTTTCCTGCATCTTCTCAGACAATATTGGAGTAGAATTGGAGATCAGTAAGCAAGAGAAACTACACAAATACTGTTGAATGACTAGCAAGTTGTGGAATAAATCAGAGAAGAAAATATAAAAGCTCTAGAATTAGATGAAAATGAAATAACAACTCATCAGAACATTTGAAATAAAGGTACGATAGTTCTAAGAGTAATGTTTGTAGCTGTGATAGCTGTGTTAAAAAATCAAGGAGAACTCAGATAAATAAGCTAATGGTATATTCCAAATTATCAGAAGAATAATAAACTAATCTCAAAAGCAATAGATGGCAACAAGTTAATAAAGATTGGGACAGAAGTCAATGAAACGGAAACTAAAAGACAACAGGTAGAATCAAATGAAGGGTTGGTTCTTTGAAAATGTAAGTAATGTTGACAAACGTGTAGCCAATGTAGCTAAAAGAAATTGAAAGAAGACCCAGGTTAGTAACAGTATAGACCAAAAGAGGGATTTTACAACAGATTCCAATGCTGTTTTCAATAGTGCAGGATATACAACCTGCCTAGATATCTGTCAACAGATGAACAGATAAACTGCGGTGCAAACAATAAACAATGTATTTTAAGATATAATACAAAATAAAAATTTTGAGATGTATAAAAATGAATAAAATGGAGTATTATCATATTACAAGAGTTTAGTCAGATCTAGAAGGAAAAAGGACACATTTTCCTCTCCTACATAGAATCTATATTTAAATATTGGTATGCATGAATGGGGGAGGGCATGAAAGGTTCTAAAGACAGAACAAAGAAGGGCAATGGTATACATACATACACACACACACACACACACACACACACACACACTTGTGTATCTATCAGACTGAGGAAATGTTTGGGGAGGAAGGGGCCCAGTAAGAGGAGAGATGGGTAACATGAAGAAAGGGTTGAATAAGAACAGACTATAATAAAATATATCTATGAAAATGTTGTACTGAAACCCATTTTGTGTGCTAATCAAAAAGACTAATAAAAGCAAAATTCAAACATAAATAGAAAGAAATGATTCCAAATGAAGCCCATGAACAAAAGTGAACATAGGTGATGAATGATCTCTGAGATAACCTCCAAGTATACACTATTATTTGAGTCCATGAGGATGAAGGATAGGAAAAATTATTAAGGAAAGAAGGGTCCAAACTTTTCCAAACTGGATTAGAAATATATATGCTACAGACAGAAGAAGTTTGACACCTCCCTGTGGAGACCCAAAAATGTGAACCTATTCCACCTTGACCAAAAGTCAGAGAGTTGGAACTTACCTCTATTTCTTCAAGGTTATTGTCTGTGTCTACCTCAAACAAAGGGTCCACATAGATTTAGGTCAGAGAGTTCTGCTCTCTAAAGGCTGTTGTTAACAGGTGTGGCTAATATCCAAACCTTGTATTTCAGGAATAGAGAAATAGATCTGTTTCTACCTCTAAGGATCTAACTAAGTTCCTACTTCCTCAAGGAGATAACAATGGATTCCACCAGGGAGTGGTTTGCCTACAGAATATTTTGGTCTAGGGTGTGAGCACTACTTGTCTTGTTCTAGCAACAAAGTGTTTACCTGAGTAAGTAGCCTGTAATCTTCAATTGGTATATTCATTTTCTTGTATCATGTTAATGTACTTTTTTTTTAAAAAAAAAAATTTACTCCTACCTTATGGGGTCAGGGGTATTTTAAGAAATTGTAAATTAAACATGGGTGTTTTCAGTGTTCACTGGAACTCCTTCATGGTACTATCCTATGGTTCTGTTTTATTGTTTTATTTGCGTCTTTGTACTTCTTATTTCTTTTTCTGATCCCCATGCTCCTACCATATCTAGTGGTATTTTTTTTTTTTTTTTGAGGCTGGTCCCCGACACCTCCCTAGCATAAAATACTTGAAGAAAACTTTGTTAAAGCATAAAACGTAATATACATCATTTTATATATTTATATGAATATATATATATATATATGAAAGGAAAGATCTGAAAGTAACCATATGTGGGCAGCTGAAGTAGTGGGAGAATAAAATGTGAATTGGGCTGGAGCGATGGCTGAGCAGTTAAGAGTCCTTGTTGCTCTTCCAGAGGACCCAAGTTCAATTCCCAGCACCTACTTTAGGGGGCTCACATCTGTCTATAACTCCAGCTCCAGGGAGTTCAATGTCTCTGACCTCTGTGTGTACCAGCGCTCATGTGCACTTACCCATGTGCAGACACAATCACCCACAATTAATTAAAAATAATAAAGACGAATCTTTAATTTAAAAAATCTGAATGTGGGATACACTACAAGCTGAGGTTCAAGCAAGTAGCACACAGGAGAGATCTGCTCGCTTTTAGCTAGGATTTATTATAGTGAATGTGTGTGTTGCCTAAGGAGACAGAGAGGTTTAAAAAGGGGGGGGGACAGAATGAAGGAAGAAAGGAAGGAACGAAGGAACCAACGAACAAAGGAATGAAAAAGCAGGGAGGGAGGAAGGAGAGAATAAACAAAGGAAGACAATCTTAAGACTTCGAAGGATTAAGGAGTTATATGCCCTTCACTTATTCTAGACATATGAAATTTAGAACCTGTTGGTACACTATTAGAAAAGTTCCTTTGTTTGCCCAAAGGTCCTCGCTAAACCCTGTAGGTAACAAGATAAAGACTGTTGTACTTAGCTTTGCCCCACAGAGCAGAAGTCAGTTTCCTCAACTCTTGAGTCCCTGTGAATGGGGCTGGGAAGATAGGACTCTCCTAATCTCTAAGGATGATGCAAAGCCACCTCCACTTTCAGGGCTTCTCATTATGGAGGCACCGGTGTGGTGTGGTGTGCTACCTATAGTCCTTAGTGAAGTGTGGAAGGGATGATGCTACTGCATCCTCTACAGGATGTTCCAAAAACAACTGATGATCGCACTGTCAGCAGGAAGCACTAGAAATTCATTCAGGACTGTTACAAAAGGGGGGGGAGGATTTATTTTTATTTATGTGTATGTCTTCATACGTGTAAGTTCATGCAAGAGTACCCAAGGACAAGAAGGAGGCATTGAATCTCCTGAAGCTAGAGTTACAGGCAGTTGTGAGATGCTAAAGATGGGTCCTCTGCTGGAACAGTAATTGCTCTTAACCACTGAGCCACCTCTCCAGCCTCCAGAACTGATCGTGATTAATAAAGGGGTCATCAGACAAGGTTCGCTCTTCAGGAAGGCTTTCCTCTTCTTTGGAGAATTAAACATATGGCACATATTCATATAGATTAAAGGCAAACGCAAATAAACATGGAAAGCACCCCAATCTATCTCCTGAACATAATTACTATCGGCATCTTTTCTTATCAGACCTGATGCATTTTATGCAAATATATACATATACATACTATGAACACAGGACCACACTATATACACCTTGCTGAGCCTGCTCCCCATCACCTCTGCTCTCTGCCAGTTTGCTGGGAAGGATTCCAGGCATTATACAGCTACATCAGCGTTCTGAGGATGTCTAACATTGCAGCATCCTTTACCTGTCAGGAATTTAAACAATGATTGCTACTCACTGGTGTACTACTATCGTAAATGAGCAAACAAGAGTAGGTGAGCAAGGACTTAGCGAACGCACATGTTTGTGGGCTTTCTGCTGTTCTGAGCTGGGCTGTCTCATGCTTGGCCGTCAGCTGCCAGCTGGCTGAGCAATCCTCCTCCTTTTGACTGTGCTTACTCACAGGCCCTGGGCTGGCTGCCTGCTGACTCCAGGGAAAAGGTTACAACGAGACAACTGGGATACGATGACTGTTCGGGTGAACTGTCCCGGGGGTTGGCGGGGGCCCATGCTGGGACTGTTCAGAGGAGCAAGGGCTAGCAGTATTTGCTGTGTGCCAAGAGCAGTGTAGACTTGTGGGTACAGAGAAAGGCTGAGAGCTGAGAACTTGTTCTCCCCCAGTAAACTCCCACACAAACACTTTCAGTTCTTATCTAATTATTCTGTGATACAAATTCCTAAACACAAAATTGCTAGGCCAAACGAATATCATTTTTTGAGGACTCTAAGGATAAAGTGTCAAATTGCTGTGTAAAAATACAAACCAATGAACATTCTAATTTAAGCGGAAAAACCATGTTCTCTTTATTTATGATGCCTATGGACTTGGATTTTCACTTAAGTTGGAGGGTGTGCACCAAAGCTTCACAGATATGAAAAGGAAAAAAAGGGTAACTTGTGGCAGCAGGGGCTGGAGAGATGGCCCAGCAGCTAAAGAACATACTGCTCTTGCAGAGGACCCAAGTTTGGATGCCCCCAGCATCCCTGCCAGGTGGTTTACAACTACCTAGAAGTCCAGTTCCAGGGTTAATCCAATGCCTCTGTCCCATTAGACAAATGCCGTGATGAACCCATTGGTCTACCAAGCTGGATGTCAATGGTGCCCGTTCTTGGTTGGTTGTTGACTGCCTGTCTAGGGTGAACAGCTCTGTGTTAAGTCTCCCTAAGAAAAGCTTTGCCATGCAGTGTGTGTGCATGTGAAGTCTTTTTACTTCATCTTCCGATACATTTGAACTCTTCTATTTTGAAAGAATTTATTTTAATGTTATCAAGGGCTTATCCACAAAATTGCTTTAGCATCGCATAGTGGTAACCAACTATAGATTGTGTCCTCACTGATGTAATGATTCTTCTCCTGGGACGTTGGGGAGAATTCCTAAACGAACTTGTTATTCTCAAGGAACTATAAAGAAACAGAGCCAAAGGGATGGGTTCAATTGGGAGGGAGTGGGTGCACACATAGGAGGAGCTTTGAGTGGCGCCTGAGGAAATCTAGGGGTGTCTGAGTGAGCCATTGAAGTCTGACCAACAAGTGCAGTGATGGGGGGGGGGTCCCCACAGGTGTGGAGAGAGGAACACGGAACCAGGGGAGGAAGACGGCTTTGGACTAATGCCGAGTACCTTCCTGTATCTTGCCTTGTGTCCTGAGATGGGTCTTCAAGCATTTGCTTTCTCAGTCAGTAGTATCACAACTCCTTTGTTTGTGGGGGCAGAGAAGGAGGATCTATTGGGTCCTCCTGACAGTGTGAGGCCTCTTCCCTGCCCAGCTGCTCCCATCTCCAGCCTCCAGCCGTCTCTAACTCCACTGATTAGAAGGGTTAAGGTTAAAAGGTAGAGAGGTCTTCCTAGAACACACAGAATCAGGCCACTCCACTCCAGCCCCAGCAGAAACCTTTCAGTGGCTTCTGGTTGTCCCCAAGACAAATGTGAATTCTCTTATCTATTTCTTTAATTAAATTATTACCATATCAATTTCCTCCTTCCTGTCATTCCTCCAGCCCCTTCCATGTCTCTTTACTCCAGCTCCTTCCGTGCTCCCTACTCTCCAATGGCTATCTTCTTTGTCTTTATTGTTACTGTCACATATATGCATGTAGAAGTATGAAAAAATATATAAAGGTGACGCACTGAGTCCGTTTTTATCGCCGTGTGTGTGTGTGTGTGTGTGTGTGTGTGTATGTCTCAGTGCTTATCACTCTGCACCGAATAACCAACTAGGAGGCTCATTCTTGAAAGAGGTTAATTTTCCCTTTCTCAGTGGGCATTAGTTACCCATGGTTCTCTGTATAGAATGGAATGTTGTGGGTTTTTTCTCCCTCCTTCCACACTGACATGCCCACTGATATTGCCATTGTTCTGGTCACGTTTATGCAGCCCTTTCTAGGAGAGACTCTTTCCCGTCGGGCTTCTTGGTGCTCTGACTCTTAGAATCTTTCTGCCTCCTTTTCTGTGATGTTCCCTGAGCCTTAGATCCACCGGGGCTGGGCTCCCCATGTTCTGTTGATGTCTTCGTTCTGTCCAGTTGTGGTTTTCTGGGACAGCCTCCCCGTCTGATGCAAAGAGAGGTGTCTTGGATGAAGGGTGGACGCTCAGCTTCCCTGTGGGTATAAGGGTAAGATTCAGAATGCAGTAAGGACTTGCTCAGGCCTAGCCAAAGGGCTGTACTAGACCCCTTTCTAAGGTCCGTGACCTCACTAGTGACAGGAAGTTGGCTAGTACCAGGCATGGTGTCCCTCCCTGTGACTGGGCCCAAGTCTAGCTAGACGGTTGTTGCTTAGCACGGCTGTGTTGGCGCACTTGCGGCACCTTTGCTGATAGCTTGTCATGGCTGTGTGTTCCCAGGTTCACAGGAGTTGAAGCTGGGAAGGACTATGTACTGCTTCCCTCCCTTGTTCTGGTGGCATGGACGCTAGACTACAGGACAGGGGTTTTCAGGTTAGATCTGGCTCAAATAATCCAGGTCCTGTGTCCTAAGAGTGCAGCTCTTCAGCAATAAAATCTCACCTTCAACCTCTCAGAGGCATCCAAGGGCCACACTGACAGCCGACATTGTTTAGGGAGTCACTTGGCTACTTTCCATGCCTCTAAAAGGTCTTATCCCTCACACACACACACACACACACACACACACACACACACACACACACTGGCGCATGTGAAAATATCCTCCTGGTTGTATCTTCCTCCGCATTCAGGGTCATCCCCGAACATCTGAGTCATCCAGTAAATCATCCCCAAATGTTGAGGGTGGGTGGAGGTAGAAGAAATACTCATCCTATTCTACAGGTAAACTGAGGCTCAGAGTGTGATTTCATAATCGGTCCAGGACCTCTCATTGTCACAGCCCACAGCTCAGAATCCACTTCAGGGCTGTTGATCTCCTGAGAAAGTCTTTCTCATCTTCCTCTACAGAGGCCATCAAGGGAAAAGTCCCTGCTCCATGTCCTCGATTCTGCTGGTCACTCAGAAAGTTCTCCGAAGGGCCACCATGAGAATGAGCGTGACACTCCATGAAACAGCTCAGAGGTGTCAGCATATACCAAAGTATTGTCCAGCTTACCTAGCTTAGAGATTCCAAAGGAGACATCCTCAGACAGAACTTGGACATTAATTCCACTGATTTATTGCTCAAACACGACCTTCGGTGCTCTGGATAACGGGGACCTGGGGACCTGTGCTTACTGCCGGGTTTTCGCTACAGTAGGTAGTTTCTGCCTACCTTACCTTTTTCTCTTTGATTGACTAGAAGGGCCGCATTTCGGAATGATAGATATTGTTCATTTAACTCTAGCATTTGCTTTCCCCTAAACGAGCGCCGTGCTGATGATTGATCAGACTTCTCCCCCATTTAGCACCCATGTAAAACATTGCCAAAGATTGGATCTGTGGCTCAGAGTGCGTTTTTGCAGCAATCCGTTCAAGCCGCAGCAGCCATGCTGAGTGGCATGGAAGTTTTTAATGAAACAGCAGCAGATATTAGGATTTTATGGACTGGAAAACAGTACAAATCAAAGCGCTTTGCTTACTGTTTATCTGTTTAGAGCATTTTTATTTTCTAAACCCAGCAATGCTCATCTTTTTCATGCGGCATTTTCGTTTGGCTCTTTACATATTGATTTTCCCGTTCAGTGGTGTGCCCTGATGAAGCTGGAACATTCTGCCTAGGGGATGGGGGAGGACAGGAGCAGGGCAATTGCTGTATGTTCTCAGCTGCAGATTCTTCCACTCGGTGGGAGAGAGAGAGAGCAAGACTCACTGTACAGAAACAAAACATCCCTACACCAGTCTTTCCCCTGTGTGGGTTTTCCCTTGAGCCAGTAGGCCCAGCCTTTTGCAATAGGAGACTCTCCACACTGACACACAAAGAAACATTTCCTCTTTAAATGCTGCAGGTAATACGGTAGACTAGGAAGGCTCCAGCAAAACCCAAACCCATCAGATAGTTTGCCCAGGGATCCAATAATTATTTTTCTATGAAGGACCAGATAATATCCATAAACAATTTTGCAAGTCAATTGTTTGTCTAGTCACATACTGTCTCCAATCAAAATTCATGGTCGTAGGTAATGCCTCAGTATACATGTCAAGTTGCAGTAAAGCTGTCTTTCCCGAAATAGAAAGATACAGCTGGGACTCCCTATCTGTGGGTTCCATATCCACATATTCAGCCAACTGAGGGTGGGTAGGGGGAGTGAGCCTGTATTGAACATGCTTAGGGCTGTTTTCCTTGTCCCTATTCCCTATGCAATACAACAACAGGGCAACATTTGGGATAACCTTATCTTAATAGGCACCACAGGCTGATTTAAACACTAGACTTAAAGTATATGGGAGGGTGAACAAATGTCCCATGTGACTATGGTCCCATTTTATGTCTGGGAATTGAACGTGTAAGGATATTGGTATTTGAGAAGACTCTTAAAAGCAGTTCTTTTTGGATAATGGCAGGCAACTCTATTGGGTGCATGGGATAGGTTTGCTGTCCAGGTTTAAACTGAAAGATGAGGGGCAGACACATGTTTAGTGTGAGCATTGAGGGAAAAGATATGGAAAGTAACTCTTCCCAGAGACAAGCAGCAGAAGGAAGCCATTATTCCCTTAGAGGCGGCGTGTGTGTGTGTGTGTGTGTGTGTGTGTGTGTGTGAGCGCGCGCGCGCAAAGGAGCAGTTGCTGTTCTGAGTAACGGGGGTCAGCGCTGAGGTCCTGGCTTCTCTAATAATCAAGCTTGACCATCTGTCCTCAGTATACCAAGTGAAGAGACAAGTAATAGTGAAAAGCAGGGGAAGGAGATTTGCTTGGTGTGGCCATATTAGGAAGAGGACAAATAAAGAGGTCCAGTGAGCCCTAACTCCATTTCCCAGGCACTGTTGTGGGGTCTAGGTTTAAATTGAGGGCTAGAAGTGTGAATAGTCCTTGTTTTTTTTTTTTTTTTTTTTTTTTTTTTTTTGGTTTTTCGAGACAGGTTTTCTCTGTGGCTTTGGAGCCTGTCCTGGAACTAGCTCTGTAGACCAGGCTGGTCTCGAACTCACAGAGATCCGCCTGCCTTTGCCTCCTGAGTGCTGGGATTAAAGGCGTGCGCCACCACCGCCCGGCAGGCTGTCCTTGTTAAGGGACTCTCTCATCTATATTTGCCTCCCCTACAGTCTGCCTCAGGACTTCCGGGAGTCACTCCTGCCGCCAGGGACTGATCCTTCTCCTCTTCCTCCATGAGATTCCCTATGGGAACTCCAAGCCCTAGGGGTCAGTGGTTTTAACAAAGCCAGGGGAGAGGCACAAACAGCTCTCCTTAGTGTAGCATATGTTTGCTCCTGCCAGGATGGTTACAGGGTCTCTAAGCACTGTGGGTTTAGGGAGACAATGGCAGTCTCCACCCCTCTCCACTCTCTCACTGTCTAACTTAATCTGGGCCACCAGCAAGGTCCTGGGATTGATGCTGGCATCTCAGAGCACAGAGAAGTAGCATTGGGGGAAAGAATGGCACAGGGAGAGCTGGGTGGGGACAAGGAGAACAAGAACAGAAAATGCCTGAGGACAAACTTCCTAAAATGCCCCCTTTCTGGAGAGGCCACATCCCGGAGGACCACACTCCTGGGCTCTCCTCCCGCACTACGGCTTTACTCTGAAGCACCTACCCACGCAACAGATCTGTGATCTATTTCAGGTCAGGGAGATGCAGGCTCAGTGCTTTGGTTTGTATGATTAGGAAAGACAAATTCTTTTGCTGGCAGAGCCAAAGTCAGGAGCTGGCAGTCACCTGCGAATTCAGGAGCCCTCCCAGAGGCTGACCCGCGTGTTCAGTTAGCACGAGGGAGAGCAGGCGGCACAGGGGCAGAAGAGCCAGGGTGTGTGCAGCCATCAAGCCTCGGATCCAGCTGCACCTGGAATAGCACCTCCCCCTCCCTGTTATGTAAGTCTGTTTGAGCTCTCTCTTTCCCCACCAAGGTTCTTTGTCTGCTGCTAGCAACTGAAAGACTCCTGGCAAAGAGACAAAGTCTAGATCTGCTTCCCAAACCCAGATCTGCCTACTCCTCAGGCCCGTGGGCATTGGATGGAGTTCTTCTCATTACCAAATCATGCAAGATACCCCAGCTTCTTGTGCATGGCTGTTTTCACGTGTGTATGTGGCTTCATTCCTGCGTGATTTTAATGCTGGTATGCACTTTTCTCAGATGTAGAAAAAAAAAATCTTTCTTTCTCAAAAACCTGCATAGCACAGACCTCACTTGTCACAAAGACAGCAACTTCCTAGGTAATTACATAGGTCTGTGAAGATAACCATAGCAACCTGGCAGGCTCTGAGGCATGATGTCATGCAGGTCGCCCTGACTGAAGAGACATTGATGTTAATATAGTCTCTGCCTAGGTCCTGGTGACTTTCCTTTGCTTCCACTGCTCTTTTCAGACAACATCCCCTGCTAGTTAGAGATTGCCCAATTTATAATGTTATGTACAATAAAATGTCCAAACAGAGGCGCTACACAGCTGTCAGCTTTGTTTTTTCTTTTGTTTGGCTCTGTTTTAATTTTGCTAAGTGAAAGCATTTCACAAAAGGTAAAACAACCAACCGGTTATTAATAAGATTCCATCACTGTAGTAAATACACGACTTTAGGGACTGGCTGGGCATCGGGGCAGAGCCAGAACCTCCACCTGAGGACATACAGGACATAAATATAGCCCTCACAGTGTCAAGCCAAGCGCTCTACAAGCAGGAACTGGGTCCGTCTTTACACAAAGGGATTTCCTGCTGACCATGCAGCCTTAGGGTTATGTCTGTCTAGAAGACATCACCTTTCTAATCTGCGCAAAATTATCTTAAGCTGATAATAATCCTTCATTATATTATTCTGCTTTAAAAATGTCACTAGGGCTAGGCTTTAACTAGTGCCTGGCAATTACAAATGTGTGGTCCATGGATGCTGCCTGCTATGGGAACTCCATCCTGCTGCCCACTCCTGGTCTGCAAGCTGTCAGCAGGAAACAACAAGCGTAGCCCCCAGCAAACTGTGTGTCACATTGAATGGAATGGTCTTGCCTGACTGGTACCCACATGGAAGGTAGTGGGGGCAAGATGAGCAAAATCTTCTCTGCTTATTCTCTTCATGGGGACAGCCAGGAAACCAGCTTGCTCAAGTGCTACTATGAGTCAGGTAAGGACTACGCATTAGAGATGATCTAATTGAATTCAGCTTCAAGTGTCATTCATCATGAAATGTCCACTTTGTTTTTCTGACAGGGCTCTTACTGGCCTGGCGTTTGCTTAGTAGGCTAGACTAGCTGGTCAAGAAGTTCCAGGAGTTCTCCCGTCTCCACTTTCCCAGGGCTAGGTTTACAAGCACACACCACCATGCTTAACTTTTTGTTTGTTTTTCGAGACAGAGTTTCTCTGTGTAGCCTTGGCTGTCCTGGGACTTGCTCTGTAGACCAGCCTGGCCTCGAATTCAGAGAGCTGCCTGCTTCTGCCTCCCAGTTCTGGGATTAAAAGGCGTGCATCAAGTGTTCCCTCTTGATTAGTCTCAGCTGAGGCATTTTGGCACGAATAAAGGCAAAGGCATAAGAAGTGGTGGGAAGCTGAGTAGCTTCTACTGCATCCCGGGATGGACCTGCTGTTCGATGCGATGTTGGGAATGCTATACTTGAACACTGAATTAAGCCGGTGACTTTCACAGGGAGGATGAATACTTAGAAATCATGAAGACATCCTGGTGGCCATCTGATGTTGCATTCCTGGGTCTTAGCATTTCTGAATAATCCTTGTTAAGCCAATATCTCATTGACTTAACAAGTTGAATCTTAAAATTTTCTCTTGTAAAGTGATGCTGTCCTGACATCTGGCCTCGGCTAAGAATCAGTGTGGTGGCAGGGAGTTTTGGGAGGTTCTGGGTGGGTTTTTTTTGTCCAGAGCACTCTTTGTACACTGAGCTCCACTTTCTGCCTTATCTGGCCTGTACTGTCCTGTGGGACCTGGAACCCTGCACTGGGTCCCCTTGACCACAAATGCATATACATACTTAAGCTTACCTCCCCCCACCAAACATGTACACACATCTACACTGACACGTGATACAGGAAACAACTGGTACCATTGAGATCTCTGAACAAAGGACATACTGCATTTAGTTTTGTTTACCACACAAGCCCCATTTCAATTTTAGAAGTAAAAAAATAATGGTTACCCTGGGGGTGTTGACAGAGAAGAAACCTAAGAGGGATCATTTGGGCTGTTGATTGTGTGTAGCTTTTGACTGACTTGAGAATCATTTCCAAGATGGTTTGTGAATTTTTATATAGTGTGTGTATGTGTATAAATAAGTGTGTTCACATGTATGTGTTAAGAAGGAAAAGCTAATACGGCACAGGGCTAGTGTCTGGAGAAAGCGGGTGGTGTATACACAGATATTCTTCACTCATATTAGTCTTTTAACTTTTCGTTAGGCTTGAAGTTTTCAAAAGAAAAAAGTTGGAAAAGTACTAAAACGGATCTAATATTTAAGTTCCGTTTACTGGAAGTGACTAACACAGTACTTATCAGCAAAGGCCCCGTAAGTGTTCACGAACCATCCACACTGACACGTGACACCACGAAACAACTGGGACCATTTTCATCCATTGAGATCTCTGAACACAAGCGGGGTTCCTCATCAGGGACTCTTATAGCACCAGCAGCCTGTTACCATGGTGAAGAAACCCTGCTGTGCTGAGCATGTAAACCATGGCATAGGGTCCCCACGCTGCACTTCTGGAATTCTGACTTCTCAGGGGTGCTGTATGTGGGATTGGGCCTCATGATGCTCACTGCTGCTGATTTCCCGACACAGACGCTGTGTGAGGCAACATGGTCATGGTGGCTGGCACTGCAGTCTCTTCAAAATACACACTCATTGGGGAAAGAAGGGGAGAAACACTTTGAGCTCCTTCTCATGTTCTCATCCCAAGACCTGGGCAAAGCAGTCCTGGGAGAGCGGACTGGATGCTCACTTCACAAATACAAGGATCTAAGTTCAAATCCCAGCCCCTGTGTAAAAAGTTGGATGTAGCTGTATACGCACCTGTAACTCTAGGGCTGAGAGGGTTGGAGATAAGAGGATAACTGGAGCTTGCTGGCTGCCAGTTGAGCTCAAGACCCAATGAAAGGTGCAGTCTCGAAGGAATAAAACAGGAAGTGATACAGCAGGATACCCAACAGTCTCTGGCCTCTGTATGTGCACACAGGCACACAAGCCTGCACATACATGTACCACATGTACATCATACACACACATACACACATACACGAGAGGGGGACAGACAGGTAGAGACAGAAAGACACACACACACACACAGAGACGCACGGAGTATCCCAGAAGAGAGAAGACAGAGAAAAAAGTTGACCTCTTTGTTTTTGTCCGTCTCTGTCCTAAAACAACACATTGGCCACTGGCCAGCCCAGAAAATGAAATGCAGAGACCAGGTACTCACATTGTAAGGTCAAATCTAGAAAATCTCTATGCCTCTCTCATTCTCATCCCCAACCTGGCAGACCTTCAAGGGGTGCCAGTACTGTGACCTCTTGGCATCGTGGAGCTGGGGAAGACAGAGAGCGTGATGCCAATTCCCAGTCTTCCCCTACCTCCTGAAGCAGTGCTGTGTAGCCCTCTCAAACACAGACAGCATTGTCACGTAGCAGGTGTTCAATAAATGTTTGCCAACCAGTAAATGAACATCTTGCCGCCAGGAGGGAGACTGCTTCTGAGCAGAGACAAGAAGAGCAGAAAGGAAGGAAGAAAGTGGGGAGGGGGAGAGATGGAGTGAGGGAGTCTGGTTAATGATTCTAGGAAAGAGTTGCCAAATTAACCTATCCTGAAATCACCTTAGTCTTGGGATTTATGTGAGGTAAGAGGTAACTTAATTGTTTAAGTCTCTTTTAAATGGATGTATTTCCTTTCTCCCTCCTGCCCCACATCTCTTCCTATTATTGTTTTCTTGCTTTGTTTTCCTTCTCTCTCTTAAGATAACATATTGCCAAGTGGTCTAACCTGGCTTCAAAGTCCTCCCTCAGGCCAGTGTGCGGTCACAGGTGTGTACATCATATGCTTTCTGTGCTCAGGAAGTTAGCAGTTGGTTTAATGTGCATGGGAGAGCTCACATCACAAGAGATATGTTAAAATTCATGCCTAGTGGTGATGGTGCATGTTTTTAATCTCAGCACCCGGGAGGCAGAGGCAGGTGGATCTCTGTGAGTTCTAGGCCAGCCAAGTCCACAGAGTGAGTTCCAGGACAGCCAGGATCACACAGAGAAATCCTGCCTTGAAAAACAAAAAGGAACGGGAAAACAAACAAACAAACAAAATTTTATTACGACTCCATATCATTTGCAAACAGTCTTATGAAATGCAAAATCACATCTGTTTATGCATAGCCAGATCCGGCCATTCACCCCTATAATCTTCTCTCCTTCCATCCTGCCTCCATCCATCATCCACCCATTCACCCCGGTATCAATCTGTCTAGAGTTCGGTGGTCAGAGATGTTCTTGTCTTTGCTGCATGCTGTACCTGACTAGAGGACCACAGTGAACATGACTATGGCAGATCCTCTGATACATTCTACAAGAAAAACAAAATAAAACACACACGCGCGCGCGCGTGTGCGCACACACACGGACAAAATTAGCTGTTTTCTCATCATTTAACTTGTCTTGAGCACCCATTTGAACAGTAACACATTTTGCCAGCTACATGACTATGTGACCAGGCAACTGCTAGGATCCCACATATTCTAAAACAACGGTTGTCTCCTCTGAAGGCAGCAGATCAAAAGCAGTGCCCCGGGCACACCCAGGCCACTGGGACCTGCCTTGCAGACGCTTTTAGAACGCTTGGTGGTTAACTTTGATGCAGACGATGTATTTCTGACCTTGCCCTGTTGTAGAAGACTTCTAAGTTCTAGGGACATCGGGGCTGGCCCATCAGCCTGCTTGAGTCAACTGTGTTCAACACAAACAGTCCCATTCATGGTGGTCCCATGCCCTTGCTTACACCAGTCACAATCCAGGAAGTGACGCTGTGCTTGGGTTTAGCATAAACTTCATAGCACGCACGCCAGCACTGCTTCACAAGCGAGGAATTGCCACGTCTGCCTCATTGACATTTGCTTCTGGGGACCGTTTCAATCAGATTAATCTGTTCATCTAAATAATTTTCCACTCACTTCATAGCATCAAAACTCACCAATCCGTTCTCTACTGATGCTCCCAGCCTCCTTTCTTGTAGATGGTGATATAAGATTAATTATTATCTGGAGTTGTGCAGACCAGGCCCTTATTGGCCATCAAGGAAATCCAAATAGCAGCACCACCTACCTCCTCAGAGTGTGAGGAGAGGAAGAAAGAGCAGGGAAGATGGAGAGACAACCGACTCACCATTGATGAGATGGCTGCCGTAGAAAAGGATCAGGGGCTCAGGTGTTAACGGGAAGCAGTTTCTGAAGCAGGACAAATATCCCAGGGATTTTGGTGACTGGTGATAGTAAAGATTTTTTTTTTATTTATGTATGTGTATTCACACACTAGGGGAGTGTATGCCACATGTTTGAGAGTGCCTATGGAGACCAGGAAAGCCCTGGATCCTTTGGAACTGGAATTACAGGCAGCTGTGTGTTGCATGACATGGGTGCTGGGAATGGAACCCCGGTCCTCTGGAAGAGCAGCGAGTGCTCTTAATCACTGAGCTGTCTCTCCAGCCCCAGGAACAAAGATTTATTTTTCATTCATATTTGGTGCCCGCTATGGTCCAGCTCAGGGTCTGTTCCAGGGCCACTTAAATCAGAGAGCCAGAAATTAGAATGGACTCTGGGGGATCATGACAGAGAAGATAACACATGTTTCCCCAGGACATGGATAATATGTTTTCATATCATTTGTGACCTCATCATTTCTGCTCACCTCTCATTGCCTATTGTGAGGCCTGTCTATCCTAAGCCTGCTAACACTGAAGCCCAGAGCTGGAAAAACAAACAAACAAACAAACAAACAAACAAACAAACACTAAAATAAAACCAAAACTTGCTCTCTTAGCCCAGGTAATCCTGGAGAAGTCAAAGACTCCAATGTAGGCAGGCAGAACCTTTCCTACAGCAGAGAACAGGCCAAATTCACACTCTGCACTTAAAGCGATATCCCCAATTCACACTCTGCAATGGGGAAACATCCCAATTCACACTCGGCACACATGGAGATATCCCAGTTCACACTCAGCACACTGGGAGATGTCCCAATACACACTCTGCACATACGGAGATGTCCCAATTCACACTCTGTACATAGGGACATAGGGTGATACTCCCAATTTACACTTTGCACATAAAAATAGAAATATATCCCCAATTCATATTATGCACATAGAGAGCTATCCCTATTTCACACTCTGCATATAGGGAGATATCCCCAATTCATACTCTATACACAGGGCGATATCTCCAATTCATACTCTGCACATAGGGAAATACCCCCTGCCCAAAACCTACCACACTCTAGGCAAGGGTAGCCAGATGCTTCTTCCTGGTCTGGACCAGGTGAGAGGGGTTAGGTTTAAAGCAACAAGGAGGTTCACACTCTCCTTGTTCCCTGTCCAAAACACACGGTCAGAACAACATACTGAATTGCAGATGGACTCAAAGATGGGGGAGCGTAAGGGTTTGAGCTCTTCTTTGAGGGGTGCTGAGTATTGTGATAAGGAACAGACTGTGGACTTGGGCAGACTTTGCCGAGCCTTGACCATTAAAGGGGATTTCAGCAGTGCCTGCTTCATGGCTGTGACTGGGAATTAGCTAAACTAATGCTTATAAAGCCATTTTTCACAGTGCTACGTACGCACCAAGACTCTCACTGGGGCTCACTCCTAGCAGACTCGCTCTGATCTGGGCCCTTCTGCAGAGTCTCAAGAGGGAGGAAATTCATCCTCAGTAAAGATGTTGGAGGAAGAGAACATTGCCTTAGGAACTGGGACGTTTGGGTTTAAATCTTTCATGGGGAGAGGAGCGCTTCCATCTTTCCCTAGTTGGGTTTCTTCATGTGACCTTCACTTCTCTGAACCTGCTTCCTTGCATCTTAGTTTGCTTCCTATCGTGGTCATAAACCATCATGGCTAAAAACAACTTGGAAAAGAAAAGGCTAGTTTGGTGTGTGTGTCCTAATCACATCACTGAGCAAGTCAGGACTTGCTCAAGAGGGGCAGCAAGCTGGGAGCAGGACTGGAAGCAGAGGCCGTGGAGGACCGGGCTTACTGGCTTGCTCTCTACTTCTGTTCACCTAGCTTCCTTGTACATGTTAAGGAGCAGCTGCATGGCCCACAGCGGACTAGGCCCTCCTCCACCAATCAGCAATCAAGACAACGCACACAGGCATGCTCATAGGTCAATCGTAGGTGCTGTGGAGCAATCCTCTTGTGCACTATGAATGTGTATTACTCTCACTGGCTAATAAAGAGCTTACTGGCCCTTAGCTGGGTAGGAGGAGATTAGGCAGGAAAACCAGACTAAGAGAATTCTGGGAGGAAGAAGGGCAGAGTCATGCAGTCAGAAGAGATACCAGCAGATGGAGAGGGAAGCGAAATGGACATGCTGTACTGAGAAAAGGTACCTAGCCATGTGGCAAAGTATAGATAAAAAAATACGGGTTAATTTAAATATGAGCATTAGCTAGTTACAAGCCTGAGCTATTGATCAAGCATTTGTAAATAATATAAGCTTCTGTGTGGTTACTTAGGACAGCGGCCAAGAAAGAAAAGTCCACACACACATAGGGAGTTCCCCAATTGATATTCCCTCTTCCTGGGTATGTCAAGTTGACAAACCAGAAAAGCCATCACACCTTGCTAATAAAATGGAATGCAAATACCCACGAAACCGATGTTAATAAATGCCAAAGCGATGAGTTCAATGCACAAGGAACTAATTCAGAAAGCGACGCAGTCTTTCTGAAATGTAAAGAATTCTAACGACAAAGCCAGTCAAGAGGGCTCTGCACACAGCACTTCCTGACCTCTTGTTGAGTTGCTACATGTCAACAGATGACTCCAGTTCAACCCTGACTCAAGCTAACCACTAATTTAGATTTAAACTGCTCCCAACTCACAATTAGAATTCAAGCCCTGGAACTCCATTAGAGATGCATAAGGCTACATTTTCCTTCACTGAAATTAATCAGCTGCAAATGATTAAATTACTATATATAGTGGGAAACACAACAAAGCTGTAATTTTTATATAAATTCCAGAATGTTCCATTATTTCCCTTCAGTGCTGACACTGGACTCTTCCCTCCACAGTTGCTTTGTCTTCTATAAAATAAAAATTTAAAAACCCATTGCTCTTCAAGCGTTTCAGAGCCCATGTTCAATATTTAATATGATTAATGTTTACAGTTTGTTGTGGGCTTGTCTGCTAATTGTGGCGTTAAGCCCCACCCCCTCCATCATCTTTGGGGGCTGAGGGATGTTGATTCAGAACACTGTGGGAGAAAGTATCAATTAAAATTCAGCTCCATTGGGCACACAAGTCTTTTCTGTTGTTTGTTTGCGGTGTTCCGCATCTCTAGAGGCAATACTTGCCCTTGCTGTTCCTCTGACTGCAGGAATAGATTGAGGTTCTGGAAGTTTCTCTGCAAGGATGTAGTTAGCCTGTGGTGAAGTTACAGTCTGCCTCAAATGGCAATATTTGTGTGTGTGTCTGTGTGTGTGTGAGAGTGTGTGTGTGTGAGAGAGAGAGAGAGACAGAGACAGAGAGACACACACACAGAGACAGAAAGAGAGGGAGGGAAGGAAGAAGGGGGTGCAGAACAGAGGGAGGGAAGTCAGTCTTGGTCATGTGCTCTTCTGGGGAATGCAAGGAGCTGACACAGTGAGGCTGGGACTTGGGGTAGGACTTGGATTACCCGAGGAAAGACCACTGTTTATATATTACACAGTATTCACCTCATTTGACTATTAGGTGATCAGAATGCTGAGCAGAGAGTCAAAAAATGTGGCATCAGGCACTGGCATGATCGATCTCTCTGGGTCTTAGTGTTCTAATGCCCAGAGCACAAATAGTCATCTCTGCTGGGGAGACTGAGGAAGTTGATGAGCTTTGTGAATGACTAGGATGCACTTCAGATGTTAGAGTTATTGGTTTTGAGTGGCAAATGATCCTGTATCTTCCGTAGCTCGGCAGACCCTCCAGGTTCTTTGTCACAACCTGTGCAACCCGTTGGGGAAGAGTTTCCCTGAAGAAAACCAAGAAAATCTGCTGACCAAGAACTCTGGACCGCCATGTCCCTACTGCCGTTGTTGCTTGGAGCTCTTTGGAGCTCGGCTGTGCTGGTGGCTTTGAGGCCACCTCATCCAGACTGCAACTGCAGAATGAGATCTCATCCACCCCTCTCCTACTCTTGTCAGTTTCAAATGACATCTGCCTTACTCCCTAGTGTTGTGCTTTGCTCTCCCTTTAAGGGACAAGCCACGCCCACTCTGACCTGCCCACGCCATCTGACCTCTGACCTGCCCTCACCATCTTGCCTCTCTCTCTTCTGTTTCTTTGGCGGCTTACGCACGCGTTTTCTCTGACTCTTTCCCTCTTTTTCTCCCTCTCCCTCTCCCTCTCCCTCTCCCTCTCCCTCTCCCTCTCCCTCTCCCTCTCCCTCTCCCTCTCCCTCTCCCTCTCCCTCTCCCCCTCCCTCTCCCCCTCCCCCTCCCCCCCTCCCCCTCCCCCCTCTCCCTCTCTCCCCCTCCCTCCCTTTCTCCCCTTTTAATATATGCTTTTAGGGCTACTTTCTGTGTCCATGGGTCTGCTCACAACCACCGCGCATTGGGAATTCTGCCGCATGACTTCCCTCTGCCGCAGCTCGGGTGCCGGACCCTGGAGCCGGCACCCGGCACCGCTGGGGACCCGCCAGAGCTTGCTGCTCCGTGAGCCCCCCGGGGGACTCCCCCACATTGTTTTAGGAATAAGACCTAGGGTCTCTGAAATAATGTGTGGACAAACTGTCCTTCCCACTTCTCTTGGAAGCTCCTTGTGTCCACAGCCCCTAATGAGGCCATGAGCATCAGCTTCCAAGTCGGCTGTCTCACTCACTTTCTTCTTCCCCCTCGTCTTTCTCATGAATTCATGACTACCCCTTTCACCAAGAGCTTGGGGTCCATGATTAAACTTGAGTATCCTGGAAACTGACTGGGTATTCCCTGTTTTGGGGTGCACACAGCATGGCATGTTCCCAACCAAGGACCTCACTATGTATGAGCTATCTGTTCATATTCCTCTTAACCACACCAAGCCTACATTGTAACATTCTTACACGCTCCTGGACTCTCAAGCCTACATTATAACATCCTAACATGCTCCTCGACCCTTTTTCTGTTCTCACAGGGAAGAATCTCTCTCCAGGGTATTCAGGAAGTGAGGACCCTGAATATCTTAACTTCCAACAGCTACCCAAGACTAAGAACCAACCATTGCCATTTTGAGTGGTCCTCCCAGAATTAGAAGGGTCTTTCAACCAAAGCACAATTCTCCACTGACATCTTTCCCTAAGGGAGAAGTGTTTATAAAAGACATCACAGGGGGAGCTCCTTGTTGTCGTTTCTATGTGATTCTTACTTTTTTTTTTTTTCGAGACAGGGTTTCTCTGTGGCTTTGGAGCCTGTCCTGGAACTAGCTCTGTAGACCAGGCTGGTCTCGAACTCACAGAGATCCGCCTGCCTCTGCCTCCCAAGTGCTGGGATTAAAGGCGTGCGCCACCACCGCCCGGCTGTGATTCTTACTATTATGATGGTTCAGGAAATGTGTGTATGAGAAAGAAAAGGAGAAAAGAATAGGCAAGAGAGGTGGGTATGAAGAGGAGAGCTACCAGAGAGAGGGGCAGGTACTCCTGTCATATTATGTGGTTCCTTCATCTGCACTGATTTTCTTTGTTCAAAGATTTAACTTATTTTTGATTAAGTGTCTGTGTGGTATGTGAACATGGTGTCTAAGAAGCCCAGAAGAGGGAGTCAGATCACCTAGAGCTGGAGTTACAGAGAGTGTGACCCACCTGATGTGGGTGCTTGTTGTAATAGAAGCGGCGGCGGGGCTGCGTCCCTCCACCCGGCTAGCTTTACCCGGAAATAATTACACGGAAACTGTATTCTTTTGAATACTGCCTGGCCCATTAGTTTCAGCCTCTTATTAGCTAGCTCTTACATATTGATCTAACCCATTTCTAATATTCTGTGTAGCACCACGAGCTGGCTTACCAGGAAAGATCTTAACCTGTGTCTGTCTGGAGTGAGAGAATCATGGCGACTCACTGACTCGGCTTCTTTCTCCCAGCATTCTGTTCTGTTTACTCCACCCACCTAAGGGTTGGCCTATCAAATGGGCCTAGGCAGTTTCTTTATTAATTAACCAATGAAAGCAACGGATTAGAAAGAAATCGCTCCCGCATCAGGTGCTGAGAACTGAATTTAGGTCATCTGTAAGAGCGCAAGTGCTCTTAACCTCCGAGCCATCCCTCCAGCCCTGATCCCTTGACTTGCATGAGATTGACAGCTCCTGTGTGTCAGGATTGGGATTCATTTCCATCAGAATCCACACTCTGAATGCCAGCAGCCGGGGCTCGGTTGGGGCGTCTGGGTCGCAATGAGGTAACACAGTGTAAGTCAGAAAGTAAAAATGGCTTAATGCAGACAGGTGGACTCTGCCAAGCTTCTCTTTGCAGATGAGATGTTACTATCCTTAATCCCCACATTGTCCTTCCTCCCTCCCTTACCTTCTGCATTCTCCTCCCCTTCCTTCCTTCCTTCCTTCCTTCCTTCCTTCCTTCCTTCCTACCTTTTTTCCTTACCCTTCCTCCCTTCTCTTATTTCTCTCCCCTCCCTTCTCCCCTTTGCGCCATGCCTTTCCTTTCTATTCTTTCCTCTCTTCCCCCCACTCTTCTTTCTCTTTGCTTCCTTTCGAGCACCATGGAAAAGGGCTACTGAAACAAACAAGAGAGATAACAGAAATGGTCTGGAACATTCTCTACCTCCCAATGTTAGTAGGTAGCTGGAACATGGACCATTCTGGTGGAAATGGACGGTTTCCTGCCTCTGCTTTGGAATGTCTTTTGAGGGCACAAATTTAAATTTTGAAACAAAGTTGTAATGATAATGTGAACAAGTGTGGTTTTTCTAGGGATCCCTTCCTGACGCAGCGAAGGCTGTAAGCAGGCTATTCCCTGAGTGTGTGAGTCTGTGTGCTAAGTAGGTAGTGCGGTGGGATGAAGACTGAGCCTCTGTCTTCAATTTCTGGTAGTCTGGTCACCCATCTGCTCTGTGCGGGACATCCTCCTTCATTAAAATTACCCTGGACATAGGAGAGGAAGGATATGTTCCTGGGCCCTACCCTTGCTTTTGAGCTCAAAATCTCATTCACCACCAGGACATGGTCATGCTGCACATGTAATCTGGTTCAGAAATGCTCGACAGAGAGGTTAATTTGAATTTTGATTCTGGCCAAATAGTGGAATTAGAGAGAGAAAAGACACATCTACCTGTTACCGCTGTGCCTCTCAAACACTGTTTATGCTGCTGTGTGAAGAACTGAACCATAGGGCCAGCGATTTGAGGGCTGATGGAGTCTGGGCCTCAGCATTTCCTTCCAAGTGTCTCGTCCTCACCCGACAGATTGTCTTTCCTGGCACCCTCCTTCAGACAGACAGCAAAGCATCCTGAGATTCTGCAGGCTGCGGAGGGAACGGCTGCCATTGCGCCACCTGCTGGAAGATTGAAGAAACACTTAACTTAGGTTTAGGCAATTAACCATGCAATTGTGATTCCTTTTTAATAACTCTCATATTATTAGAAAAGTTTCAAGGCTTATTTTAGATAATCTACAAACTTTATATAATTGAAAAACATAACATTTCCGGTAAGTTTTCTACCCAGAGATGACCATGTTCATGTTTTGTTTCATGTACAAAAATATTTTTCAAATCATTAATTATAACACGTAGATGACTTTAGTTTAACGGAACCGAGATCTCTTTACCATAATTGTAGGGTCTCCACCTACCTGTTAGTCAGGTTTCTGTGGTTTCAATTTCACCAGCTCACTGGCAATTGCTTGCAGGCCTCCTTCTGGCCTCACTGCCCCCTCCACAGTAGTGGTTCTTTCTGTGAACTCTGATCTCTCTTCCTGCAGCTGATGACAGAACACTACACTCTGGAGTGGAGAAAATGAGGAAGAAGAGGTCAGAAGCTAGTGCCCCTCCAGTGTCTACACAGTCAGAAAAAGCTAGTGTCCCTCCAGTGTCTACACTGTAAGAAAAAAATCTAGTGCCCTTCTGATTTGAGATTCCCCTCTGTATGTTGTGAATACGTTTTACTGCCACTGGTTAATAAAAGAAGTTGCTTTAGCCTATAGCAGGACAGACTATAGCCAGGCCCGAAGAGATATATAGAAAGAGTAGGCGGAGTCAGAGAGACGCCATGTAGCTGCCAAAGAAGAAAGACGTGAGCCGCCAGCCAGAACCTTACCTGTAAATCACGAGCCTCATAGTAAAATGTAAAATAATAGGAATGGGTTAATTTAAGATGTAAGAGTTAGTTAATAAGAATCTTAAGCTAATAGGCCAAGCAGTGTTTTAATTATTACGATTTCTGTGTGATTATTTCAGGTCTGGGTGGCTGGGAAACGAATGAGCAGCCTCCACCAATACCCTTCCAATGTCTAATGGTAAGAAGTCAAAGGCAAGTGCTTCTCCAATGTCTACAGAGTAAGGAAAAGCTAGTGTCCCTCCCATGTCTACCCTGTAAGAAGAAGCGAGTGCCCTCCAATGTCCACACAGTAAGAAGAAAGGGTCAACAGTCCCAGCTTCCTACTCTTGCCTGGCCTTGCTCCTAACATAGAACAGCTGGCCTGCGCTATCCCAGGGAGACCACCAAACCCTCAAGAGACTGCCCCACCTTTCCTTTCAGGTTTCACCAGATGCCTTAAGACACCAAACTTGGAAGGGGAAAAAAATCATCAGCAAGTGGAGTCCCAACCTCAGCTGGGCTGTGCTTGCCAAAGAAGACAACAATCTTCTCAACCAAGCAGAGGATCTGCTGTAGCTAGGTGAGGCGCTCAGGGTGGCCAGCTAGGGTTCCCTAGCCGCCTCTTTGCCTTTCGAATGTTCTCCTTGCAACAGATGATACACTGTGCATCACATGGTGGGGATGCTGATGTCAGTCCAGGACTCATCAGCAGCAATAAAGAAGGAAGAATAGAAAGGTTCATGAATAGAGGTGTGGAGGGATGTGTGCTCTGCAAACCATGCATTACTTAGAGTGGGTGAATTGTATTTTGTGAAGTATATTCTGATTTTTGTAGGTTTTTTTTCAAATTGAATTCTCACCCAAATATCATTTTCCATATTTACAACATTTGAAAATGTTAAAAATAAGAAGTATTTCTTAGAAACAATGATAATAAGTAAGGTAGTACAAAATTTGTGTTCTCTGGACAGGGTCATTTTAAAATTTTTATTTATTTTTAATGATGTAAAAAATATGAGTATGTGTGTGCATGTCACTTGTATGCAGGTGCCTGTAAGGCTAGAAGAAGCTACTGAATGTCCTAGATCTATGGTTGCAGGAGGTTATGAACTGTCCGGTGTGGGATGCTGGGAACTGAACTTGGGTCCTCTGGAAGAGCAGCAAGTCTGAACCATCTCCCCAGCTCCTAGGGTTACTTTTTAAACTGTGTTGTGTACTGGAGTTTCATATCAGACTGCCTATAGACTCCTCGTTAGACACGGATTGTTAAAGGAGACTGATCCTCTCGGGAGGCACCAACAGATTCAGCCTTGCCCCAGGGCTTTATCACTGCACATAAATAGGAGGGGTGGCACAAAGCACAACACATGGCTTCTTTTGCCTAGTGTTTTCAGTCTGATTCCAATAGAGTATAAATATGTGTGTGCAAGCCTGCACATGTGTGTGGGCACATGCAACAGTGCTTCTCAAACTTAAGTGTGGGTTAGACTCACATGCAGGGCTTGATAGTGTGGTTTCAAGTAAATCAGTTCTGAGTGGGACCCCTGAATTTGCATTTCTAACAAGTTACTGGGATGCTGGCATTGCTGTCCAGGGACTTCATGAACTGCCTGGATATAGGACGGAGACTGAGATTAACATCTGCTCATTCGAGAATGTTGTGCAATGTGTAAAGGCCTCTGAGTTATTTTCATTGAACCCCATGGTCATTGCCTAAGGTAGGTAAGAAACCATTGTGGATGCACTTGCTATTGTGACTCAAGAACTGGGGCTCAGAGAGAGATAGTGGCACACCAAGTTTGCAATTATAGTGGCACACCAAGTTCACAATTACAACACGCAAGGAATGAAGCCAATCCTCAATCCTAACTCTAGTGCCTTTGCTTTACTGTGTACTTTCTTGGATGAAAGTGAAGCTCAGTAGTAAGGAAGAGAGAAACAAGGTGTGTGTGTCAGGGAGGGAGGGGAATCAAGGGTAGATGGGGTTGGAGAATCTAAAACAAAAAAATCTCAAAAAAGAGAATATTTTAAGAGGCCAGTTATGGCCCTGGCCCTGGCTTAACCTGAATCTGACTCTTTTCTGCTACTCTCTAGTTCTTGAACTTCAGAAATATCGCTAATATACAATTACAAAGCAGATTACAAAGCTTATCTTCAAAGATTATTGTGATTAGTTAGTGAGATAGTGTGTCAGCTAATATGGTTTGAGTAAGAGGTGTCCCTCCTGGAGGCTCCTAGGTAACAGTGAGAGGTGACTAGGTCAGGGGGACACTGACCTTTTCAATAGATTAACACAGCCACACCGGCAAAGCTAAATAGGCTGTTAGCAAGTGGAACCTCATTGGAGGGAGTGAATGGCTGGGTGTTTGCCTTCGAGGAGCATGTCTTACCTCTAGATTACTCTTCTCACGCTGCCTTTGCTTCCTGGCAGCCATGATGTGAAAGGTCATGCCCTTCAGACATAATTTTTTTTTTTTTGCTAGACCAGCTGACCCCGGGGCCGAAATCCTTAAAACTGTAATCCCAAATAAATCTTTGTTACTTTAAACTGTTTTTCTCACATATTTTTTATCACACAGTGAACACAACCTTAACTAAGAGCCTGGCCTATAGCAAAGCTTGTAGCTGTTTAGTTTCACCAAGGCTCTGGTATCCTTCAGAGTTAAATGCTGTGTCTGTGATAGAACTAAGTTGCAGTAACAGATGAACTCTTTAGGTGACTTATAAAATAAAAGATTCGCTTCCCCCTTCCATGACAATTTCAAATGAATTCTCTAAGGCTTGATTCTCAGCTGGTTGGCAGACAGCTCTTGTCTACACAGGCATTCTAGGCTCTAGTTTATGGACTCCATTCCAACCATACAGCCAAGAAGAGGTGAGGAGGGATTAAAGAAGCAGGGCTTGTTCCTCTCCCATCCCATCCAATCACCAGGAAAAGCATATAGGCCAGTGTACTGATTGCTGGAAAACAATGGGTTCTGTAATTCCAGTACTCAAGAAGCTGAGGTTGGGAGATTACAAGCTCAGGGCCCACTTGGGCTCTATAGTGAGAACTCTGTTTAAGAAACAAAGAAGAGGGCCGGGCGGTGGTGGCGCACGCCTTTAATCCCAGCACTCGGGAGGCAGATGCAGGCGGATCTTTGTGAGTTCGAGACCAGCCTGGTCTACAAGAGCTAGTTCCAGGACAGGCTCCAAAACCACAGAGAAACCTTGTCTCGAAAAACCAAAAAAAAAAAAAGAAAAAAAAAAGAAAACAAGACAGAAAGAAAGAAGAGTGCTGTGAAATAATCCTTCTGTACACTGTGTGAATTTATGTCACTATGATTTGTTTAATAAACAAGCTGACTGGCCAATAGTTAGGTGGGAAAGCCAAACTGAGAATGATGGAATGAGATAGGGCAGAGTCAAAGGAGTCAGCAGCCAGATAGAGAACAAGTTGGACACACAAAATGGGATAGAAGTAAAAGCCATGAGCCTTGTAGCAGCACATAGATTAATAGAAATGTTAAGAAGTAATAGCTAGTAAGTAATAAGCCTGAGCAATTGGCTGAGCATTTATACTTAATTTAACCCTTGGTGTGTTTATTTGAGAATGACTGAGAAACAGAAATCTCCACCAACAGAAGAGAAAAAGGGTGTATGTGTGTGTGTGTGGAGGGGGGGTTCTCCTAGATTGGTATTCTTCAGTGGCAAGACAAACCCCACTGCATCTAGAGCATAAAAGGCAGAAAACAAAGAAACAAACACAGGTACCCCATCTTATTGCTGACTCCTCAGTGCATAGGTGTCACTTTTCTTTCTGTACCAAGAAGCAACAGCCTGTGAGTATTGTCAGTCACTGTTATTAGGGTCTTCTCAGATCTCAGGCTAGACAGGAAGCAATGTGGTCCCTAATTCCAGACCTATAGAAGAGCTGGACGTGGTGGTGCATGTGTGTAACCCCAGTCCTTGGGATGGATACTTAGGCAGAGGGTCACCGTGAGGCCAGTCTGGGCTATATAGCAAGACCCTGTTTCAAAAAACTAAAAAGAACGTGATTTAATTAGGTAAATCATGATCTTACCTGCAATAGGAAGGAGGACCCCAAAAGCTTGGAGGCTGCTGACTTCCTCATGCTAGCATGAAGAGTCCTCGCTCTGAGTATCACAGTTATGTGAATGTGTGCAGAGTTTCCTGTACCCTGAGACCTTGTCCAAACCTTTCCAAATCTCCATAAGTCTTAGGATGCTCTTATGTAGAGTTTAGACTTTATACAGCTAACAGGAAACCATCTGAAGTACTTGAACTGTAGAAAATGGTGATTGTCACTGAGGGAAAAAGATGGACAGACTGACACACTACAGGCAAGGATGTGGTAGAAGACTGTGCTCATGGAACTTGTCATGAAATAGGCACTCAGTGAATTTCAAATGAAGTGCTTTGGTGAGAAGTAATAATGACCTATGTCTTAGGGTTTCTGTTGCTGTGAAGAGACACCATGACCACCACACCTCTCATAAAGGAAAACATTTAATTGGGGCTGTCTCACAGTTTCAGAGGTTTAGTCCATTATTATCATGGTGAGACAAGGCATAGTACATGCAGACGTGGTGCTGGAGAAGGAGCTGAGAGTTCTGCATCTTGATCCACAGACCGCAGAAGGAGACCGCCACACAAGGCATAGCTTGAGCATGTAAGACCTCAAAGCCTGACTCCACAGTGACACACTTCCTCCAACAAGGCCACACCTACTCCAACAAGGCCACACCTCCTAATAGTGCCTCTCCCTATGGGCCAAGCATTCATACATATGAGTCTATAGGGCCATTCCTATTCATATCACCACAGCCTATAAGACAGGATGCTAAGGTGTTTGGAGAATATGTTTAGGCAACATCCCATGCTTGGGAAGAGTATGCGTCAAATCTAAGAAGGCAGTTACCTCCAGGGACAAGGAAAGGGCTAGGATTGGTCACAGCTAATGAACACACAGGTATTTGCTGAACTTTCTTTTTCTTTCTTTCTTTTTTTTTTTTAACTATAAACTGATTGGTCCATTAGCGCAGGCTTCTTATTAACTCTTACAACTTACATTAGCCCATTATTCTTGTCTATGTTAGCCCCATGGCTCAGTACCTTTTTTCATGCTGAACTTCCTTTATGTGTGTAGCTGTGTAAGCAGGTACACACACATATATGTATGGAAATTGTATCTTTTGTAAAACTAAAATATTTCATAACAAAATTTGTAAAAGATAGATGTTTTGGAGATAATAAAAAGGGTTGTGTTTTGCACTGACCAGCTCCTTCCAGAGATCTTTGCACTTCCTCAAAGACATTTCACTAACACAAAGGAAAGACAGTGGTGGAGGAAGAGCTCTGAGGATGGGAAAGCTATTGATGGACAAAGATGAGTTCTTTAGGCCACCTGCAGTCACCTGTGCCTGACTCGCCTCATCTGCCCCTTCAGCTGAATACAAAGCAGTATCCAGGCAAACTGGCCTTTCTCCAGCAGAGAGAGAATCGCTGGTAATCCAGTCCATTTTGTTCTGAGCTTCCCATCCCAGAAAATACATCAGAGGTGGCCAGGGTAGCAGTCACATGTACCACCCCCGAATGCCTGAGTTCCCTGCGTGAATGCTTTTCAAGTATCAGATGAAGATGCTGGTCTTTTGTCTCTCCCCGAGGCGCACTCAACTCTGCCTCACTGGAAGGCTTCATTTCTAGTGGCCCTGGGAGCCAGGCGCTTGCAAGTTTCATGAAATTTCCATTTTCAGAGCTCACGCTCTTTGCAGGGGAAGCACTCCGTGAACAACATGGTAGGGCCTAAAAAGTCTAAAGTGTTCTTAATTCCCAACTGCTTTGTGTGCCACTGCAACTGGGCTGTTTCTTTCCCCAAAGCCACATCTCAGACTGCTGGGGAAGGGTTGTTTTTGAACGAATGTGGACTGCAGGAAATGCTTTCTGCGGAAGTGAACACAGCAAACAAACAAACTACAACCCATAATCCCTTTGCTTTGTGGACCCTGCCACGTGTCTCCCGGTGGTGCTTCACAGATGACTTCAGTGGTGGACAAAGTTACTCACTTTCCTATGTCCTTAATCTTCTGGTCCCTAAACACTGAGCAATTCCAAACCAGTTAGAACTAGATAGTGAGAGCCTGTCCCAAAAAAGAAAAAGGAGAGCAGCAAGGGGCAAGAGGGGAGAGGGATGGGAGAGAAAGTGAAGAGAGAGAGAGAGAGAGAGAGAGCTAGCAGGAGTGAGAACAAGGGCACTGAATATTGACCTCCCAACTCAGCCCTGTGCCATGGAAAGACACTACCCAAGTTTAGGTAGCATGCCTGTTCAGTGACCATGTGACTATATTCAGACCAATGGGCTGCAGCAGAAGTGTTGTCCTGTGACTTAGAATTGCCACGCCCCCTTTTTTTCTAGACCCTTTTTCAAGCTGGCCTCTTCTAAGGTGAGTTTGGCCTATGAGTTTGGCCATGAGGTTGAATCAGTGTTCTGAGAGCAATAAAACTAACTGAAGCTGCTGGACGCCCTAACCTGAGGGAAACGGCTGTCCTGTTTTAGACACTTTTCTGGGTAGGGAGGATAGGGAGAGCCGCAGGCTGTGGCACACAGGCTGAGCAAACCCTTGCTAGTTCACTGCTAGAAAAGACGGTGTCTTCTGAGAGGTTTTTAAGAGATACTTTAACTTGCTCACACTTTTGCCTGGTTTAGTGTCAAAGGTCACAGCAGGGAAGGATTGATTCCGAAGTACCCAATACTGGAAGCATGAAGAACTTTCCATGTAGCATTGGAACAACTGTATCTCCGTCTCTTTTCACCAGTCTCACTGCACAGGCGTGAATGTGCCGAGCCTCATCGCTGTGAGTCTGGACAGGGGCAGGTTACCGGTCCTTTTCAGTATAGAAGCATAAGAACAAAAGCAGCAGCCATTCTCCTCCCAGGTTACCACCGGATCTATTTCCTTTTTATCTTTTTCAATGCAAATAATCGTGCTTATTTTTCGTATTGTCATAATGCATCTATTCTTTTTTCTTTGCTTTTATCCTGTGTTACAGAGAGAACATTCTCACATGTCCATACAAATCCTTTTACACTATGGTTTTTTTTTTTTTTTAGATTTATTTATTTATTATGTATACAGTGTTCTGTCTGTCTGTATGCTTGCAGGCCAGAAGAGGGCACCAGATCTCACTACCGATGGTTATGAGCCACCATGTGGTTGCTGGGAATTGAACTCAGGACCTCTAGAACAGTCAGTGCTCTTAAGCTCTGAGCCATCTCTCCAGTCCCTACATTATGTTCTTTCATCATCTTCACTTCAAACCATCACGTGGCTATACTAGACTACACTTCCCATCCTTTAGTAGGGGTACATGTCATTTTGTCATTGTCATTTCCTTTTATTTCGGTCATTATAACATGAGGATAAGTGCTTGAACACATTATAGTTTTATTAGGCTAATTAGGAGAACCAGAACTGATGGAGATTGTGAGTGTGTGTGTGGTATATGAGTGTGTATATGTTGTGTGCATAGGTGGTATGTACATGGGTGTGGCCACAGGCTGATGTTCTGTGTCTTCCTCCCTTGCTCTCTACTGTCCTTTTTTGAGACAGGCTCACTGAAACCGGAGCTCACCAGTTTGGCAGGACTAGCGGACCAGTGGGCCTCAGGGAGTCTCTTGCCTCTGCCTCTCCAGCACTGGAGTTATAGGCCACCAATCTGGCTTTTTAGCGGAGTCCTAGAGATCTGAAGTTAGATCTCCATGCTTGCGTGAGAAACACGTACGGTCTGAGCCACCTCCCCGCCCCACAAGAGAATTTAGCTGTGATCGCTTCTACTTTTCCTTTTTTTTAGGTGGCTGTTGATGTCGCTGACATTTCATTATCTCATCTGACTGGGCATCTCAGGTTCCCAGAACAATAGACTATTGTCTGATTTACATTAGACAGTAAGAGTATTTGAACATAACCTGTTCTGAAATATTCATGGGTTTTTGTTTTCATCTTCTTCCATTGCAAGCAGTTGAAAACACAGCCCGGAGAAATGGCAGTTTTCTTTCAGAAAATGAATAGGTAATCTATTCTAATGAGGCTAGGCAGTGGTTTTCAATTATTACCTTCTACAAACCACTAATGAAATGAAGCCAGTGTACATCTTTAAATAACCTTTAATATTTGTACAAGTAAATACCTCCATTGACGATAATGGAAATTGCCAAAAAAAATTTCATTTTCTCACTGTTTAGCTCACCCACAATGGCTGTCAGCCAGTCGAGTGATAGGATGCAGGGCACAGCTAATTATTTCGTGAGAAGACAGTGTTTCAAAGGTAGGGGAAGGAGGTGCAGACACTAATGAAGTTTATTATTGGAACACGGAACGAGGGCTGTGACAAGAGACAATGGTGGCAGTGACATGTAGTTAGAATGCTAAAGCTGGCGATGGCTCGGGCTGAATCACAGGGATGGAGACTTGGAGAAGTGTGAACTAAGGGAACCCCACACTGAAAGAGACCGGAGCACAGCTTGTCCTGCCGGAAGGAGGAGAACAAAAAATAGAGCAAAAGAAAACTAAACAAAAGTGAAGTAATGAACAAACAAACAGGGACTCAGGCCGCACAGAACAGCTCAGCCAGCGTGTGAGTCTGCCTGCTTTTGGTACAGCTGAGTGATAAGGTTGGAGCATTTCCATGTCTGTTCTCCAAAGCATGGTGGGGAGAGTCAGAGCAGTCATCCTAGGGTATGCAGGCTTGAAATAGCTCCTCAGTGATTCAGGACTAGTTTTGAGTGGGAAAAAGAATAGAAGAGAAAGAAAAAGAAAATGCAAAGTGAGCAGGGGCTCCCACAATTGGTCAGCCCCCATGAACGACCTCTGTAGAATGGCTCTTACTTGTGCACATCGATGGGTGAGACACAAAAAGCGCTCGTGCTCCCAGTGTGCATGCTGGTAAGGGTTGAAGAATTTTTAGACAAACAATTTCTTTTTTAAAAAAAGTTCATGTGCATTGGTGTTTTGCCTGCATGAATGTCTCTGTGAGGGTGTCAGATCCTCTGGGACTGGAGTTACAGACAGTTGTAAGCTGCCATGTGGGTGCTGGGAATTGAACCTGGGTCCTCTGGAAGAGCAATCAGTGCTCTTAACTATTGAGCCATCTCTCCCGTCCCACAAATATTTTCAAATGGTATTAAACAGAACTACATTATAGGGACAGGTGTCTAGAGCAACAGACATGTATGCGGATGCCTTTGAATGTCAAATCACCTGGTCTCACAAAGCTGCCTGCTGTTTCTGCCCCTTTAAGATAGATTATCTTTCTTGTGGCCATTGCAAAGTCCAAGAACCAAAAATATTGAGTGAAATTGTGGAAAGTAAACGAAAGTAATTTGAATCTGCAGTCTGTGGCCCTTCCTGATGTCCGAACTACAGACAAAGGATGCTGTAATGAACACAATGAATGACAGCTCCTCACAATACAGCCAGACCTGCATGGTGGTACATGCTTGTGATCCCAGCACTCAGGAGGCCAAGCCAGTCTGGACTACATAGTGAGACCCTGCCTCAAATGAGAAGTGAGAAGAAACGGAGAGAAACCCATTCCACATCTTTACTTCTGTGTCTTGTTCAGAAGGGGCTGAGTCACAGGGATATAGTCTTTAAGAAAATAAAAGAGTGCATGGTCTGTCTTTTGAGATCACCAAGGACACACTCTGATTGGATTTAGATGGCTCAGTTGCTTTCTTTGTTCAGTTGTTGTGAGGGGCTCTGTCTAAGACGAGTAAGCAAAGACGAGCCCAGGTGACATCACCTAAGGTACTGCTTCATATTCTTGGCCTTTTCTCAACGTGAAATGATGCTTGTATGTATATTTGCTATCTAAATTGTATACCCTTTCAGATACTAAACTACTCGGTGGCTTGAGTCTGTAAGAGTCGCACTCCTGAGGCAAGTATCGTTCAGAGAAATCAGGCAAGTTCCCCCAGAACGCAAGTGCCCTGGACTCTGTGCGCTGGACAGCTGAAGGGGTAGAGAATAGAGCCGGCCCTTCAGGGTGTTGCTCTCAGTGAGGAAGGGATTTTGCAGTTGGTTTAAAATTGGTAAATTACTTTAAATTCCAACTACTAATTTTTACTCTTGTTGAAAAAGAATATACTCATGAGTGAAAGCGACTGTTTGGAAGAGTGAAGTCACTGGCTTGGGCGGGGCGGGGCGGGGTGGGCGGGGCGGGGCGGGGTGGGCGGGGCGGGGCGGGGTGGGCGGGACAGACTGCCAGAGCCCTTGCCAGAGTTCCACCTTGTTGGCGCCCTGACCTCCAGCCTCTGGGACTTTTGAGAAACACTCTCCTTCTTGACAAAACAACCAGTTTTAGCAACCTGAGCTGAGGAGACTCAGGCTGAGACATCAAATAACAGCCGTTCTGCCTGAGTCTGTGCTCACGTAAAAACTTGTTCAGGAACGTTTGTAGCAACTCTATTCGTCATAATTTGAAAGTAGAAGCAACATGAATGTCTAACAGCTGGTGGAGGGATAGATTGCACGCTGCATTCTGTACCGTGGAAATGCACTTAGTGAGAAAAAGAAGTAAATGAAGCTCTTTTTGTTGTTACTGTTTTTGTTGTTGTTGTTGTTTTTGTTTTTGAGACAAGGTTTTACTGTGTAGCCCAGCACGCAAGAGGCAGAGGCAGGTGGATCTCTGTGAGTTCAAGGCCAGCCTGGTCTACAAGGGCTAGTTCCAGGACAGGCTCCAAAGCTATAGAAAAACCCTGTCTCAAAAAACCAAAACAAACAAACAAACAAAAAACCAAAAAAAAAAAAAACCAACCAACAAACAAACAAAAACAAAGTTTTAAAATTGATTGTGGTGATGATGGATGTGTAACTTTGCAAACATGCTAAAATCTACCAATCGTTTTCTGTTTTTGTTTGTTCTTTGGGCTCCTAGAGATCAAATCCTTCCTGCATGTTGATCAGGAACTCTCGCACTGAACTATATGCCCAGCCATACTGGACTGGACAAGTTAAAGGAGTGGACTTTGCCGTGTGGAAGTCACATCTGAGTAAAGCTGTTACAAAGACAAGAAGAGCTGACAGTCGGAGTGTGTGCTGGTTTGGATGAAAAATCCCTCCCCTGGCTTTGTCATTTGAAAACGTGGCTCCCCGTGGGTGCCTTGGTCCCAATGTTTTACCACTGCAGCAGAAAGGAGATAACACAGGTGCAGAGGAATCCACCTAGAGGCAGCCAGTTGTTCAGCCTCAGCAGTGTCTTCATGCTGTGGCTGAGGAGAGAGCTCAACGGTAAAAGCGCCTGTTACACAAGCACAAAGCCTTGAAGCCATGTAAGCAGCTAGGCATGGCTGTGGGCTACCCTGTAACCTCGGTGCTGGGGGTGGATGGTGTGGGGGTAGGAGGAATACCTTCAACGCTTCCTGTAGATGGTGGGGGCTGGGGGAAGGATCCCTGGGGCCTCCTGAATTCCAGCCTAGATGAAACAACAAGAGCAGGGTTAAGTGAGGGACTGGCCTCCAGGAAATAAGGCAGAAAGCAATAGAGCAGGATGCCCAGTGTCCTCGGTGTCTGCATGAATGTGCATGGGTGTGCACACTTGGAAATGGATGCACACCCACCGCCCCACCAAAAATAAAAGCCAGAGCACACATCTAGCAATAGTCTTTACCATGCCTTTTTGTATATTTATACACTCCAGGTTCGACAATAATTTTCTTTAAAAAACCAACCAGTTACTTAATAAAATATAGAGCTAGGCATGGAGGCACACACCTTTAATCCCAGCACTCTGGAGGCAAAGGCAAGTAGTTCTCTGTAGGTTCAAGGCCAGCCTGGATTGCATAGTAAGTTCCATGATAGCTAGGGATACAAAGAGAGGCCTCATTTCATAGAAAACATTGTGTGCGTGTGTGTGTGTGTGTGTGTGTTCTCTAAAGCCTAATTTCCGATGGTGGTGGGAACAGTGTGGAAGAATCAAATAATTTCCTCTGCCCAAATCCCAAGCTAGTCTCTAGGGCATTGTTAATGTTGGAGTGAACTGTAAGATCAAACAGAATTCTCTATATGAAGCAATTTCAGTAAGAATGAAATCAGTTCTGTCACCATTATGCATCTGATTCATGTAAAAATGAGTTTTGGGGGTCTAGAATGATGAGTCAGTGGTCTAAGATCAACAACTGCTCTTCCAGAAGATAGACAGGGTGTTTGATTCCCAGAATCCACAGGGGCTTCACAACTGTATTTAACTCCAGTTTCAGGGGATCTGGCACCCTCTTCTGACCTCTGTGGGCACCACACACACACACACACACACACACGCACGCACAGTGTACAGACATACATGCAAGCACAACACACACCCATACATATAAAATTAAAATCAAGTTTGAAAACGCAAGATAATTTTCCACTTCCAAATTAAAATCTTGTCTGAGTGTTAGTGATTGTTATTGTCTTCTTCCATCTCTCTGACTGGGTGGTATTAATAGCCAATAGTCAAGTAATTAGATGACAGTGCAAATGGGAAGTTTATTTGTATTGATTATCAAAAAGAAGGCATTTATTTTCTCTTTCGAAGTCAATGGAATTTCTCCTTCGACTTGGGGATTTCTGCTCTTGTCAGTCATAAGGGGAGGGTGGGGTTATTGTTGATGATTAGAATAAAACCTAGTAAAGTTGAAGAGATTTTAAAATTGTTTCTTGCTTAAGAGAATTCAGTATTTCTAGCCCCAAGGAGAGAGATGCAGTTTAGCTCAAAAATGCTTAATAACCTTCAGTAGATTGCCTAGGCTGGCAAGGATTAGTTTGCTTGCTTCTTAGATAAGAAGCATGAATCTTTCATGTGTGTGTGTATGTGTGTGTAGACACATGTATGTATTACACGTGGGTATGTGTTCTTGTAGGTGCATGCACACCCATATGTGTGGGAGTCAGAGGTCAACCTTGGGTGTTGTTCCTCAGGAAGACTGTTGATCCTGTTTTAGAGACAGCATCTCCTGCTGGGCTCTGGAGCTGATGATTAGGCTAAGACAGTTGTCCAGCCAGCTCCAGGGAGCCTCCTGTTGCCACCTCCCCAGTGGTGGAACTACAGTACTGCCATGCCCGTCTTTTCACTTGAGTTCCAGGGATCAAACTCAGCTCCTCACACTGGGGTGGCAAGGACTTCACTGGCCGAACCGTTTCCCTGGCCCCAGAAGAATATAATTCTTGATCTACTGTCCTAGCTCTGCCTCCTATTGCTTGTTCTGTCCTAAGACAAACCTATTCAGTGACCTATAATTTGTTTTTTTCCTAAACAGGGACAGTCTTAGACAAGGTGATTGACTTTTCTGGGAAGGCGACCAAGAAATGGAGGCTGGTAGAATGGTGGAACCAAGGATCCAAGATGGCTGCCTCGTGGAGCATGAAAAGAGATGGTAGAGGAGATGGCTTGGTTCACTTGAAGCAAGGATAGAGTTTGGTTGTTGATGTGTTCATTGAAGGCTCTGAGTGTTTACACTGAGCTTACTCTTGCTCTCTTTGTTCAAATTTGAATGTGTTTCCTACCAAAATAAAAAATAGAGAAAGGTTACAAAATGTTGTCTGGGAAGAACACAGCCATTGCTGTCAGGACCTCATAGCAGGTGCCAGACGGCGTCTGTGTAAGAATGGGCCTGTCGACACTCAAGCACCAATGGAGGCATGATGGGTGATGGGCAGGGGTGCTGCCCCTCCCTGTTGAACTGTGTCTCAGGCAGTGGAAAATCATGGGCTTTACTTGTGTGCCCATCGGAGTACCCACTAGACTCCAGTGGTCACTCCAATCTGATGGTCACACAGGTAGGTGGGTGAGTAAACAAAAGGGGTCACAAAATCACCTCAAAATCCATGAACCTCAGAAAGGGACTGGGAGGGACGGGACGGCTATAAGAGAGAGAGAGAGAGAGCAACCATCGGAACACACGATATATGAACGTAAGAGAGTCAAACAACAAACTCAGTTAGAAAGGAGAAAAAAGAGGAAGAGTGGCGGTGTAAAGATGGCCTCGTTCTCCCCTTCTGCCGTCTACAATGGGGTCAAGAAGCAGGTGATTGCCCCTGATTGACAGTGGTCAAGGAGTTCTGGCTTCCTGGCATTCCTGGTATTTGTGTTACTAAAATATTTGCTTAATTGAAATTGAAGTCGGTAAAGTGGATGCAGACACTGAGAACTGCGAAGCATGTTACCAATGGAGAGCATGGGGATTATTAATAATCTGATTAAGATTTTATGATGTCCTCATTACTCATTTTTATGCATCTGCCACAATGAATAAAGCCAAGAGCAACGGCTACAAAATAGTGAAGTTTGGAGAGTTTTTGCTTCTTCGTCTGGACAACTTCAGCTTTAACCCTCTCCAAGGCGAAATGAAAACTTACGGCAGCTCCTGCAGTGCAGTTTGTTCGTTTTAGCAGAGAGCTGTTGGGGCCAGGGGAGGAGCAGGCGTTCCACCACAGGATCTGGACTGTAGCAGGAAGTGGAAGACTGTCTACAGAGTCACAGGTCTCCGTCAGCAGCCACAGAAGTGAGAAAGTACACAAACCTCCTGTCGTTGAAGATGTGACACAGGCGGCAGGTTCTAAGTTGTCCAGATTGTCTGACTGATGAGCGTCACTGGTTACTGGGATTCACACGTGTAACTTCCAGGCCACATACAATAAAACGGAGAAAAAGAGAAAGACACGGCCTCTCAAGAATTAAAACAGGGCATGGGAATAAGAACATGTAACTCTTCTTTTCTTGGTGTGGACTCTCTACCAGGTCCAAACTGGCAGTGCTTCTACATTCTTGGAAGACAAAATTCTAGCTGCAGAGATAGATTACCAAGAGCATTCAGACACTCAAGGGATGTCTAGCTGGGGGCGGGCCTGAGGTGTGGTCTTTGTGCCTGTCTCTGCTCACACTACCCCGCACTGACCTGAGCACAGTTCAGGGTTAACTTCCCCGCCGCACGCACGCCCACCCTCCTCGTATTTGAAAAGGCAAACACACCTGTCAGCTAGGGTGGGAGGGAGGTGTCACCTTTAAAATGTCTGCCAACCTCACCCCATCTCTGCCATAACCTCCTGGGTTTTAATTACTCCCCGAGAGGGAGAGTCATCCCAGGATCCTCCGGTGACATTTTCCGGCTACCCCGTCGGCTCACTTAGGAGAAACAAATGAGCTGGCTGGCCTCCCTCTAGATTGAGTTTTTCATGAAGTCATTACTTCTGTCACAGGGAGTATTTTCAAATTGAAAAATCTGAAACAATAAATGATGGTGAAGCAGTTAATAACTGTTAAGAAATCACATTTGGAAAATTGCATTTAAGCAATAACCTTTCTCCCTGTAATTAAATGACAGAAAGGTCCTGGTTTTAATTAAGTCAGCAATTTATAGTTATGAAGCTATACTTCACTATGCAGATTAGCAGATGATAGGTCACAGAACACCCTGAGTGCATTTTGAGTGGGCCTGATATGGTAATTACTGCACTGTTCAGTGGTGACCACACTGAACCGTATCTCGAGATGAAACAATTTTCTTTTCCTTGCTCCATGATGTATAACTAGGCTGAGTAAATGTACCACGAGCAGTGCCTTGTGCATCTTTAAATTAAAATGGATTTTAAATGAGGGGGCATGAGCGGAGGGAGCGTGTTCAAAGAACGGAGCCAAGAGTGAATGGGCCACTAGTCAGTGCCTGCGAGCAGAGAATATATCATTGTTTTACAGGGCTTTCTATCTTGTGCCTGGATGTTTGCTGCAGATTTATGAGGAAGTAAAATGCTAATGTTAGTGTATTTATAAACATATGATGGAGGTTTCATCTATAATTTATTGGCTGGCCCTCTGCTCTGCCTTCTTGGAGAGGAAAATAAAATGTTGTGTTGGACAGCCGAAAGGGTCGTTAATATGGCTTTCACATTTTATTTAACTAAGCCGGGCTCATATTACATGTTGATGATCACATTGTGAGATGCGTTCTGAAATGCTTATTGTGTCTTGTCTCCTGTCTCTCTCAGCCTGGGGTTGTCACCAAGCAGCTTCAAATACCCAGGACGAATCACTGTTGTGGGGACCGTGAAGAAGAGAACAGGCTGGAGGGGAGAGAAAAGGGGGAAAGCTCCTGAAAATCACTAGTTTCTCAAACCTCAGAACTCCCAGAGACAACTTATTTTCAAGGGTTTGGTTTTTGTCTTTAAAGCCCCCTGTTCCTGCTCGTTCATTAAAACATGCCACCACCCAAACTCCAGGGCAGAAGAGGCTCTGTGTAAGAAATGAAAGCATCAAAACGCTTATCCAGGGGCTGGGGAGATGGTTCAGTGGCTAAACCTGTGTCTCAGTGCTGAGGAGAGGGATGGTGCATACCCCGGATGTGCTGGTCAGACAGGAGCCATGATGGTGAGCTCCAGGTTTAGAGAGAGATACTGTCTCAAAAATAAGATGGAGAGTGATACAGTAAGACAGCCGGAGTCCAGTTCTGTCTCCCATAGGGGGCGGCACATACATGTGTACACAAGCACACAAACATGGGTACACACATGCACACACACACACACACACCAAAGCAAACAAACAAACAAACAAAAAAAAAGCAAAAGCCTACAATCAAAGCCAGATCCTCCAGTGCAGCACAGGGGCCTGAGAATACAAAACCTTTTCTAACTGGAATACCGGCGAAGGGCTATCCTCCTCCAGGCCAGGAGTTCTGGCAGCTCAGCTCATAAACTCAAGATTTATGCCCTCTGTGCCCCATTGCACACACATGAAAAGGTGCAATGAGTGATGTTAGATGTAAGCTAATCAACTGCTTCGTGTGTCACACTGATACCCAGCTCCGATTCCAAAATCTGAGGTTCTCCCAAATCCAGAACTTCTTTTAGCACCAGCTGTGAGGTGGTATACCTACAATCCCAGCACTAGGGAGGGTTGTGAGTCCAAGATCAGCCCCAGATACACAGGGATACCCTGGCTCCACGAAAACACATACACATCTTTAAAACACATTGGATCTCCTTTTGGGGTGGGGAGACGATGTAGATGAAGTCTACATTCATCCTTCCCTGCACTTTTCAGAATCCTAGAAGTCAAAATTGCTATAATCCTAGAAAAATGGTCTATTGTATATTGCAAGGGAAAAATAAACTGCAGGGCAATGTAAAGAACATCTTGTGGATCAAATCTCAGCTGCACGGATAGTCTCACATCCCCCAGGTGCCTGGGGCGGCTCTGTTGAAAGCCTTCAACCATACATGGAAAGAAATGTGTTTTTCTCAGTCTCTTGGGGTGAGCCTTGGAGTAACTCAGGTTTTCGCAATTGTCTCTGATTGGAATTCTGCAGCAAGCTTCTGATCTGTATTCCATAGCCACTGCCCCTTCATTGCTCTGGGTCACCACACTGGGCATTATACCATTTTCTTTCTTCCCCAGAATCTTCCTGACCAAAGTCTCTGGTAGCAAGTGTCCTCCAGAATCTGAATTGAGATAATGAAGAAGAGAAATAATGAAGAGAAAACCTCACAGTTCAACAAAAACCAAAACCACACAACAGTTCTTCAATAACACATTTTTCTCTTTTTTCTTAATTTATTTTACATATTAACCACAGTTTGCCCTCCCTCCTCTCCTCCTCTCCCCTCCCACCTCCCTTCTAACTTCCCCACTTCCACTTCTCCTGCTGCATCTTCATTCAGAAGGGGTAAGGCCTCCCATGAGAGTCAACAAATCATGGCTCATCAAGTTGAATCAGGACCAAGCTCCCCGACCTTGCTTCAAGGCTTAACAAGGCATTCTACCATAGGGAATAGGTTCCAAAAACCCAGTTCATGTGTCAGGGACAGATCTTAGTCCTACTGCTAGGGGATCCACAAAGGACAAGCTACACAACTGTCACCCAGATGCAAAGGGCCTAGGTCTGTCCTATGCGGGCTTCCTAACTGTCTGTCCAGAGTCTGTGAGCTCCCACAAGTTCAGGTCAGCTGTCTCTGTAGGTTTCCTTGTCGTGATCTTAATCCTCAGCCCCCCTTGCTCATATAATCCCTCCTCTCTCTCTCTTCAACCGGACTCCTGGAGGTCAGCCCAGTGCTTGGCTGTAAATTTCTGCATCTCCTTCCATCAGTTACTGGATGAAGGCTTGTGTTTGTCTTTGTGGGTCTGGGTTAACTCACTCAGGATGATATTTTCTAGTTCCATCCATTTGCTGCAAATTTCATGATGTCTTTGTTTTTCTCTGCTGAGTAGTACTCCATTGTGCAGATGTACCACATTTTCTTTATCCATTCTCCGGTTGAGGGGCATCTTAGGTTGTTTCTAGGTTCTAGCTACTCCGAATAATATTGCTACGACATAGTTGAGCAAGTGTCCTTGTGGTATGATTGAACATCCTTTGGATATATGCCCAAGAGTGGCAACAGTGCTGTTCTGTTGATTATAACCTCCTTTCTCTCCTGTGTACATCTGTCTGTCCACTCTAAACTTCCTGTTTGTTGCCTAACCATGCTATATGTCCTACCCTTTCTCATACTACCCAGAACGCTCAGCTGCATATCATCTTCAGGACCTAAGGAAACACTCATCCTGAGAGGAATCCTGTTCTCAACCATGTCTTTCTATTTCATGCCACCAAGTAGAAGCTATAAAGCCCCTTGATGAGGACCTGGCTCCTCTACATGAGAAGTACTGTCAGATCCGGGGGACAAAAACATCCCTGCATAGACTGCTCCAGTTATCTGAGGATCTTTGCAAGAAAACCCACTCTTCAATTTGTCTGTTTCTCATAGTTTAGATCTGGAAATATTATGAGACTTAGAATTATCGCTGCCCCCATTGCCAGATTAAAGTGAAGATTGGAAAGAACCACCTAAACAGGAAACGCTAGAAAGAATTCTGTTGGAATTCATCCATGTGGGTGAGGCTATAGCCCAGATCCAGGATCTGGGCTTCTTTGTCCCTTGGCACAGAACAGTGCTAGGCAAAGGAGGGTTGTCCTCACTTGGTTAAAGGCTTGGGCATGTGCCTTCAGAAATGGGTTTTTTTTTTTATTTAAAAAAAATTAAATAGCGTGTGTGTGTGTGTGTGTGTGTCAAGGTCTGCTGGAGATATATTTATGTGGGGTAAAGAGTAAGAAAATATATTTGAAAGAGTTTCTTTCTCTTTTCCAGTATTGTTTTGAAAGTTCTTTCTCACCTGGGTCATCTGACCTAGAGACAAAATTCTTGTGACTGAACTCCACAACTAGGGAAGAGGCAGAGTAGGGCCTCCTTCCTCTGTGATGTCTGGTAAGTTTCCAACTAGCATTAAGGTGCAGGTTTTCTACAAACTGGTGAATTCCAGGAGGAAACTGTCACTGACCTCAAGTCCTCACCCATGCAGCTGCCTTTGGCTGTTGAGACGTCAGGTACTTCCTACATGCTGTGATGGACAGACAGAGATGCTGAAATGGATGGAGTTGATGTGCAACAGAGAGTCCTCAGGAGTCAGAGAAGAAGGAAAATGGACAGACATACAGAAGCCAGATAAAATTATAGCAAAGAACTTAAGGATAAGGCTGTGTGAAAACAAGCCTTCTCCAGTGCTCCTAGGCTGTGTGACGTTGGAAAAGTCACTTAACCATTGATTTCATCCTCTTCATCACTAAAATGAAGATAATAAAAGGGTATCTCTTAGAGTCAGTATGAAGACAGGATAAAATAATAGATATAGGGGCTAGAGAGATGGCTCCCTGGTTAAGAACACTGGCTACTCTTCCAGAGGTCCTGAGTTCATTTTCCAGCAACCACATGGTGGCTCACAACCATCCACAGTGGGATCTGCTGCCCTCTTCTGGCCTGCAGGTGTACGTGCAGTGCACTCATACATAAAATATAAATAAAGTAAAAGAAAGACCATCTTTAAAAAATAATAGATATAAAACTCATGATTTTTTTTAAAGCATCTAGATGTTAGATAGCTAGATGTTGGATATCTAGATGTTGGTCACACTATTACGGAGAAATATGCAAACTATTGTATGATAACACAGGGGAGGGTGGGCGTCCAACTCAGCCTGGAGGAATGAGAGATGGTTTTTCAGAGCGCTTTCTCTAACATTATATTATATCAAGTATCAAATTGGGTTGAGGAGTAGTGGGCAATTCAGAGACAAACAAGGTGTATCCTAGGATCCTGCTCCTGTACAACCAACCAATTCCAACTCATGTGGTTCTTGCTGGTAGTGATTGGTATCAAGGTTAACACCTTGAGTGAAAGGAAGCAAAGTTCTTGGTAGTGGTTGACGGCAAGAAACCATTTTCAGAGATCTTGCTTTCACTACAAAGCAAAGGCTGGGTCCAGCAGAACTTCCAGACCTGAATTCCATAGTTCCACCCAATGGATGAGTCACGAGCCTTCACTGAGTCAAAGCCTTCCTCATACCCACAGAAAAACAACACAAGGCATCTTCCTAACCTGCATATCTCGGTAGTAATTCTCCCTAAATATTTGCCAAGTCAAAGAGAAGTTTAACTTCGCGGTCTTGTAGAATACTCCCATGAATTATTATCAGGTGGAAGTGCATGCAATTAAGGTAGGTGGAAGGCGTGAATTGAATTATGATAAAACTCATGCCTACTGATGTGTTTGATGACAGAGGAGGAAATCATAAAGGGGAAGATGATGAATCTCTGTCTTTTCTTTGGGAATAACTGACTTAGAACCAATGTGATGAAAAATTGTCGAGTGAACACAGTACGGCACAGACGAAGGGTAAGTTTCTGATGGAAATGTACTAGTTGATCACGCAACCACACTTTGAATTCTTATCCCGGGGGAGGCACCACCCAAATGGATTATTCAGGGAACTTTCACTGAATAAAAAAAAAAAGTGTTCACACAACTTTCCTATTAAGAAACTTCCGGTAGCTTTTATTCATTTCCCGAAGAATGAGGTTTAAAGTCCAGAACATGTCGTCCCACTGACCCCAATGCCCCTCGATAACCTCATGCCCTGCTCTCTCTAATTCCCACTGTGTGAGCTACCCTCACACCAAGAACGCCACTCACCCTTTCTTAACTAGGCTGTGTTCTTGCCATGACTATCCTACGCCCTCAGTTGTCAAATTCCATCGAAACTCAACCCCAGTCAAATATCCCTTCTTCCACTGAAACTCAGCAAAGCGGGGACTGGTCTTTCTGCCGATGTAGATTTTTTCCTAGATAGTATACCACACGTATTGGACCCACAATGACTATGTTACAATCATTTCAAACAGAGGTGTTTTACCCCTTACTTATCTTGGAAACTCTTCAAAGGCGGGAGTTATATCTTATGCATTTTTGTAACTCTTACGTCATCTGACATAATGTTTTGCATGATGTTATGTCGAAGACCAGCTTCAACAAAACTCATATATTCTAGGGTTGGAGTGTGAAGAATAGAATTTTTAAGCAAAAGAAACAAAGATATATATGAGACAAAACCACAAAACAGCATCGGGAGGGACAGTCAGTGAATACGGACTCCACCTCGTTTCTTTTCCACATGCTTACATACTTCACTCCTAAAGGGGAGGGGAGGCAACAGACTTCATTAACGTGATATAAGGAATAGATCTGAATTCTCTGACCTTTGGTCCAGGTGAAGCAGATTCGCCTCTACACCTAAAATACTAATTAATCACACTCTAGGTCAGAGTCTCTTGTTTGTAGCCACATCTGTTGTCAACAACTTTGAGAGAGCAAAAATAAGCTCAAACTCCCTGACCTCCAGTCAAGGTGGAGCAGGCTCACAGCTCTGTGGCTCTCACAACAGCTGGGCTCTAAAAATCAGTTCCTGACTGAACACAGTGCCTCATGCCTGTAATCCCAGGACTTTGGTGGCTAAGTGTGAGGCTACCCTGGTCTACATGGTAAGTTCTAGGACAGCGTAAGCTAAGGAACAAAAATCTGTCTCCAAAAGCCAGGCGCAAACAAATGCAAGTCTCTGTCTTTGCTTTGACTGTAAGGCAACTCCGAACCCAGTTTTGGTTTCCGTCATAGCTTTTCGTTGTTTCTCTCGTGCCCTAAGTTCCTATCTTCCCCATGCATCTTCATTACTTCACCGTGTGGTGCCTTTTCCTGTAAGCCACCCTCCTCTATCAGACACCAAGGAATGCGGGGGGGGGGGGTATAAAGTTCGAGTGAGGTCATTACTGTACAGTGTATGCTGATCAGCTATCGGGCACCGCCGTGAGTTTACGGGGCCATAGGAGGAAATGCGAATCTGGTCAGAGGGAGATAACAGTGCCGCCAAGTGTTGCTGTATTTCCTACCCTTCAGGGTTACTTTGCATTTCATTGACCCAGCAGTTCCGAGAACTGCCTGAGATGAGAATCTTTTTTTTTTTTTTTTTTTTCATTTGTTTCTCGAGACAGGGTTTCTCTGTGTAGCCCTAGCTGTTCTGGAATTCGCTCTGTAGATCAGACTGGCCCCGAACCCAGAGATGGGCCTGCCTCTGGTCTCTCAAGTGCTGGGATGAAAGGCCTGCGCTCCCACGGCCCAGCAATGAGAATTCTTACTGACCCCGCTTTTATCACACAGTTCAGTCACACAACCGGAAGCAAACTTTGAGCCTTCCTCCTCATGAGCACCAATATAGACAAGGTGAGGTTTGGCCAACACATCCATCACAGACTAGTCATGGAAAGCAGTATTTCCGGGCTTTCAAACACGGGAGTCAGTCACTTCTGGGGATTTTCCCAGGACCCCCCCTAGCAAACCAGCTTGGCATTCTGCGGACTCTGTCGGTTCACGTGTTCACTCTTGAACCAGTCTGCGGCAAGAGAACTTCAGTCAAGCAGACCCACATGGGAGTGAAACCATCTCCTGAGTCCCAGAGGTAACAGAGGACCTGAAGAGGAGCAGAGATGGAAGCCTGATCACTCCGGGAGCGCGGCGACCCCCTATCTCATCTGCTCCCTACCTGAGATGCGACATTCTCTACCCGCAGCTCTTCTTAGCCAACGAATTTTTCTTCTCTTCATTCTTTCCTTCCCTGTTTATTTCCCTCCCGATTTTCCTCTTTTTGTTTCTAATATCAGATAACATCCGCACCAGACCCTAAACCGGACACCTGGAAACCTCAAGATGGTCAGGAAGTCAATGTCTACCCCTAGGGAGCTTCCTTCTGACTTGTACAGCCCAGGATCTGTGTGTTGTCCCTGTCAGGTGCCTGAAGGGGCTTTTGGCAGGACGAGGACACCGGGCCATCGCGAGAGTTATGGTTCTAATCGGGAAGTTTGCTTCATTGCAAAGAGAGAGCGGTGAGGCAGGGAAGACTGATTTTTGTCCACCTAGAGCCGAAATACCACATTAAAATGCCTCCTAGCACCGAGAGAGGTCTGACCATTAAATTTAATTAAGCTTTCTTTAGAATGGAATGTCTGGGGAGATCTATTACACCCGGGAGACAAGCGTTTGCTTTTCTAGCTTGTGTGTTGCTCATCGCGTAGTGCATCGTTCTTTCTGCCCAGAAAACCCTCCTGCCTTTATTGTTTAGTGGCCAAACCTGGGCATGTGACCTGGGGAGGCTTCTCCTTCTGGATACACCCTTGTTTTCTGGATTCAACTGCCTCTTCCAGGAGAGTTGGGAGGTTTGGGTGTTTCATCTTAAAACCAACTGCTTGTGACAGATTTGTGTGCTTCAAGGACAGCAACTCTGTGTCTCTGAGATTCTCGTCTCTTCCAAGCAGTTCCAACATTTTGGAAGCAGGGATTCCCCCAACAGGACCAGCTGGGAGAGGCCTGCACCCAAGACCAAAGCCAGCCTCAGAGTGGTGTGAATTCCCCAGTTCCAAAAGGAAGAATTCTGTCACGGGATTCCTGTGCCAAGGCCCCAAAGTTTCCCCTTGACAACTATCTTAGCTGCAAAACCCTGGAGTGCTGTGGGGAAATATTTCTGCATGTTTCCAGCCCTGGGAATCTGTTCCCATCCTCCTCTGCTTGAAGGAGTATGCCACTCAGAACTGTCACGCGAAGGTGACTACTGAAGCCACTGTGAGAGCCGTTATGTGTGTGTGCTTCCTTGACTGAAGTTCCATGGTGTATACACACTACATTTCCTCTGTCCTTCATCTGTTGATGGCCATCGAGGCGGGTTCCAACTCTTTGCTCCAGGGACTAAAGCAGCAATGAACATGGCTATGCAAACATCTCTGTGCCAGGACTTGGAGTTCTGTGAGTATATGCCCAGGAGTGGGCTAGCTGGCTTGTATGGTAGTTATACTTTATATGTTTTGAGAAACCTCCACACTGAGTCCCATGACTGTATTAATGTTCACTTCTGTGAGCAAGAAGGTCCTCTATCCCCACATCCTCTCCAGCATTTGTTGTCCGAGTTCTTGATGATAGCCATTCTGATTGAGGTATCTCAAAGTAGTTTTACTTTACATTTCCCTGATGACTAAGGACATTCAATACTTTTAAAAATAATTGTTGGCCATTTGTGTTTCATTGAAAACTATTTTGTTAGCTTATTCATTAAAAAGCCACATTTAAGTATAAAGAAGACCCTGTCCTAAGCACTAGGTTCCCTTGGGTTCTAAAAATAACTATGCCCTGAGTCATTTCCATTCTTACCCAGTACACCCTTCTCCACTGGGTCAGGTTAGCAGGTACTTTAAGATGGGCTTGAACATGAGATATAAGTTTCTTATATCTCAGAGGATTTATTTAAATACAAAGCAGAAGGCTGCTTGGGGAATGAGGGAGAGAAGTTCTGACCCTTGCTGACTTGTATCATAGTTTCCTGTTCGTGGAGGATGGCTAATGATGATCTCAGGTGTATATTTTTTGTGGTATTATTATTGCAAAGTTAGAATTATGCCAAGGGAATTGATTTGGTCAGTGCTGATCAGGAACACACTAGTTATAGCATCTATGCCCAGTGTGCTGACTTAAATGATAAGAAAATGTGCTGGCATTCATAAAAGCACACAATAGCAAAGTAAGCTCCAGGTGGCCTCCAGTAATATCCTACACGCTTTATGAAGATGCTAATATCTGAATCCAGTTCTGCATACCCGTGTCTCTAGGGGTGAAGACTGATGTCACTGTAATTATCCCAGGGCTTGTATCCCAAGGAGAGCATATGTCCAGAGACAGAGGGGGTTCATCCTCTGCTTCTCCCTTAGGAGCAAGAAAACATTCCCAAGAATCCTCTTGGACCCCCCTTCCCAACTCCCCACAAATCTCATTGATCCAGTGAGACAGCAGGCATATTCCAGAACCAGTTGCCATGGCCAGAGGAAAGCTGTGCTCTGACTTGGTTAGAACTGAGTTGCTAATTCCTAGAGCCAGAAGAAAGGGTTCGCTGGTCATTGACCCAGACTTCTCAGAGACCACACTTAGATCTTAAGTCAGTGCCCCAACCACAAGGTCATGACAAATGGGGAGGGAAGTCACGGGTGTTCAAATGTGGGGAGGAGATGCTGGAGTGACAGTTTAGAAGTCAAGAGCAATTGCTGCTCTTCCAGAGCCTCTAGGTCGGTTCCCAGCACCCACATTGAGTGGGTCACAACCACCTGTAACTCCAGCTCCATGAGATCTGATGTCTGCCTCTGGCCTCCCCACATATGTGGCACACACTCATACAGACACACATACATGAGTCAAAATAAATCTTTAAACTTTGGCATGTCTTCATGAGAGCATATGAGTATGGAGGCCAGAGGGCAACTTCAGTTGTTTCTCAGACACCAGCAACTTTCTTCTGACATGGGATCTCTTGCAGGCCTGGTACTTACCAAGCAGACCGAGCAGGCCAGCTAATGAGCCCCGAGGATCTCTGTCTCCACGTGGGATTATAAATGAGTTCCACCATGTCTACTATTTTCTTCTGGGCCCTGGGAAGCAAAGCACTTTACCAAATCAGTTATAATCTCAGCCTTGATTTTAAATTATTAACAGAATTTAATCCAGAAAAGGATCTTACGTGAGTCAACTTCCTGTATTTTTAAACATCTTTTCCCCTGGTCTGAACATTATTTCTTAATGCCATGGAGTATTATATCATAATAATATTGTTGCAAAAATGAATATTACAAAAGATTTTATGTTCATATATTGGTTAACATGTGGAAACATGAATTTAGCAAAAAAAAAAAAAATAGTTTGCCTATCTTTGCCAAGACATAGTTTAATCCTTGCCAATAGATTTTTTTATTTCCTCCTGAAGTGAACTTATTTGTGGAAGGTTTTTGCTGCCTTGCTTAAAAGCTATCCAAGTCTTGTAATATCCAAATGCCAGAGAACAAAAGGAGGCATGTATCTTAATTGCTACAGCAATTCCTACAACTCAAGGGGGAAAATATTACTGGGCCAGATATTACAGGTAGATAAATCCTTGGGCATGCTAAATATTTACAGAGGGCCACCAGCTTCCCACAGTCATTGGGTGAATGAGGCTGAGTCATGTGTGAAGCAGTCTAGCAAGGAGAACAGGCAGAGTTTGGGATCTGTGAGCCTATACATTAGGCAACTTACCTGAACACTGGGCCTCAGCTTCTTCACCTATGCAATGCAAATAATTTCTAGCTTCAATGTCTTTACGAAGATGGAAGGTTTTAGGATATCTCATCACTGTGACAGAATCCCTGATGGAGGGAGGAAGGACTTATTGTGGCTCATGGTTCCTGGGGACACAGTCCATCATGGCGGGGCTGGAATGGCATTGTGGTTCATCATCCTGACCGCAAGGCGTTCCAGCTCAGTTATGGCATGACTAACTAGGAAACTGGTAAGACTGGATGTAGAGCCAGGCTACAAACTAAAAGCTCATCCCCTGTCCACTAACTAGGTCCTACATTTTACAGCTCCACAGCCCCTACCCCCCAAAGACCAGTTAGGGATCAAGTGTTTAAACAGGTTAGCATGTTGGGGGGCACTTTACACACAAACCTCAAACAGTACATAATAAATGGGAGCATAATTGAATGTTCAGGGCTGTCCAGAAACTACTAGAACAGTGTTTCTTAACCCTTTGAGGGTCGAACATTTCCTGAGAGTTGCTCAAGACCACCAGAAAAAAACAGATATTTATATTATGGTTCATAACAATAAAATTTTAGCTATGACGTATCAATGAAAATAATTTCATAGTTGGAGGTCACCACAATACAAGGAACTGTATTAAAGAGTCACAGGTTCATTAGGAAGGCTGAGAACCATTGGACTAGGGGACCCCAAGTACTGGCTTTTCAAGTCTATGCTTCCTTGGATCAGTTAGCTCCAGGTAAACTCCATGAAACCAAAAACTGTTTTGGGGCCATCTCTACTGTCACTCAAACACTTTTAAATGTTATGGCATATGCATCTACTCTTTGTAGCGGTAGGAGAAATCCAGTCTCTGAGACCTGGCTCCTTTCCAGCCTCCCATGGAAAGAAACAAAGAAGTGTCGGCCATCTTTGTATCCTTCCTCGGGCCTTCACTGACTGCCCTTGTCTTAAAGGAGTGGTCAGGCTTCTAAGGATGCAAATAAGGTCATTTGTGTTCAACACAGCAAATGCATTTGACAAGTTGTGGACAAGTGTCTACATCCTGTGTGAGAAAACTGCCTTGACTTTAGTTAAAATACCGATGCCCCTGGGCCTGCTTGTCTAAGGTTGGGTATAAAGAAGACACTGGCCAAAGTAGAGAATTGCCACGGGTTCCAGAAATGTCTGTCCTGGGTGATTTTCAGAGTTGCCTGGTAACTTCTTCCCTACTGGGCTCAGGTGTTCTTGGAATGTTGTCTCTATTGTGATCTGATGTCCAATGGGGCAGAGGACTTGGTTGGAGAGGCGGGGTCCACATTCAACGGTCCCTAAAGGATCATGGAGTTCCCTGGTGGGGAAGGGAAAGAAAGGCCCTCAGAAGAGGAAGAGGAAGCCGGGCGGTGGTGGCGCATGCCTTTAATCCCAGCACTCGGGAGGCAGAGGCAGGCGGATCTCTGTGAGTTCGAGACCAGCCTGGTCTACAAGAGCTAGTTCCAGGACAGGCTCCAAAACCACAGAGAAACCCTGTCTCGATAAACCAAAAAAAAAAAAAAGAAGAAGAAGAAGAAGAGGAGGGCCCAAGGGGTGGGGTGGGCCCTTTCGAGAGGGGAGGTGAACGGTGGTGAGTCCCAGTGGCTTACTATTGTCTCAGGTTTTTTATCTTTATTATTTGTCCCCAAGTTTTATTTTATAATAAACGGTGAAATAAATCGCTATGCCCAGGCTACATTAAAACAAGCTTGGATGTGTAAAAGCTTTTCCTTTCTCTCAGAGAGCTTATTTAAGTATAGAATAGAAAGTTACTTCAGGGACCGAGGGAAAGACATCCCATACTGTGATGTTTGTTTATCTGTTGTTTTGTAGTTGAATTTTAGAGTACTTTATATTGTTGATGACAGCAGATTAAATATTTTTGTTATAAATATTTATCATTAAATATATATGTTATAAATATTTAATATTAAAATATAATTCAATATTCAAATATTTTGTTATAAATTTTTATCAATATTTTGTTATAAACATATCATTATGCATACATACATGTATTACATAGGAGAGGGGAAGGGAAGGGGGAAGGGAGACTCTGTTTTCTGACCTTTCTGCCTTTGTAGCTGTATCCCTAACAAAAAAGAGATGCTAACCCAGGTTTAAAAACTCACCACCTCTCTGTATTGATAAGGGAATAATTCCCACGGTATTCATCCAGAACAAGCTTCAGCTCTCCCAGCAAGCTATACAAACATATTATTTTCTTCTGGTACATTAATTTTTGGATTACTTTGGGGGACAAAACACCCAAAGTACAAAACAAAGTACTCACTTGGCTATAGACTCCCTTGACATCTGGCCAAACTGCCAACTAACAAAGATGTAATTGCTTTCGAGCTCTTGCCACTGATTTTTCTGGGCACCCTTTTCATAAATGGAAAAGTTACTTCTGTGGTCACAAAAAAACACGACTTATCATAATATTTACCAAGTTGTGATAAGATAAAAGCTTAGTTTGTGGGGGATGTCAGGGATAATATTTAGCACAGCAAATTAGGGAGTGGGAAGGTCCTGCCAGCAGCAGTTGTTTAAGTCTTGTATGGTTTCAGCTTCTCTGACCGCCATGGCAGAGGCAGAGACTGCTTCTAGGCTCTTCCACTGGGGTGGCTCTCACCCTCCATAACGCTGCGACCCTTTAATACAGTTCCTCATGTTGTGGTGATCCCCAACCATAAAGTTATTTCATTGCTACTTCATAACTGTAATTTTGCTACTGTTATAATTGTAATGTAAATATCTGATGTAATATAATATATATGATATATAACGCAATATGTAATAATATATAATGTAATGTAATATAATATATTATATATAATATAAATAACATATATAATGTAAATATCTGTGATTTCAAAGGGGTCACAACCCACACGTTGAAAACCACTGCACTGGAGGCTTCCACAAGCTTCTGCGGGCAGATGTTGCTCAATGTTACATGACCAGCATAAGCTGTGCATGAGGAGTCTGACTTGGACCTGTCTTTGCTCTCCCCCAAGCTTTGCTGTCTTTTCCAGGACATTGGCCACCCTTCCAAGGAGGGCCCATCTCTGTTACTGTTTCTAGGATGTGGGGCACAGACTTAGAATAACGTGAATGAATGTTTCACTGGTATCCAGCCTTAAGAGACAGCCCTGAATCATATAGCGAGAAGTTTCTTAGATGTCTCTCTTAGTCAGAAGAAAATTCCCATGTGTTTTTAAAGTCCTTTAACTCAGGATAGACTCCTTAGCCCAGGCTGCACTTCTTTTGGAACAGAGAATGCAGGCTGAGGATTTTTAGAATGTAAAAGCCTGGACTTCTATTTGTGCTCACAAATTAATTTCCATTGATGAGCAGAGTTTTGACTATTTTCGTAGCTGCTGTGACTAAGTATCTGACAAGAAGCAACTTAAGGGACAACAGATTTTATTTTGGGTCACAGCTTGAGGGGATGGTGAATGATGGCAGAAGTGCAGGAATGGCTGCCACCGGTGGCAACAAGCATGTGAGATGACTTACCCATATCTCAGTAGAAAGCAGAGGAAAGAGAATGTCTGTCTCACTGATTGCCCAGGACTCCAGCTCATGGGATAGTGCCACCTACATTCAAGGTGGTCCCTCCTCTATTTGTTAATCCTCACCAAAAATGTTCTCAGTGACACACCCAAAGGTGTCCTTCACTCACACCCTGGGTTTTTCTTAATCCAATTATGCTGACAGTGAAGATCGACCACCACAGCAAGCATTTTCAATTCCTATTTACAGTAATATTGCTTTGCTTCCTTTGACAGTATAGCTAAGTGTCTTAGTTAGGGTTTCTATTGCTGTGAAGAGACACTATGACCATGGCAACTCTTATGAAGGAAAACATTTCATTGAGGTGGCTTGCTTACAGTTCAGAGGTTCAGTCCATTATCGTCATGGTGGGACATGGCAGCATGCAGGCAGACGTGGTGCTGGAGAGGTAGCTGAGGGTTCTACATCTTGGCTGGAAAACAACAGGAAGTGGTCTAAGACACTTGGTAGTATCTTAAGTATGCATGAGACCTCAGAGCCCACCTCCACAGTGACACACATCCTCCCACAAAGCTACACTCCTCGTTGGGTCACTCCCTTTGGGGGCCATTTTCTTTCAAACCAGGTCATTAAGTGAAGCTCTTTAAAAGAGACATTCAAAACTCAGCTTTTCTTAAAACATGAAAATGGGACATGGTGTTTGCATCAGAAATCTGGGGTGAAGCAACAGTGCAACCCCCAAGAGGGGGTGCAAGAGGGCTGTGGAGAACTGAACCCAAAACAAAGCACAAGACTTTGTCTAGTGTGGAACAAATGCTTTCTCGTTCCAGAACAAATGGAAGGAAAGACAGGGTTGGGAGGCCAGGCCTCAGTGGTCGGTTTCCTTCTGGGCTTTACATTGCATCTTTTTATCTTATTATACAAAAGTTTGTAGCTGGATTTTGTTCTTCATATTTTGTGACCATAATTTCCATTGATGTAATAATTGTATGTATCAAAGAAAGAAAGATAAAAATGAATAAAGCCCTCACCTTTCCCCCACCAGTGTTGTTGTGTTGGTCTATATTACTGTCATTTTCTCTCTCTCTCTCTCTCTCTCTCTCTCTCTCTCTCTCTCTCTCTCTCTCATTGTGTGTATCTGTGTATGTATTTTGAAGCAAAACCACAAAGTAAATCATTTGCCAAATGTCTACTATGTACCAGGCTCTATGCAATCACTAGCATCTGCCAGCATTTTAAAATTAACCATAGCATACAGTCCAATCAGGTATCACTACCTTCAATGGCCTAGCCCACTTATCATCCAGCAACCAATGGGATGGGAGTAGATATAGAGACCCACAGTCAAACACTAGATAGATGCAGGGGACCCCACAGAAGAAGGGGAGGAAGGATTGTAGGAGCCAGAGGGAGAACCTAGCCCACAGAATCAACTAAGCAGGTCTTGTAGGGGCTCACGGAGACTGAAGTGACAGACACGAACCCTATATGGGTCTGAGCTAGGTCCTCTGCTTACACCTTATGGTTGTGTAGCTTGGTGTTCTTGTGGGACCCAACAGTGGGAGGGGGTGCCTCCGACTCTTTTGCCTGTGCTTGGGACCTCTTTTCCTCCTACTGGGTTGCCACATTCAACTGTGATATGAGGGTTTGTGCCCAGTCATTGTATCTTGTTAAGCCTTGTTTGGTGGATATCCTGAAACAGAGGAGGAGTTGATTTGGCAGAGAAGGAGGTGGGGGAAGGACTGGGAGGAATGGAGGGAGGGGAAATTGAGCTTGGGATGTAATGCATAAGAAGAATAAATGCTAAAAAAAATCAAATAAACAAACACTAGCATGCAGCCCAATCAGGTATCATTACCCTCAGTGGCAGATGAGAAAAGCATCTCATAATACTAGCTACCTCATGTTTAAAAGTTTAAGTTGGGGTGGGGGAACAGGAGATAGGGGATGGGTGGGCTCTCCACAACTGTGAGTATATGAAAACCTTATATGGAAACTTACTGCTCTATAAACTGATTTTTAAAGATTTTTAAAAAGAAGAAACTTAACACAAGTATCACGCGTGGGTAGACAGTTTGACGGTTTTCCCCAGAAGACACGGGTTATTAAATGAAAATCTCAGTGCCAGGTGTAGACTTCCTCCCTGTTTGTCAGGGAGGCCCCAGAGACCTTCCAGACAGCATGGGCTGTTCTTAATTCTCTTTGTTGCTTGATGTCACTAGATGGTCATAAGGTATTGCCAAAGTAAGCACACTTTGGTTACAGGACATGATGAACTCAAGAGGAACCTGGCAACTTCTGCTCTGCTGGATCATTTTTATAAAGCCATAAGGTGCTATGCAGGCTACTGGAGGAGGGAAAATATCATGGTTTTTACACATCATTGGCCTATGAATGTTATAATACTGACACATTAGACAAGATGTGCCCACCAGTGGCATAGTGGCGGGAAGGCTATGGGACTAACAGTCATCTTCTGCTTGAATCTGAGCATAGGAGAGAATTCATGCTTCATATTTAAACCTAGTCAAAACCCCATGGATCAGGAGGCCGTGGACTTTAGAGGGGGATCTACTATTGTTGCTTGGCTAAATGTGCTTGTTGAGCCACCTTCTAAATACTTAGGCTTATAAGCATTGATAAGTGCCCCCTCTACCTTGGCCAGAGACGTTCTGTTTTATAGTGGATAGCAACGAAGACACAACTGCTTGAAGTGCTGATAATAAGTGAGCAGCTAAAAATGGGACATCTATATCAACCCCCCTCCACACACACACACAAACAAGGCTCAGGGAGCATCATAGAGGATGAGGAGGAGAGTGTGACATCTATCTTCTGGATGTGACATGACCATTGCTCTCATGAAGTCACTGTAGTCATGGCCGCATGCACAAGATCCAACCAACGGAGGGAGCCCATGGAGGCAGCCAACATCCCAGCAGGCAGCACTAACTCTACCCAGCAGGTTATAAAAAGAAAGAAGAGGCATAAAGGTGTGTGTGTGTGGGGGGGGTTATGCTGGTGAGTGTTCTTGGGGAGTGGGAAGATGGAGGTAAGTATGAACGGGATACATTATATGCATGAAATTGTCAAGGAATAACTAAAAGCTAATCTATAAAGTAAGCAAATGTCTTGCGTGTAGTCACAGTAGTCTGCAGAAGATCTGAGAGATGAGGTTAAGCTTATGACTCAACGTCTGTCCCCTGAAGTCCACCTTCCACCTTAGGCGCAGATTGTCTTAAAGCAGATTGGGAGTCTATCTTATGCATGGGGCTATAACTATACTTGAAGTTCTCAATACCACCTATGGCTTATAATTGACTGGGGAACTTGGAAAAAAGACTTTGATGATGATGATGATGTTCCAACAGGGACTCTGTTACTGGTGTTTGTGAAGCTCCCCAGGGTGGCCCTCTGTGTCTCCATGACTAAGCTGCCCTGTGCCTGAGTTACCCGTAAGTGGTTGCTCCGTGACTAGAAAGGCATCCGTGTAAATAGGAAGCTTCCAAACTATTTAATAATAAAAGCCAAAGGATGGCTTCCCTATTCAGAATCCTTCTACAAGGTACTAAATTTGAAAGCAAACATCAATCCCCTTGTATATGATTTCTGGCGAAGATACAGTGGCCAGGTAGGTGGACACTGGTATTCAGTGTCTCTAAATGTCAGCACCCCAAACACGAGACATGCACAGAACATTTTGGGTCACTGGTCTGTTTCTGCCTGAGTGAACGCTTAATTTCCTTTTGGTAGAGCTCAGTAATTTCTAGCAGAATATAGAGTTCATGACACAAACACATCTGGATTGGAGAGTGCGGGTCTGAAATATTCACGGGCCAATATGTTGGGCGCAGATGTTGAACTGGCAGCTCTGCACGATGGGGTGATCTCATGAGAAGCTCCCATCTGGGGCTTTGCTGGAAGCCACATGGTTTCCCCTGTTGAGTTTAGTGGCGCCTCCTTTCTGGGTGCTTTCTTTTCTGCCCAAAGGCATTGCATGGCCTTCTTCCCCTCCAGGGATGCCCAGAAGCTTGACCTTGCTGCACCTCATTCAGAAAATGCCAACAGGGCAGAAAACAGTGCCTTTTTAAAGCCAATGAACAAGTCTTCCAAGCCTTATCTGTACCAGACTCAGGGTCAGTCCAAAGAGGAGCTGGCGGAGGCTAGAAGGGAAAGACGATCCTAACAGCCTCAGTGTGGCCAGGAGGGCAGAGCCAGGGACACTGGGACCAGATAGGGTCATATCTGGATATGGCTTCTATGGAATCTTGTCTTTTAACCTTTCTCCAGAAAGTCAGTTCTCTAAGACACTGGAGACTTGTCTGTCAAAGGGAGATCATGATAGCTACTTCAGTGATGGAGGAGGGTCATATGTCTATTGGTTAATTAATAAAGAAACTGCTTGGCCTCTGATAGGACAGAAAATTAGGTAGGCGGAGTAGACAGAACAGAATTCTGGGAGAAAGAAGCCGAGTCAGGCAGTTGCCATGATTCTCCCACTCCAGACAGACTCAGGTTAAGATATTTTCTGGTAAGCCAGCTCGTGGTGCTACATAGAATATTAGAAATGGGTTAGATCAATATGTAAGAGCTAGCCAATAAGAGGCTGGAGATAATGGGCCAAGCAGTATTTAAAAGAATACAGTTTCCGTGTAATTATTTCGGGTGAAAACTAGCTAGGCGGCAGGGCGCTGGGAACGCAGCCTGCAGCTGCTCTTCAGGGTGGTTCACTATATGCATACAGCAAGCCTTTGTCCAGCCTTCCCCTTCATGCAGCTGCTCCTGGGTTGCATTTGACCATAGGAGATCAATGTGCTTTGGCCAAGTTCACAGAGCAGCCACGGGTACCTCAAAGGACCTGTGGTGTGCCAGTCACAGCACAAGACAGCACTCTTAGTCCTTTCCCATCCTGGTACCACCTCTTCTGGTGTTCAGACAGCTTTTCTCCTTATCTCCTCTGTTCTCCAGTCTACCCTCCGGTACCCAGATCAGTTCCCAACTTTTCATCTTTGTTCTTGGGCTGGATTCCACCTCTCTCCCTCCAGACTCCCACAGTACCTGGTCCTGAGGTTCTCAAACACCAATATATGACGGGCACTGATGATCTGAGCCTATAGTCCACACCATGAAATAGTGACGTCATACATCCCCTCTCAGAGTTGCATGTGAGAACCAGAGGGAAGACAGGTTGTGTATAAAATAGTCGAAACATGATTGAGTCAGTATAAATAAAGATAGGTGATATGAATATCATTACAGCATGGCATAGCAGATATCACAGTGTTGTATAAAATAACACACTTTGACTATGAGAAGAGGAACCACTATTTTGGAACTGACAACCAAAAAGAGCAGGATTACAGAATCTTCATGGGTCACAGACACTAGTATCTTCTGGACTGCTGATGTACTGTACTGTTCAGAGCTAATGAGTTTCCAGAATAAAGTTCTATGTGGAGAGAAGAGGACTTAAGTGCCAAGTTCTATCTATTCCAATTCTCATGCTTTGTAACCCTTGGCAAACCTTCTCCACCCAAGAGTTTGGCTTCTGGCTCAGCCTTCTAGCATGGTACCAGTTAATTACAATAATAGGGTAAGGCATTCTCAGATAGCAGGGAGTTGCTGAACAAAGCTGGGACGGCAGGGTGTGTGGGGGGGATTTATTGTAAATCAAATAAATGGTATCGGAGATTTCAGGAGAATGTCAACGACTATTGAATTGAAGCCGAGGATGGTAGGGGAGTGGGCAGCCCACGAGGAAGCTTGCTGAGTGTGTAGATGCACTTGCTTATGGGGACCAAGGACTATAGAGTTTATGAACATGAGGAAAATCGAATGGGTTGGGAGGATGCTCTGAATTAAAGCAGAGTCTGAATTGACAAGACGAGGCTGTGCAGGTTTGTATCAAGACTATAAGTGATCCACAGGCTCTCTTGGGTCATCTTTCTAGGACACGGGTGGCCATCACCCATGCTTTTCCTGGGGCTGGATGCTGGGAGTGTGGATCGGAAATAGTTGCAGGCAAATACGTTGAGTATGGATTTGAACCGGCACTCTCAGATGATGGAGCGGTCTTAGTGAAGGTTCTATCTGGCCTTTTCTTGGGAAGACGCCTTGAGAAGGGAGCCCCTCTCCGTTAATCCAGCACCATCAGAACCGATCTTCAGTTCTTTCTCTCTGGTAACTTGAAACATGTTCTTGGGTCCACGGTCCATGATTCTGAAGTCAGTCACTTCCATCTGTAATTCCATCTATAGTCTCAGTCTCACTGACCTGCAATCCTGTGGCCAATACAAGATTTGGGTTAGGAAAATGATGTGAACCCCTTCCTTTGGTGTCCCTTGCTCTGCTACCTTGGACACATGGATTTACGTGTTTATCTTTCATTAGAAGTCACCAAACTACTCTACCAGGTTGTGGGAGGGTAGAATGAGTTGACTGGATTAGGAAGTCAGCAATTGTAGAAATGAATCTCTCCTAGAAATGAATAACCTGAGAAAGACCTGGTTCATTTCATCTTACCCTCCCAGGCAGCCTTTTTCCTCATGTTATAGATAGGAAATGACTGTTCCAGAGTCAGGGGACATAGGAAGGGAATGAATGGGGATTTGAACTCAGATCTCCCAGAGTTTGCAACGCCTTCCTCCTATGTGAGCACAACACACATGCAATTACCTTGCTTGTCAGCAGAGCCAGTGTTGGCAGCTACGTTGGCTACACAGCAAAGGAAATCTCGACCTGCTGGAACTCGCTCCAAGGGCCATGCTTCCTGCCCCTTCTCTTCTCATTTATTCACACGCCACCCAGATGGCCATGGGTTAGCAGGGTGGCCAAGAATTTCAGTGTGAGGAAACTCCATTCGCTCTTCTTCCATGATGACTGAGCATTTCTCCAGGAGAGGCAGGGAGCCCCGTATGTGCACCGCAGTGGAGTGTGGCCAAGCAGTGCCTTCACGTCCACGACAGTCCCAGCAGAGCGCTGGCCAGAGTTGTTAGATGTCCTTGTTCGTTAAGGATTCTCTGCACTGAGATGCAACCTAATTAGGGTTGAACTCCAAGCCTGTTCGTTCGGGGGCTCTAGTTCATAAAAGATTAATGTTCATTTTTCTTGGGTTTAGTTGTCGAATTCAGCTGGAAGGAATCCAGGGTACACTTCTTCCCCAAGAAGTAGCACTTTGGTGATTCATGAAAATTCCTTTTCCTCATGCTAAAGCCTGGGTTTGTGTGTCCCCCCGGTCCCCTCCCCTGCTCTTTTTCTAGCATTTTAGTAGCTGGTGACGTATAAAGAAAATGAGTGCATTTTAGAATCAAGGAGTTCTATTGCAGAAATCATACTTATTTAGAGATTATTCCTTTTCAACAAGTGTTGACTGCAGCGGGGCACACTGGGAAACAATTCCATATTGAATCATTTGTGCCTTTCATCCTCCAGAAAAGGCTTAACAGGCACCTGTTATCCCCCTGACATCGGACATTTACATCACAGATTGCATAGACTTTTCTGTGTGTGTGATTTGCCTGAACAATCTTATTCTATCCGTAGAGTGGCAAGGGGAACTCTACATGCGAATGTAGAATAAAGAATGCAGAACTCTACGTATGCATGTGAACTGCCTACATGTGAGTGAGCAGCTTCTGACGCTTCCTGTATGGTGAGAAAAACGTACCTCTACAGATCAACAAGTGTCCGACGTGTTTTCTAGTGACAAAACACAAGTGAGCTAATAATAATTAGTACTATAATATTAGTACTATTTCAAGTACTATAGATTTATTACATTTAAGAACTAACAGCTGTCCCAGATCCCAAATCCCAGCCATTTTCACTGTGAATGGAGTGCTATGTATGCACCCCAGGCTTACTTATTTATGTTTATTTACTTATTGTGAATGTATGTGTGTATGTATGTGTCCTGTGTGTTTATATGCTATGTGTGCTATGTGTATTTGTGGATATGTGCTCACGTGTGTGTGAGCTCGTATGTATGTTCAGGTACATGTGACATGTGACCACATGTATGCGGCAGCTCAAGGCTAACACCAGGAATCTTCCTCTACCAACTCCCCCTTACTCACTGATGCAGACTTTCTCAACTCAGACTGGAGCTGGGAGATCCAAGCTAGTCTAAGCAGCTTGCTCCCAGAATCCCCTGCATCTGCCTCCCAAGAACTCTGCAATGACAATAGACTACTGCATCTGTTACATTCACACGGACAGGTTCTGGGGCTGTGAACTCCGGTTCTCACACTAACATGGCAAGTGTTTGTCCACTGAGCCGTCTCATCTGGCTCCCTCTTGGGCTTATTTTTAGTCAACAATCTTTAATAGCATTATGGTTTTATTTATAGGACAAGGAGGCAGGCAGCATTTCTGTTCTTGATTGGCCACTTGGGAGTACAGCCAGCCACGGTGTGAGCACAAACAGCCACGGTGTGAGCACAGCCAGCCACGGTGTACTCTCCACACTGACTCACAGAGAACTTCTTTGCAGCCTGCATTCCCTTGAGCAGCACCAATTACTCCAGCGACGTTATATTCAGGGTGTTCTGAACAACTCTAATTTGTTACTATTTCAAGCCGTGACCTCTTCATAGCTAAATCCAGGCATTTTCTATGAATAGATTTCTACAAGTGGAGCTACGGAGTCCAAGTGATGGACTCGCTTCCCCAGTCATTTCTCCGCTGTTGACTAAAATGCCAAGGCCCTTCTTCGCACACACTTGTTTTTCCTCCCTGGAATCCTTTCTGGCACATTCCCCTTTTCTCTATTTTCATGCCTTTCAAAATATTTTTAAAGCAAGCCCCCAGAGATAACATGTGTAAGGGGAACGATGCTCCAGTTCTGAAAGAAGCCAAGGCAGACCATAGCTGAGCCTTCTCTTTGCCCCGGGTTTTCCTGGCTGCCTGTTGCTCAAACACAATTAGCTTCTGCTCTGCCTGGAGTTGACACCTACAACCTCTTGAGGACGCGAGTGTTCTCTGGGGGACCCCAAGCCCAGCTCTGCCTTGCTCTCTGCTCCTTCTGTGATATGGATGGAAGAGGACACTAGGCTACGCGGGACCTGTGGGGAGGGCATCACTTAAGCTTGACAGGTGCCGTCCTCTTGGAGACAGCGGCAAATTGACTGATTCGCTAACACGCCTGTACATGGACGCTGCTGCCGAGAGACACGGCATCCTCAGAAGGTCAGGCGACTGCTTCTATGTTGGGAGACTTAGGAAAGGTTAGTCGCGTTCCTATTTCCACCTTACACGTGAACAAATGGTTCTCCCCAGTCTTTGCTGTTTATGATTTTGATATTTTTCTCCTTGCTAAAACCAGAAACCCCAAGTGGTTGTTAGAACTCCCACCTATTTAAGTGTCTAACACTTTTGTTCCCATTTTCTGGGGGGGACACTTAACTGAGGAACTTGTGCCACCATAGTTAGAAGATCTGGAAGGGACTTGTGGACACAGAACGGCCCGAGTCCGCTTTCTAAGCTCGTGGCCAATTTCTCTGTCTGCCCAACAGAGGGCAGCACCTTTCTCTCCTTGACTTGCTCGGGTTTTGAAAACGGTCTGCAAAAACAGACTCCCTGAATTCAGGCACTTCTCTTGTTACCAAAACCACTATCAAGGCACTTCTAGGAACTACAATACATCAGCAAACAGTCTGTATTTGTATGATGGTTGTGGAGATTTGAGCATCCCTGTTGCTAGCAACAGCTCCCTTACCAAGAGTCAAAACTAAACAGATCAGAAGAGTTCCTTGGAGTCCTTCTTACTGCTTTGGATTTCTGTTGTTGATTTCATTTCTTTGTGCAAAAGTGTGCGTGTGTGTGTGTGTGTGTGCACGTGTGAGTGTGAGTGTGTTCATGCATGTGCAGGCACATGTGTGGGGGTATGTGAGGCTGTGTCTCCCGCCATCATTCACCACCTTATTTCAGAAACCTTCTCTCAGGGGAACCTGAAGCTTGATCATTTGGCTACAGTGACTGGCCAGGGAGACTTGGTGACCCACTGGTCCCCGCATTACAGAACGGGGGCTACAGATGTGTGCCTTTAGCCTTTGTGTTTGTTTGTTTACGTGGGTTCTGGGGATTAAATTTGGGTCTTACTGTCTATGTGGTAGACACATTACTGCCTGAGATGTCCCCCTATTCCTGTTTCTGCTTTTTAAAGTCTCACTACTCACAGAGCAGTGGTGGTGCATGTCTTTTATCCCAGCACTCAGGCAGGTGGATCTCTGTGAGTTCCGGGCCAGCCTGGTCTACACAGAGAAACCCTGTCTCGAAAAAACAAACAAACAAACAAAACCCTAAATAAATAAAAATAAAGCCTCACTACTCTTGTAGGTCAGGAGTTGCTTCTGAAAAATCTGTCTTTATGACTAGTTTACTTTTCAGTATGTTGTGATTAATCTTTTCTAATGTTGATTTGAGAAGCCCAAGGAGTTTCAAGGATAAGGGAGATTCTGGTGCAAACTCATCTTGTTTTGTTGGTGTTGTTAGGAGGGCCTGCTGTCAATTAGAAGCACTCCTTCCCTTAGAGCACAATGATTCCAGCAAATGCAAAGTAGGTGCAATGCCAGTCACTGCTGGCTGCCAGTTAATGTCCACAGGTTGGAGGAAAAGCTCTTCAGAGAAAAGCAGCGGTAGAGAGAAAATCTGTAGTCCAGGGCCTGAGCTCTGTCTCCTCTCTACCACCAACCAGTGAGGGAAGCCAGATTTCTAGAATTCTCCCAAGGAGGCTTGTATGGGTGGCACAACTAAGGCTCAAGTTGGGTCTCCACCACCTTCACTCCCATGCTGGCTCTGCTATGCCTCTCTGCGTGAGGTCCTCTCCTGTGAGTCGTCCTGGTGGCTGTGATTCCTATGACCCTCCGCGTGAGGTCCTCTCCTGTGAGTTGGCCTTGTGACTGTGACTCACTTTAACCAGGAGAGTATGATGGAAACCACAGTGGTCTAGATCTAAGCTTTAGGAAGTCCCAGGAGATTTCTCCGCTGTGCATGCATCACGTCCAGCAACCCTGCTGGGGAGGGCCCACATAGACAAAGGAGGACTCATCTGGAATGAGGAATATTATGAATGGGCAACAAGGTGTTGGCCGTGAGTGAAGAAGCCATTTTCATATCCTATCCTAGAGTAGAGCCCTCAGATAACTCCATAATCAGTTGCTCTCTGACTATGAGTCTGTGAGACAAGCTGCAAGCCAGACCAGCAGAAGAAGGAGCTAACTGAGCCCAGTCAACTCAGGAAATCATGATAGATAGTAACAAACCAGCTGAAGCTATGAACATTTGGAGCAGTCTGTTACATAGCATTGGGCTAACAGAAGCACTTTCTGGTTGGTAGTCTTGAGACCTGTGAAGTAAGGTTGTCATGGAAACAGCTTGTTCCCTGGCAGCTGCAAAGGAGGACTGACTAAAGGTGGGGTCTTGGAGCTGGGGATGAGTTTTTCTGCAACTCAGGAGACTCAGGATCTGGGCCAACCTCTGCTATCAGCTAGCTATGTGACTTGTTAAATGAATTTTCTAGCTTTTGTGTTTAAGGAAAAGCAAAATTGTTTAAAGAGACTATCACTTTTCTTCCTTGTGTGTGACAGGCACCATGAATCAACTAAGACTTTGATGAGCCTAGACTTGGCCTCAGCATCCTTAGTACAAACAAACAGCCACCTTATGATCAGAATTGACTCTTGTCTTATGAATCCTGTCTGTTTACCCTGGACCAGATATTTTTTGAATTCTCTTCTAGTGAAAAAAAAAAGTAGCAATAACTCTAACTCTTTTGCTGTGACGAGAAGACAAATTTAGTGGGTTTTTTTGGTTGCTTTTATTGAGCTATACATTTTGTCCTGCTCCCCTTCGATCTTCCCCCCACCTCACACTCCAATTTACTCAGGAGATCTTGTCCTTTCTGCTTCCTAAGTGAATCCACGTACGTCTCTCTTAGGGTCCTCCTTGTTGTCTAGGTTCTCTGGGGTTGTGGACTGTAGGCTTGTTATCCTTTGCTTTATGTCTGATATCCATTTGAGGTAACTAACCAAACAAAGGAAGGACCTGTATGGCAAGAACTTTAAATCTTTGAAGAGAAGACAAGTTTAAAGAAGAGCAAAAGTTTTGCTCTCAGGAAATTGCTGTCACTGGCTGTGCTGTTCAGAGGGATCATGGGGACCTTGTATGGTCTAAGCCTTGCCAACTCTCAAGTATTGTCTCCCACAATTCCTATCTGTACCCTATATCCAGACTCATATTTCATTCCGGGCTGCAGTGACTTCCCAGGTGGCATGTGCCCCTGTTGGACTTAGTCTGAAGACAGAGACAAAGTCGCAACCATCAGTGCACACCCCCAGCCCTTTCACTGGCCTAGAACATGCCAGCATAGACATGTCGTGAGTGACTTGAATGGATCAGTGATGTAGCTGAGTGTTTGAGACAGCCCTGTGTTGGGCTGCGAACTCCAGCCTTTCCTAGCATGCTCAGGAAAGGAGACAGAAGCCCCAGGTGTTTGAGCATCTGGATCACTTCTGGAGGTGAGTCCCAACTAGAGCTGACTGAATGACAGCTGCAGATTCTCGGAGAATTCTGCATCAGCATCACTTGAGACAATGGCTGTGAACTTAGATGCCTTCAGAAGCAGGTGGATAAAGACAAGATCAAGGTGGAGACCCTCATCTGGAGGTGCCAGGTGCTTGGGGCATTCTTGCTAATGGTCATCCTCCTGCCTCGTGTATCTTGGTGTAGCTTGTGTTGGTTCTGTTCCCAGCATCTGGAGTAGTACTCAGCATTTAAGATAGTGTCTGAACACAGGAATGAGCCTGTTCCCTCAACTCCCCATCCATTGGAGATAAAAAACCACGGAACTAGCAATGAAAACAGGAAAGCAAGATGGGCTGACAGGAGAAGAGGAAACCAGAGCAAGCTACAAGCTAGGGTCTACTATGTGCTTGGAATGATAAGATTTTGAAGACTATGTTAGTTAGGGTTTTGTTGCTGTGAAGAGACACCATGGCAACTCTTCTAAAGAAAACATTTAATCATGGTGGCTTGCTTATACTTTCAGAGGTTCAGTTCATTATCATCATGACGGGGAGCATGGCAGCATGGAGGCGGATGTGGTGCTGGAGCTGAGAGCGCTACATCTTAAAGGCAACAGGAAATCAACTGGGCAGTATCCCGAGCATAGGAAACCTCAAAGACCACCCCCACAGTGACGCCCTTCCTCCAACAAGGCCATATTCATTTCAACAAAGTCCTATCTCCTAACAGGACCATTCTCTATGATATTCTGGGGGTCAATCACATTCAGATTATTACAATGATATTATTTTGTTAAGACCCTATAGTAAACACAAGGCCAGATATTATAATCCTTGTAGAAACAAATGAAAATTAGACTCAAAAGAGGTTATATAGATGGCCTGAATTATACAGTTAGAAAGAGGCTGGCCCAAGGACTTTAAGTTCATCTCTGAATGTAACTTTCATATGGCCCCTTTGAGCTAAAGATAGAACACCAGGGATGTATCCAAAACACCACATCCTCAGCTGATTTCTCAATTAAACAGCCTTAAACTACATTGTACTGTCTTTTTAGAATTAGCTTTGCGACCTTGCTATTGGTTGAGTTTATGTTTGTTTGCTTACTTGCTTGCTTTGTTTTAATCAGCATGATGGGCATAATAACAGGGTTGGAAAGATGAAATAGTTAAAATGTATAAAGTGCTCAGAAGAATACATTGCACATAGTAAATGTTATTTTAAAAGTTAATATATTAGGGGTGGAGAATGACTCAATGGTTAAGAGCCCTGGCTACTCCTCCAGAAGGCCCAAGTTCAATTCCCAGCATCCATGTGGGGGGTCACAACCATCTGTAACTCCAGATCCAGAGGATCAGACACCCTCTTCTGTCCTCTTGTGGAACCAGGCGTGAAAGTGGTCCACAAACATGCATGCAGGCAAAACAACCTACACATAATAAATAAATTAAAATTGAAATTTAAAAAAAGTTAATGTTATTATAAATAGAATGCTATTCCAGAGACTGGGGGTCAATTTTTATTTAATGAGTTAACCTATTTAGTTTGGATACACAGTTTCATGTTTTATCCTTTTCCTACCTAACATTCGGATGTTGACTTGTTTCCTGTGTACGGCTTTCAAAACCATGATTCTAAATGGTTGTGTAATTGCATCAGATGGATGAGGATGATTTATTTATTTAAATACTTCCTAGTGGTTGGAAATCTGGATTAAATTGAAATAAATTTTTCAATGAAAGGGGGGCGGGAAGACTCATGATGCTATTTATGAACCAACAATGATTTCTGACCTAGCGTGAGCAGCCAGCAATAAAAGTCAGTGATATGATCCTACATGTGATGAAGGATCTAGAAACGTCCAGGGAATGACTGTGGGGATCCTGAGGGATGCTGTGAATTATGGGCACTTATTATTTATATGTGTCAGTAAATGCATACAAAACACTTGTTGGTGGCTTACCCAGTCTTGTCACCCCAGAGTCTGAGCAGTGATTAAACAGGAGACTTTGGTAGAAGACACAGAGAAGCAGTGACTCCTCGTGGAAAGCATCCTAACCATCTCTGCATGAGTATGTTCCTTCTGCCTTAGGATGCCTTGTGTCTCCAAGGAAGGCAGTTTCAGTGTGCATGTGTCTTCATGTGTCTCCCTGCGTATGAACGCTAGGGAGGGGCGAAGGCAAACAGAGAGGTGAACACTTCTTTGCATTTTCAGGGGGTTTCCCTGTCTCGATAACTTCCTTCAAAGGTCACACCAATTGAACCTTATTAACTTGAAAAATCTCAAAAGCCAAGAAAGTCTCTCAGCTCCTGAGCCTGAGGCTTTCTACCTCCCATTTATAGTAAAGAAACAGAGTCAAAGAGAGATTCAATGACTTGATCAGGAATCCTCTTTTCAAATGACAACTGGGGACCTAAACTCAGGAGCCCAAGTCTCATGTCATGACAATACCCCAGATGTTACCATAGGACAATATTTCTGGACAATATTTCTGAGTTCTTCCCATGCTCTCTTTTGCCCTTTCCTGGTTGTATTTTCTTGGAAGCAAAAATCTCATTTGCAAATAAGGAAGAGAAAGCCAGGCGGTGGTGGCGCACGCCTTTAATCCCAGCACTCGGGAGGCAGAGGCAGGCGAATCTCTGTGAGTTCGAGGCCAGCCTGGTCTAGAAGAGCTAGTTCCAGGACAGGAATCAAAAAGCTACAGAGAAACACTGTCTTGAAAAATCCAAAAACAAAAACAAAAACAAACAAAAAGCAAATAAGGAAGAGATGCCTTTGAAGATGCCCATGCTTAGACCCCTAGGGGATCTCCCCTTGAACTCTCCAGTACTTTGGATCATTCTTTCCTGCTTTTTTCTCTAGCTCCATGACCCATGTAATACAGTGTAGGTTCAGTTTTACACTCAGAGGGCTCCCCAGCTAGAAGTTCTTTCATAGGGACGTGGAGACTATAGGTTAAAACAGTAACATTTGCAATTTATTAAGTACCTACAATATATCAAAAACAAAACAAAGCAAAACTTCCCAAACATGGATTTCAACTCTTGTACCATAAGCATCCTTATAGTGCCTTTATAAGTGAGCAAAACTCATGCATAGAAGGGCGACCTCAACTTCTTAAGGGTTATACAGTTCAGATGACAGTAGAACCCTGGATGTAGTTCAGGGGAGCTCAAGTTCAAAGCCATCCCCCTTCACACTGTTCTGCTTTCTGAAGTTGAGAAGTGACATTTCATGCCACTTGGGATTTTGCTGGATTTTTCCTGCTTGGCGTCTAGATGACGAGCAGGCTGCAGAGTCAGGTCCTGGTCTCCCTTACTTAAAAAGGGAAGAGCTTCCCCTTGATGTGGGACATGATGTATGCTGTGAATATGTTTTACTCCCATTGGTTAATAAAGAAGCTGCTTTTGGTCAATGACTTAACAGGATATAGCCAGGTTGAAAGAGATATAGATAGAGAGAGTAGGCAGAGTTAGTGAGATTCCATGGAGCCGCCAGCCGAGAGAGATGTAAGCCACCAGCTGGAACCTTGCCGGTAGACCAAGAGCATCGTGGTAAAATATAAAATAGCAGGAATGGGTTAATTTAAGATGTAAGAACTTGCTAGAAATATGCTAGAGTTATTGACCAGACAGTATTACAATTAATACAGATGTCTGTGTGATTATTTCAGTTCTGGGCAGCTAGGAACTAACAAGCGGCCTCCTACTCCCCTTCCGACTTATTTCCCAGGCTTCAGAGCTTCCCTTTCTGGCTTCTTTCCCAAGCTCCATGGATACCATTCTCTCCAAATGGTCCAAGCCCTTGATGACTTCTGGAACTACTCTTTGCTTCTAGAAGGCATGGACTTGGACGCTCTTAAAGTTGCTTATAAAATTCTCTTCAGATTCTGCTCTGCGCAGCCAGGAGCCAAAGGGGGACATTCAAAACACTGAGTGGGATCCTGGTTAATATCACCCACATCTATGTGCGCCTGTAACTGTGAACCAAGCCCCTGACATAGACATATTCTAAAGCAGAGACAGGGGGATTTTGAAACTCACTTGGAGAATCCAGAGTTAGTTGTATTTAACACAGGCATGGCTTGTACTCTGCATGGCTTAGCTCAGTGGCTGGTGCTTCCCTGCAGGGCTGAATACTGAATGGGGGCTCTTACCCTTTGCCAGATCCTTTAGTTTTATCAAGAAATAGTTTCAAGACTCTATCCTTAAAAAATTACTTTTGAGCCGGGCGATGGTGGCGCATACCTTTAATCCCAGCACTCGGGAGGCAGAGGCAGGCGGATCTCTGTGAGTTCAAGACCAGCCTGGTCTACAGAGCTAGTTCCAGGACAGGCTCCAAAGCCACAGAGAAACCCTGTCTCGAAAAACCAAAAAAAAAAAAAAAAATTACTTTTGAAGACTTTTATCAGACAAACTCCAATGTGCAGCTTGAACAAGAATGGGATGCTTGTGGATTGGGGGGAGGGGCGTGTCTGTCCAGCGGGCCAGCCAGCTCTTTTTCCTCCCCGCAATCCCAGTGTACCTTTCTTCTCTCTAGAATCCTATTAAGGCCTGGGAAACCAAGAACCTTGATCATCAGAGCCTGGAGAGGCTAGGTGTCTTCTGCTATCCCAGAAGGGGCAGCGTGTCTCCCCACATCTTCATTTGCATTGCAGATGGGAGATGAGACCACAGAAAGGAATATATCCATCCTACTTCTGGGGTACAGTTGCGTCACTCTGCAAAGTCCAGACTTATAACCAACTCCACAGCCCAGATGTTCGGAACCCCAGGAGCAGCTTCACTAATCCCAGGAGCAGCTTCACCAAGTCCCCAACAGCAGGCAGGAGAGGGCAAGGAAGAATGAGATCCAGGCAGAGGCTCCGTTTTCTACTCTAGCTGACCATGAACTTCATACTTTCATGTTGGGTGGAGCAAATAAAACCTTGAGTTAAATTTTATAATCACTCAGCTGATTTTATTCACACTTCCATTGCGCAGATGTTACTGAATATCTTCAAGGCTCTGTCTTAGACTGGAGTAGAGAACAGGAGAGACGGAAATGGTGTGTTTCACAGTTGGTATGAAGTTTTGACAGCAACAAGCAGCCGTATTTTGCCTTTGGGAAGCAGAGTCCTGTCACCCACACAAGTGACCAGGAATTGCCATCTTTCCTCCCGGGAAGATGCTTCCTGCTCTAAACTTCCTCATGCCTTCAGAATAGTTATTTTAATTGTAAAGTTTAATTTGGTTAATTGGAGACAGAGTCTCATGTAGCCTAAGCCAGCCCTGAACTTCTGATCCTCCTGCCTCCACCTCCCCTCACAAGTAAATGCTGGGATTTCAGGCAGGTGCTACCATGACTGGCTAGAATAGTTATTTTAAGACGCTATTTTTAAAAAAGCATATATCCAGATTTGTTGTGCCTATTTATAACATGAATTTAAAACAGTTTGTGATTAAATGGCATTTTTTAATTTGTCTTGATTCATGTGAAAGTAATTTAAATTCACATTAGTATTCTGGAAACTGATCATTAACACTTTTTAGCTGATTTTGTAAACACATTTTACTTCCAAAATAAACATAAACAGGAAAGGGGAGGGCCCGGCGTAGCTGAGGCATGAAGACACACACCCATTGGAGGGAGAGGGCAGAATCTTTAGCATAAAACGCAAAACCATTTGAGAGTTATTTCATCAACCATTCGCTTCATAAAAAATCTGCGAGAAAACGTGAATAATTTCAGACTTGCCTGGCGGAATTTCAAGCTGCAGGGTTATATGTGTGCCTGCCTCTCACGGCTCATTGCAAATCATTAAGATGGGGTGGGAGGGACAGATTAATGTTTCATAAAGCAGAAGGAACAACACGCAGCAAGATGAGCAAAGTGGCTGGGCCATCTCGGTCCTAAGCTGCAGTGAAGACGTGGCTGGGCCATCTCTGTCCTGAGCTGCAGTGGAGATGGGGCTGGGCCATCTCTGTCCTGAGCTGCAGTGGAGACGGGGCTGGGCCATCTCTGTCCTTAGATACACTGGAGATGGGGCTGGCTGGGCCATCTCTGTCCTTAGATACAGTGGAGATGTGGCTGGGCCATCTCTGTCGTGAGCTGCAGTGGAGACTTAGAGACACCTAGTCTCACAAATTTTGAAAGCCAGCTTTCCTCGAGTCTTTACTGCGATTCCCTCACCTCCATGTCCCCTGAGGGATTGCTTAGCCTTTGCCCAGACGCCTTCAGGGCCCCCAGTTCACCTGTCTCCAATGTTCTATCATTGAGCCTTTGTGTCCAGGAGAGTGTCATTTAAATATACATCTTGTAGATAAGTAAAACATAACTGTGTTTTACAAGATTCCTAGGAATTTAATTCATAGCATTTCCCTGATATGCTTTTAAAATTTTCTTGTTATGTTTTATTTTTGTATGTGTGTGTGTGTGTGTCCCATGGGACAACATATGTCCAAGTCAGGGGATGTCACTTAGGAATCTGTTCTCTCCCTTCCGCCATGTGGGTACTGGGGCTGACAGACTTGATAACAAGCACCTTTGCCCATTGTGCCATCTCACTACCCAACCACACATTCTCTTAAACTGAATCCCGCCCCTTTCGTTCTATTGGTTTCCTTTCTTAACACAGTCTCTTAGGCCAGTGATTCTCAACCTGTGGGTCATGACCCCTTTGGAGATAAATGACGCTGCTGGTTTGGGGACTTTGAAAAAGACTTTGGCTGAAGTTGGAATGGGATGTGGGGAGGGAGACAAGACTCGCAGTCTGCCACAGGGTGTTGGGGTACCTCCCCTCAGCTTGAGTCCCATAGTCACAGTGTCTAGGAAGAGGCATAGAGAAAGCCAGAACGCTCTTCTGGCTTTGCTGGCCTCCAACAAGAATGTTCTTAGAACTGATGGTTCTAGTTTGCGTCCTATTGTGATAAACACCATGGACAACAACTTGGCGATGGGAGGGCTTATCTGGCTTACACTTGTAGGTCACAGTGCACCATTGAGGGAGTCAGGGCAGGAATTCAAGCATACTGCTCTTTTTTCCAGTGCTCACTGTCTCGAGGATGGTGCCTCTACAGGAGGCTGGGCCCTCCCATATCAGTCACCAACTAAGACAAGTCCTCACAGACATAGCCACGGGCCAGTCTGGTAGAAGACAGTCTTTAATTGAGGTTACCTTTCCCAGGTGACTCAGTTGTGTCAAGCTGACAATGAAAAACCCAAACCAAATAGCTAGAACACTGCTTTGGGGCCCCTGCCCTACCTGACCAGTTTCTAGTTCCTGTTCTCATTCTTTCCCATCTGCTCCCTGCCTTGAACTGCGCAGAACCCCCAATTAGAGGACAAAGACAAGGTCCCTGCTCCTGAGTCGCACTGGCAATCACCCATCACTCCCTAGAGCACTCATGAAATGAAATCTGAGAGCGAAAGTCTTCATTGACAGGAGGAAGGGACAGCAGTTACCTGCTTGGGGTTAGATCCGGGGCTTCTGAGTCTCCGTTTCTCTGAGTTCAGTGGAATGAAAACCAAGATGCCACATTGTCATTTGGCTGTAGGGGACTCTGGAAATAGAAGCTTGTGTCATCTGTGAAGTGAGAATAAATTCTGTTTGCCTTGTTTAGACATTTAAGCTCTCGCTCGTTCAAGAAAGAAAAAGTTGGCATGGTTCAGAACTGTAAAGCACCATAGGATGTGAGACTGTCTGCAGCCAGTTCTGACAGGGGCAAGGGAACTTGGGGACCCAAATACTCTTCCAGTCCCCCTCCACAAGTTAGAGAAGCAGAGCCCTCAAGATCTTCAAGACGAGGAACACTTTATTGCTCACCGTGAACTCCTATGTTGCTCCTTCCCTGCGGAGTGCAGTTTGTTCTCAGCCACTGGCCAGTGCAAGTCAGAACTCTGGTTTCAGGCAAAGTTGCAAGTCTGTCCTGAAGGCAAACAAAACAAAACAAAACAGAACAAAAGTGCCCCAGGAAAGCGCTATCTGTGGTGGGAATCACAGGCCACTCAGAATACCTCACCTCCTTCGGGAAACTCTAAATTTCGGGAAAGGGATGGTCAATCATGCCCTCCCCTCACTGTCCACCACGTTAGTCTGAGACAGATGTCATAGCAGTGCTGATGTCGTGTGTCTATCTTGCACAACGAACAGGCTGCAAACATCATGCTCTTCCTCAACAGTCCCTCCCTAGGAGAGCACCAGCCACGACAGATGCTGGTATCGGAACATCCCTAGCTTGTTCTTCCCCGGGGAACATTATATGATGCCGGGAGTCTGGTTCTACCACTCTACGTTTCCTTTCGAGACAGGGTCTCTCTGTGACCCTGGAGGTAGCTGGCTACCAGTGAGTCCCAGCAATCCTCCTGTATCCACCCTGCACAGTGCTGGGGTTCCAGGCATGTGACAATGCCCAACCTTTTGTGGGGGTTCTGGGGATTGAACTCAGGTCTTCACACTTGCACACCAAGAGCTCTTACTTGCTGACCCAACTCCCCAGCCCCAATTTAGTCCTTAATGTCCTTAGAAAAAGTGCTAATGATTTACATGATATATGCCAACCCACAGATCAGGTAACACCAGGGAGGTGAAGGACATTTTAACTAGCAAGCCTTTTGATCCTTAATGGAGGAAGGAAACAGACCAGTTCACAGCTGTGGGAAGCCCCTCAAGAAGGTCTTAAAATCAATCTCCCTCTCTTACCCCACACCCTTGCTTTGCATTTTGGGGGGGGGTCCCTTGCCAGGTAGCTGAATGGCACCCAGCAGAATCAAGGAGAATGGCTTCTCTCTTCACACACCCCAAGTAATAGAACTACCTAGCTATTAGTGCCTCTTTTGTGGGGAGAATTTGATCCTCGTGCCATTGTTCTCCGGGCTTGGAAGAAGCCAAGCCTGCAATCAGAATGTAATTGAAGTATGTTTGCTATAATGGGTTCAGATGTTTGTGATCTTCAGCACTTTATGAATTCTGTGGCAGATGGGCGAGGGCAGGTAGCAGGCAGGAACAGACTGGGGAAGGCAGGCTGGCCCACTGACAAGGGCAGACACAGCTGTGGCTCCGGTGTTATTCAGCATGCCCACCCACGGCACCAGCAGCCTGCCTTCCCCACCTCACACCACGGCCAACTTAATGAAGAGTGGGGGTAAGCAGGAATCCTGGCTTTCCAGGGATCAGAATGTTTGAGAGGCCCAGAAGAATCCACATGGCAGAAAGGATGCCAAGTTCTTTTGCCTCTTGCTTTTCAGCAAGGGGGATGGGGAGATGGAAACCACACCAAAAAGAAGGAAAAAAAAAAGGAAGAAAAAACAGAAAAATGTGCATCTAAACACTTTCTGTGTTTCCTGGGTTTTTCAGTTCTTTCCTCCAAAATTCTGTGCCAGAAGGGAGGAGAATCAGAAAGTAATAGCTGACAAAAAAGGTTTTTGAAAGGAATACAAGAATTTAGGTGAAAGCATAGGAAAACATCACAATGAAACACATTACTTTCTATGCGTTTAACTTACCTTCAGAAGATTAATAATAGTGCAGGGAAATAGCTGAGTCAGGGAAATGCTCGCTGGGCGAGCATGAAGGCCTGGATAATATCCCCAGTATCTATAGAGAAAAGTCAGGCACGGCAGCACACCACTGTAGTCCCAGAGCCTTGCATACTTCAGGCTACCTCATAACAAGGCTATATTTCTGTTTGCTCATCTGTCAAATGTCCAAAATAATGCCTGTTAATGCCTGCCTCACAGGCTCTTTGTTTACACCCTGAAGTGAGGCAGTTTGTTAACAGTTCACATTTACTGAGCGTCTACTCTGGGGTCACAAGTTATAAGCAAACCCTTGTGTGCGGGGTCCTCCTCACTGTCATGGCCTGGGGGAAATCTGCACTAGAATGGAAGTGATTTTCCCAGGATTGATGCCAGTAAGTCACAGAGCAAGATCAACTCTGTAACAGTGCTTTTTTAAAGGACTGGATTATAACCTGATTCCTTGTTATTTCAAGCCCATCCTCAAAGCTCTGGAAACCAACGTCCCAGTTCTTTGATTAGCAGAGATGGTTTTAATCTGAAAGACTTAGCACCCAAAACCTGTTTCAATTGTCTGGAGGTTGGTTGTGGCCATGTGTCATGCTTAACTTGTATATTCCCAATGTTTACAGCAAAACATGTCCAATTCGCTTGTTTGATCTGTGCTACTGCCTCAGTCAGTGTTGAAGTAACCGGTTAGATAAATGTAGAAATCCTGAATTCTGGCTCCAGTAATCTTTCAAAAGCAAGAAGAAGCCTTCACAGCAGGATGTTACAGGGATCCAGTGACATCAGAGTTGCCTAAAATACACAAACACAGAGGCCAGGGAGGCGGCTCAGTGCATTAAGTATTGTGCACCCAGGTGACTTGAGTTCAGATCCCCAGAACTCAGTATCACAAGCATCTATAATCCTACGATGTCTCCACTAGAAGATGGGAGGCTGGGGCAAGAGAACTGTGGTCAGCTAGCCTGGTGGGTACAGCAGTCAGCAAGGAGAGAGGTGAATGTCCTTGAACTTCCAAGCCCAAGTCCACTGCACCCATATCGATGAACAAGCACACTCTCACCTCTCTCTCTCTCTCTCTCTCTCTCTCTCTCTCTCTCTCTCTCTCTCTCTCTCTCTCCTCTCCCCCCGCTCTCTTGCACACACACACATACACATGTACACACACTCACATAGAGAGAGAATACACAAATATACACAAATATAGCTGTCCCATCTTCTAAATATATTAATTCAATCACCTGCGAGAAAAAAACAACAAAAACAAATCCAACTGCCCATTGACTGCCTGCAATAGATGAAGCTGGATGACCCTCTACTTCAGGTACTCTGGGTAAAATATATCAGGTACAAGTTAACAGAAAACTCAAAACACACACAGACACACACACACACACACACACACACACACACACACACACACAAATTCCCCCGAACACTAAAAACTTCAAACCTGGACCTTTCTTCTCTGAGACTGACATAGATCTCTAAGTAGACATGGCTCATCCCCTTATAGGCGTGCTAGGCTCACAACCAAACATTGAAGAGCTTGGTTCCCAGCTGTCTTTCCAGCTACCTTTAGTCAGTGGTGGGGGCACATGCCTTTAATTCCTCAGGAGGCAGTCAGGTGGATCTCTGAGTTTGACAGCAGCCTGGTCTACAGAATAAGTTTCAGGACAGCCAGGGCTACACAAGGAAACTCTGTCTCAAAAAACCAAAATGAAAAAAAGAAAAAGAAATAAAGGAAGAAAGGAAGGGAGGGAGGGAGGGAGGGAGGGAGGGAGGGAGGGAGGGAGGGAGGGAGGAAGGAAGGAACGAAGGAAGGAGCCTAGAAAGTGTGTTACATGTACAAAATTATTAACAAGATGTGGCTATTATCTTTGGGACACATGTATAAGATATACTTGAAACATAAGTTAATTTTACATTTTTACCTGGATTCCCTCCTCAGGATATCTCATTATACACTTACCAATACTCTAAAAAACCCCAAAGCATTTTTAGGAAGAGATTCTCAAACTATGCATATTTCCTGGACTACATAAACTTATAATTTAAGAAAAACTATAATAAAAATTAATGAAGTGGAATATTTTGAGAGCAGGATGCTACGGGCCAGGAATCTCTGAGGATGACCCTCATTCTGCCGTCTCCAGGTACACACAACAGAAACCAGTATAATCTGTCTTAACGAAGAAGTAAAATAATTTGGGAGGAAAAACAACAACCCATAATTATTCTAGGAGAGTAAAGCTGCGTGCCTTGAAATACTGAAGTAATTATCAGGTTAAATTTCTATGATCCTTGCAATTTCTATGAAACCTGGAAACGTTGGGAGTATAGGCCTGGCATATCTCTTAGAGCAAAATTATACTTCTTTTTCACTCCGTCTAGAAGGTCATAATTAAAGATATAAAGAAGCTAAGTGAGTAATGGGATCCATGATTCACAGGGAAGTACAGATTGCCTGAGGGTCTCTCTTGCTTCTGGGGATGGGGTCACCAAGTCAGGTGGAGCCTCCAGGGCTCCAAACCCTCAAAGAGGGAATTCAAAGCTGTCAACAGAGACAACAGAAGTGAATCTGAAAAGTTTTCTTGTTTGTATTCTTTCAGGATTTGGGACATTGTTTTTTCTAATTATTAAGGAAATACATACACATGGCAAAATATTTCAAAGGCATTTTTTGTAAAAGGTCCCCAGAACTATGAAAAACGTCACCCATAATTATCTCACCATCCTGAGAGGGCTACCCACTGCTAATATTTTAGTCTATGTTTCAGGGATGGAAGCAACTTTTTATAGTAAATAAACCTCAAAACTTCAGACCGTTGTTGGCCTAAAGGCAGCCACCAATAAAGAAAGCGTTAAAGCTCAACACTACAACATCTCAATTCCCCAAATCATAATGGCTTCCTATAAATACTAATTGGGTTAATCAATGGGGCTAAGGATATAGCTTAGCTTGGAAGAGTGCTTGCCTACAATTCTTGACTTAACCCCCAGTACTGTATGAGTCAGACATGGCGTTGCATGTCTGTAACCCCAGCACTCTGCCAGGTTGGAGAGGGTGGAGTCCAGAGGCAAGAGGATCAGAAAGAAGTTCAAGATCATTCTTACTACTAATGAGTTCAAGGTCAGCCTGGGATAAATAAGAATCTATCTCCAAAAAACAAAACAAAAGGCAAGAAGCTTCACCTCCAGTTACAGTCTGTGTTAGTTGAACTAACTGTGTTAGTGGGAAGAGAGCTTTATTTTGGTTCATGGTTTCAGAAGTGTCTGTCTGTCTTATCAGGGAATGGGTGCTGAAGCTGGAGATGTGTGGTGGAAGCCGGCATATGAAGTGTGCGGAAGGCCTGTTCACATGGCAAAGGACCATGGGCAGAGAATGGCCACCATAAGGCAATGGGCTGCTAGCCCTCAGAAGCTCATCTCTAGTGACCTACTTTCGTCATTAAGACCCCACCTCCTAAAGACTCCAGAACCTCGAATACAGTGAGCTAACTGGGAACCAAACACTTGCACTAGCAGCCTGTGGAGAGCATTTCAGACTTAAATGATAACATTTTTTCACCCTGTGTGCTTTATTTTTTAAAGTATTATTTAAAGGGGGTAAGGCATGAATGAGAAATCTGAGAACAGCTTGTGGGAGTTGGTTCTTTCCTTCCACAGTGTGGGTTCAGGGTCGTCAGGCTCACCAGCAAGAACTCTTACATACAGATCCATTTCACCAGCCCTCTATGTTCTTTTCATCCTGGTTAAAATTTGCCTCTGTCTAGTACTTGACATCTTAGTTAAAATCACCACTCATGAAGATAACAGTAACAGTTTGCTGGTATTCTCTGCGGCTCCCTTGTTTAAATCCTTCAGGAGTCTCAAGCTGATTCTTTGTCTTTTTATGTTTCAGTTCTTTAACTCTTTGTCCCTCAGTTCCTCATCTGTAACAGCAGGTATTTATAATGGTTACTTTTGAAGAGTCCCTGGTCTTAGGCTCGAGAACTCAACAGTGTAACTGCCACCTTTTGGCCCAACACTGTTACCATTGGCCCAATCTGGAATGGAGACATTGTCCTCATATGCTCTATATTGTTACTATAAACTTCATGATGAAAAGCTACCCGGGAAGGAAAGGTTGTTTGGCTGATCACTGTTTATCTCGAAGGAACCTGGAGGTAGGAAGGGAAACAGGCTACAGAGGAATACTGTTTACCTGCTTGTTACTCGGAGCTTACTCAGCTTGCTTTATCATACCACCCTGGAACATCTGGCCAGTGGTGGCCCTGCCCATTGGTGAACTAGATCATCCTGCATCAATCATTAACCAAGAAAATGCCCCTCCCCAGACTGCCAATCTGATGAGAGCATTTCCTCAGCTGAGGTTCCTCTCCCAGATAACTCTAGTTGACAAAAAAAAAAAAAAAAAAAAATTACCAACACAGTCAACAATGCATAAAAAGTTGATAAATGACTTGTCTGAGGGCAAGGAGCATAGCGTCAGGACTTGAACCCAGGACTGATATGAGAGTCCACAGCTTTAAGTGAAAGTAGTGAGAGTCAAGGTTCTTTGAAGGGGAAAGGCTGGGATTTTGTTTATAGTTAGAATTAAGACCTTTACAGATATAGATAATGGATTTACAGGGATTCTCATGAAAATCAGACCATCAGAAAGAACATTCAGGATCCCAGGGGAGACACTTTCCTAGAAGGAAACTGGGATCTGTGAGGCCCTTGAGTGAGAAACTGTGTCTGTCATCTTCCCTACTGTATCCCAAGTTCCTGAGGCAGCAGAATGGCACCTGGTACACAGTAGGCTCACAACCCAGTTGTTGATGGCTGAATCGCCACAGTGGGTGGCACTCACATGCATCTTGAAGAATGAGAGATTCCTGGTTCTGGTCTCAGAGCCTTTCCTAACCTAGTCACCTTGGCGGAACATCCTCTCTGAGATGATGATTCACGGCAAACATACCACAAAAGATGTCTCTAAACTCTAAGATGCGCAGGACCACATCCACCTGTGGGAGACCCACACAACCTAGTCATGCCATCTTCTGAGAGCATCATGGACCAGGAAAAAGTGCAATGGAGTTTCAGTGGTGTTGATATGCCAGAGGAGGCTGATAGATGGTACCAAGCTAACTTGAATAGACATTGTGGTCTAGTCAGGAAGATAGAGCTGCGGTACTAAGCTCTGGACTGTCTCGGGGTCCTTCCTACTGGGGTGTCTTCACTTTCCCTAACTCAGCATAACCTGTGCAGAGAACCCTCTTGCTCATTCTTCAGATAAGGGAGTCAAAGAGACACGGGTAGAGTCTGCGCAGGATCCGCTCCTGCAGGAGTGTGGCAGTGGTCATTCCAGCCTGAGTGTGCTTGCTATGGACAGTGATTCCAGAATACCTGTTGCATAACCTGACAGCAAGCGCCGGTGAATATAATTTAGTTCTGAAATCACCGGGAGAAGAGAATCCCTTGGGGACTGGACTTGTCACTCAAGATGGCAAAGGCTTCATATTCCAGGGGCTTAGTCATTAAAATGTTAGTGGGTCATTTGGTTGCTGGGGTTACCCAAGTACAATCTTGTTCGGGAGGTAGAACGTGCTGACAGACAAGGACTGACTTCCAGCTCAATCTCCTGAGCAATGTAACTAGCCTTAGCTTCAAGACCCCAACCCTGTCTTCAAAACAGGGTTGATAACATGCTCTCTTGAGAATTAAATACTCCAAGGCCCTGGCACATATCAGCTGCTGCTTTGACCAAGGCACACCCATGCTTATCCATGCTTTACTTCATGGGATACACTTTAAGGCAGGTATCGTTACTAATCCAAGTTCATGCGTGAGTTCTTCCTCAGGAACTGTCAACGATCTCCCTAGATCACAGCAACTCCCATAATATCCTCTTGGTATTTCTGGGTCCCTTAGGATGCTAACTCATCAAGGATGTAGAGAAATATTTAGAGGGCCAGTGTGGAAATATTTAAACTAATGCTCAACTACTGGGCACACATTGATTGAATTTGGATGTATAAAGACAATGGGGTAGTGCAGTTCTTTAAATAATGAACATGGTGATACACTGTGCCATAACCCTTTATAAACTGTGAGTGTGTGAGGGGGTGGGGTGGGGGGAGGGAGAACAACATCCTGGAAGGGTATATGCTTCATTGGTTGAGTCTGAAGGAGATAAAAGATTTTTTTTCCAAATGTTCATTTTTTCCTAAATGGTCTAGTTTAGGCTTATTTCAGAGAAGTTAAAAAGTTGGGGTGAATTAAACATATTATTTAGAATCAGACAATAATTTACTTTCCTCCAGAAAGATGATTAGTCTCAGACCAAAGATTCCCCGAGTGTTAGGATTAATGTGTTATCTACGCCAAGAGCCTCTGTCACACTTTCTTTAAATTAAGAATTTTAATACAATCTTTTTTCGTTTTACATAGCTATCCCTGTTCCCACTCCCTCCCTCCTCCTGCTCACTCTTCCCTCCACTCCACTCAACTCCAATCCACTCCTCAGAAAGGGTAAGGCTTCTCATGGGGAGTCAACAAAGTCTGACACTGCACTTCAAGGCAAGACAAAGGTCCTTCCCATTATGTCTAGACTGAGCAACATGTCCCTCCAAAAGTAATGTGCTTGTAGACACCCGTTCATGCGCTAGGGGTAAGTCCTGGTCCCACTACCAGGGACCCCACAGCCTGTCCAAGACTGAGCAAGGTATCTCTCCAAAGAGAATGTGCTCCTAGATGCCAGTTCAAGCCCTAGGGATAAATCCTGGTCTCACTGCCAGAGGCCCCACAGACTGTCCAAGCCTCACAATGGCCTCCCCACATTCAGTGAGTGAGCCTAGGTTGGTCCTATGCAGTTTCCCTGCTGTCAGTCCAGAGTCAGTGAGCTCTCACTAGCTCAGGTTGGCTCTTTCTGTGGGTATCAACATCACCGTCTTGACCCCTTTGCTCATATTATTGCTGCTCCCTCTCTTGGGCTGGTCTCTGATACCTCGGCCTAATGCTTCACTGTAGATCTCTGTATCTGCTTCCATCAGTTGCTGGATGAAGGTTCTACGATGACAATTATGGTAGTTGTCAATCTGATTACAGAGAAAGGCCAGTTTAGGTGTTCTCTCCACTGTTGCTTAGTGACTTAGCTGGAGTCATCCATATGGATTCCTGGGAATTTCCCCGTGCCAGGTTTCTTGCTAACCCTTTAATGACTCCCTCAATCAAGATATCTTTCCTTTCTCTCCCTCACTGTTCTTCCCCCTTCTTGAGCATCCCATTCCCTCATGTTCTCCTCCTCCTTCCCCTTCTCCCCTCCCCCTCCCCTCCCACCCTCTCTTCTCCCCTTTCCTAATTTTCTCAGGTCTTGTCTGTTTCCCCTTCCCAGGGAAATCCACATATGTCTCTCCTAGGGTTCTCTTTGTTACCTAGCTTCTCTGGGATATACCGTGTTTGTCTAGCCTCTGTCACTCTTAAGCCTTCTTGGACCTTCCTCGGAGTCTTCCCACTCCCCCCTCCAACTATTCCAGTCATCGAGGGCACTCTGCCCTCCAGTAGGAACAAGCACACATGAGGTCTGCCAGCAAGGCTTGGAGGACGCACTCCACGCACATGCGTACCTGTTAAGTGGCGCCCTGCTCCTTTCTAAGAAGCCGCTCCTCCTCTTCCACTTCTTTCCCCCATCCCATGCTCCAATCGTATCGGCATCTTCTGTCCCTACTGCTTTGCACCGGAAGTGCCGTAGAGTACTGCCGTAAACTATGACACGAGGATTTGCTGCAAATACACATCTATTGGTTTGTAACTGGTTTTCCTTCGTTTCCTTAAACGCCCCTCTTCGGAGGTTACAGAAGCTGCTCGGATGCTGTTGGACTTTTGGAACAAGCTGCGTAGCTTCTGAGAGTGAACAGAAGATCACTCACAGTCTCCTCCCAAGCCTTGCCTGTGGGAACTGTGAATGTGTCTTGTCCTGTGGAGAAAGTGAGGCAAGTTAAGCTCAATGACCTACCCTTCCCGAGGCAGTTGACTAGCCCCTCCTAGGGTGCTGCGAAGGTCACAAGAAAATTTGTCTCATACTTAGAGGCCTCATGACTAGTACAGTGCCTAGCATGTAGTAGGCATTCAATCAACATTTGTGAGCTCAACCAAGGGTCTCAGTAAGGAAGTATCAGGATGCTGAGTGCAGCCCATGCGTTCCACTGTTCTAATGAACGCATTGCCCGCCCTATTCTGGGTCTGTTTATATTCTGCTCACGGTTTTCATCAGCCCTCTTTCCCATCTTCCCTTCCGCACCACTTGTAACCGGTTGCTGGGAAGACTTGTCCATCTTGAAGATGGACTTTGTTTTGATGAACTTTCTAGGCACTTATTAAGAGTTGCTTGTTGAGTGAGTGTCGTTCACAGCTGCCCCAGGGTGGGGAATGCCAGAATCTCTACATGTACTGACCACTCACTGATGAGAAATATCCCAAAACACAATGGCACCTATGACCTCTTCGTTGCTGCTGGAAGAAGTAAGGGTCTTGAGATGAATCAAACTGAATTTCAAAGCCCCAAATAAAAATAAAAAAGAATAACTAGTCATTAAGTTTTACTGTGTGATAGGAACACGGCTAAATGTGACTTAAACTTCCTAGCAATCAGTAGGGACAGATCTCCTGCCCATATTACAGAAAACAGAGCCGAGGCCCAGGGAAGTTAAGTAACTTGCTAATCTTTGAACCTGGAATTTCCTCAGGGGTGTTAGCAGTGCTCTGCCAGGCTTCCCATGTGTGTTCAGACAAACTCTGGTGGGAAAAGAACAGAAATTTTCAGTATTTGCCAGGTGGCGAGACATATCCAGTCCAGTGGTCAGCCTGTGCCCAGGCACCCAGAGCCAAGAGCTGCCCAGGGTGCTGCTGAGCAAATGACACCTCCTTGGAGCTGTAATCACCCTCAGCTCACTGCAGCATCCAGTTCCCAGGCCGGCATGAACAGGAGCCCCCAACTCAGGCCTGAGACGATGGGAAGAAGGGCTTGATACCACACACAGCTGCTGCTTACCAGGAAGGGGCCTATAGTCCCATTTGACGGCTGGGAAAACTGAGGTCCCAGAAGAGGGTGACCAATGATGAGGCAACATCTGGGATCCCAGTGGCTCCCTCCCAAGACTTAGCTTTTCATGGTCCCCGTGGGTTCTACAACAGGGTCACTCCTCAATCAAACTTCTTCTTGTGTCCCCCAAACAGCTTCATTTTGAAGCGTCTTTGTTTGTTCTCCCTTCTGGTCCTTTCCCTATTCATTCCAAAGGTCTTCCAGGGAACCTTAGACAAGACACCCCTTCTGCACACCAGGCCTAACCAGGATGTTCCTCATGGCCCCATATCACTGGGCACGACTATGGCCAAACTGTGAGCTCAGCAAAGGCAGGGTGTGAGCGCTTTTTGTTTCACCTTCTAGTCCACATACATAATAGGATAATAGGCAAAAGGTCAAGTGAAATGGTAATTAAATAGGTGTACAGATGGATGGATGGATGGATGGATGGATGGATGGATGGATGGATGGATGGACAGACAGATGGATGGACGGACACACGGATGGATGGATTGTTGGGGGGAGGTTGCTTGATGGTTCCTGGCTGCTCGGCCCCAAAATAATCACACAGAAACTGTATTATTGGGCTGGAGAGATGGCTCAGAGGTTAAGAGCACTGGATGCTCTTCCAAAGGTCCTGAATTCAATTCCCAGCAACCACATAGTGGCTCACAACCGTCTGTACTGAGATCTGGCGCCCTCCTCTGGCGTGCGGGCATACATGAAGGCAGAATGTTGTATACATAATAAATAAATCTTTTTAAAAAAAGAAAGAAACTGTATTATTTAAAACACAGCTTGGCCTATTAGCTCTAACTTCTTGTTGGCTAACTCTTACATCTTAATTTAACCCATTTCTAGTAATCTGTGTATCACCATGTGTCAGTGGCTTACTGGGTAAAGTTCCTTCTGTCTTTGGCAGGAGCTACATGGCTTCTCCCTGACTCTGTCTCCTTTCTCCCAGCATTCAGTTTAGTGTTCCCTGCCTACCTTCATTCCCTGCACAGGTCCAAGACAGTTTCTTTATTAACCAATGGTATTCACAGCATACACAGGGAATCCCACATCAATGGATGAATGGAAGGATAGATCGAAGAGGCAGCTTCCATGAAGGAGCACTTGCTGCCTTATGGTACTGCAGTACTGAGGGAGGGGGAGGGCAGGGGGACAGTAATGCTATCATAAGAGCTTCTGGAAAATCCTGGCCCATCTGAAAACATGGTACTTTGTGTCAAGCAAACTGCACGCTGCTAGGCTCTTTGCCCCATCTCTCCTTCTTCCCCAATGAAGCCCAGTCCTTCCCCTCTTGTGGACACCATAAAGTAAAACCAGGCTAGAAAGAGCCAGATGGGGAAATTGGCAACTTTGAAGGCTTTTTTTTAAAGTGGGTAAATTAAGAAAGTGAACACTAAAATCAATCTTTGGAGTGGACTTTTAAGCTCCTTGATGGGAAAACCAGGATTTCAGGACATTGAAGAAATTCCAAATGGAGAAATCAGATGAGGCAAATGTTTATTGACACCTACTAGATTCCGGGGACTCTGTGACAAACTTCCTGATGACATTTGGCACTCACTCTCAAGGCTCTTAAGGTCTTTTTTGAGCCTTCGTAAAACTACAAACTGAACTCCCTCACTCTTCAGAAGGAGAGCAGGCCTCTGTACAGAAGTGGCTGCCGGCCCAAGATAAGATCCAGGATTATTTGGCTAGAAGGAAGGAACCAAGGAAGGAAGGAAGGAAGAAAGGAAGGAAGGAAGGAAGGAAGGAAGGAAGGAAGGAAGGAAGGAAGACTACTTTTTAATTATGTACACGTGCACATTCATGCTCGTGCCTGTGGAGGCCGCAGGAGGGTATCAGATCCGCAGGAACTGGAATTCCAGTAGATTATGAGCTGTTCCTGGGTGAGGGAACGGAACTCTTACATCCTCTACAATCGTAGTGTGTGCTCTAAACAGCTACGTGGTATCTCCAGCCATATCCTGCCAGAATTTTATGCAGAACTGTTCCCCAGGTCAGGGGAAGTCCAAAAATGACTTCCTTGTGATTAACAAGAACACACGTCTTGTGTTTGTTGGTGCTGCGTTTTCAGGGTAGTGGTCTGCCTGCTGTGCTTGCACGGTAGTGGTCTGCCTGCTGTGCTTGCAGGGTAGTGGTCTGCCTGCTGCAGCATCCCCCAGAGCAGAATAAGCACCTCTTTCTCCAGGGCTTCAGACTGACCCCTCTCGGTTACTGAATCTGAATTCATTCAGTTCATTGACAAGCCTAGCAACACTAACACCATAACAGGACCCACCGCGATATGTCATAGCCCTCATCACTCTTGGCTAAGTGGTACTGCTGATGTTCTCAGTTCGATGAGCCCCACACCCAGATAGGGGAGTCAAGGACCAAGCCTGAAAGCCTGCTCCACTGCTCTTGCCCTCTAACAGAAGTCTACAAGATTTTTCTGAACAAAGAATAGCCAGAGCTAAGAATAAGTAGATAATAAAAAAGAATCAACTATTGGGAAGCAGTAGCTAATTCTACTAACGGGCAGACAACTGTATGGCTGTGCTGCCTTCAGGACAGAAAGAAGATCAACAACATGAATCTGTATTGAGATGGAATTACTGGATTCCCACAACACTGTGTGGGTAGTTCCATGATAGCTGTCTTTACAACGGAGAGGTTGAGAGCCCAGCAGCTGAGGCTGAATTTCTCAGCAGTCCTCGTCTGGCAATGGAGGCCTGGAGGATGCCTGCAGGATGCCTACGGGATGCTTGCAGGATGCCTACAGGATGCTTGCAGGATGCCTGCAGGGTGCTTGCAGGATGCCTGCAGGATGCATGCAGGATGCCTGCAGGATGCATGCAGGATGCCTCCAGGATGCATGCAGGATGCATGCAGGAGCTGAAGAAGCTGCATTCTGTGGACAATGGGCTGATAACCACTCACATGGTAGCACCTAGAATTCATTGTCTGATTCCAGTCCTGGTTATTAATCACAAGAAAAGCACTTCTAGAACCCTCATTTTTTTTTCTTCCAAAACATCAAAGCCAAACTGTGCCCAGGTGAGCTTTCAGTGCATATAAAGTACTGAGCTCTCAACTACACACACGCTGGTTTACAAATTTTACAAATAAAATTTGCATTCATATAGTAAAAATGTCCTCCCACCTCTGCCGTCTTCACTCCTAGATCACGGTTCAAGCCAGTTGGAAGTCCGTGGAAGACCTGGTCTTCACAGTGCTTGTTCAGTTAGCAGATAGACTCTTCATCTGCACGTTAGGAAGAGAGCAAAGGTGTCATCAATGATATCCCTACAAGTTCTTCTGTGGAAAGCAGTAATTTGCTCCTTGATACATGGGGGTGACTCTCCTTCAGTGGCTGAGACCCTATCAGCCTACAGAGGTGGTGGTAATTAATAGGTAAGGAAGTGCAAATACATCCGAATTAATAAAGCCGCTAGGTGTGACTAACTATAATATGATTACATGTGAAATTAACCCCGAGATCAAACCTAATCAATTCAGACTAATAACTGCCAGGACAACAGTCTGTGGCTTTAGATGAGTTTACTTTAAAACAAACTAAGGAAAATGAACTCAGTGAAAAATGTAGAGGCTGTGGGTTTTTTTTAAAGTGTGAACAGCACGCTCCAACTATAAATATGTATGTCGAGGATATTAATGTCCAGATGTCGGATAACCACACCATTATTTATATTGGCAAGTGAGAATAAACAAGATTAGAAAAATCGCAAATTAGTAGAGTTGCATAAATTTAAGAACTGTACTGAAATAGGCCAGAAGCTGAGAGTCTCTGTGTTGCCAATTTTCTTGGTTATGTAGATGATTCCGGTAACTCAAGATGTATTGAGCAATATTTTATGCATGGACAATATAAGTTACAAAGAGCAAGAAGGCTGCACAGCTGTGTGCTCACAAGCACCTTATGTCCACATTTACATCCCTCGCAGCCCTTTGCACACCAGTCCCTGGCTTCAAGCTTTCTCTCACTCCAGAGACAAAGTCTACCCTCTGCCTTGTGCTTTGTGGTTGTGCAAGACACTGTGGCTGACCCCATGCCTCAGCTTTGCTAGGTGACTTTGCAAAGCCCTCCCACCGTGGATGAGGCATACTCCCCTATCTCTTTAGGCTTAGCTGCAAGAGTTCTTTTGGTTCCGAGCCTGTAAGGAACCCAGTTCGGTTGCTAGCACTCACATTGGATGGCTCACAGCTGCCTGTAATTCCAGTTTTCGGGATCTGATGGCCTCTCCTGACCCCTTCAGGCAGCTCTTCTCACTTGCACAGACACATACACATAAGTTAAAAAAAACAAACAAACTTTTTTTAAAGAAACAGAAGTGCTACATCCGTTCTGAGTCTAACTCCATCATCTCCCCAAGTTTCGGCTTGTTTTCTAATCTCTTTCCATCACCACAAAAGGCACAAGGTCAGGGAAGAAGATAAAGGACACAGAGTTAGAGCTGAGTCTCACCAGCTATGCCCAGCTAAGATCAGCTAACTCTCGACCAAACGAGAATAAATGGCTGAGGCTTTAAACTCAGAAGTTTAGGAGATTCATTAGATCACGCCCACTCTTGCTCTGTGTGTGTGTGTTTGTGAATTGCTAACTTACACATATGGCGGTTTTACTTGACAATTTCACTACAGGTATATCTTTAAACATATCTAGTTTTACATGGTTTTAAAATTGAAGTAAACAATAGTGTACCAGTGAATTATTGCATAGCTGGCATTATGGGAAAAAAAAAAAACCAAGTCCATGATTGAAATGAGCCTTCTCCAAGCCAAGAGCTTTAAAAAAAATTACAACAGTAAGCAGGTAAACAGACTTTCAAGCGGGCACTTAGCCAGGAAGCATCTCCTGCCAGGTCAAGGCTGGCGATCAGAGGAGTACTTAGGTAGTGCTGCTGGGCAAAACAGCAGGGCAGATGACGAATGAGGCCCTCGTTTATGGATGCATTCCGTTTAATGAAGACCGTGGCGAGAGCTGGAAGGTCACGGGGAGCTGATCCCAGCCCTCCAACCTCCCTCTCCCCTGGTAGAATCTCAGTAATCACCTTATCCTTTTCAAGACTCGGGTTTGCTGTTTGAGAAGTAGTAGCAGTGCCGTTCACGAAAGACTGGAAGCAAGTTCATCTTCTCACCCCTATGGAAGCAAAGGTTCTCATTCCAGTCTTTACAGACGTGAGGAGAGGCTGAAACCAAGAACAGAGGACAGAGAGGAAGAGGAAACGTCTTTCTCTTGATGGCGTGCAATCTGTGACAGGACGTTGGACGGTGACTCCTCTGTCAGTTGGTAGAGAGCGCCAAAATTACCTGCAGACTGGGTATAGCCAAGAACATGGGTGAAGACTTGTTGAATTATGACTTGTGTAAAGATCTTTGCATATTTAGAGGAGGGTTACGGCATTAAATAATGTGAAGCTTTGTAGAAAACAGGGTGAGGGGCTAGCTTCATCCTTAAAATAGTTGCTGTGCAAACATAAGCACCTGAGCTAGATTTCCAGCATCCATGGAAGGAGACTGACATGTGACACACACTTACAGTCCTGGAGCTGTGGATCTGAAGACACAGGAAGCCCTGGAGCCTTCTAGCTAGCCTATCCTAAATGGTGAGCTCCAGGTCTCAGTGAAAGACCCTATCTCAAAAACAAACAAACAAACAAACCAAAAAAAAGAGGATGTGGATATCTTGGATATCTCCTGATTAATGATACCTGAGGTTAATGTCTGACCTTCACACACACACACACACACACACACACGCACACGCACACACACACACACACATACACACACACAACTCATGGGTAAGTTGCACCACCTAAGCACACAGAGTATATATGGAATGTTAATCCTCTTCCTCCAGGCCGGTGTTTATATCTCAATGCCTACTTCCAGAACCTGTCTATTTCCTCTTGAGAAACAGCCCACAACTTATTATATTGTATAACTTCTACAATGATTGAATAATTGTGTCCAATAGAATTCTTATCCTGAATTGTGACCACTCTCAATGTGACAGCATTTAGAGATGAGAGCTCTTGGAAATATTGAGGTCACATGAGGATGCAGCCCTCATAAATGGGATTAGATTCCTTAGAAAAAGAGGCCATAGAGCTAGCTAACTTTGGTCTTTCCAAGTGAACTTATAAAGTGAAGTTGGGGGTCTGAAACACTTCTTGAACTCACCCTTGTTAACACCATCCATTGCAGAGTTCTGACCCCTAGATCTGTAAGATACAAACTTCTGTTGTTTAAAGATTTTTCTGGAGGCACCTGAGTTGACCTTGGCCAAATTCTCTTCAGATTCAAGTAAGATTGGCCATCGTTCATGGAAAATCCCATTGTGCAAACAATTTTTGATTGTATGCTTGAGGATTTCATGCATACGTATAATATGTCTAAATCAAATCCACCCTCCATTTTCTCCTCTCTAATTTTCTCCTATCCTACCACCACTTTACCTTTCCAACTAAAGGTGCTTTAAAAACAAAAAACAAAACAAAAACAAAACAAAACCCACCGAGTCCACTCAGTGTTGCCTGTATGTGTACAGGTGTGAGACCATCTGCTGAGAATGGATCGCTTCTCAGTTCCCACATCCGTGAAGAAAACTGGCTTTTCTTCCCCCAGCAGATATCAATTTGCCAACAGTTCCTCAGCTAGAGTTTGACTTCCAAAGCCTCTGTCCAGGCCATGCTGGAATTCTGACTGGCTTGATCTTGTGCACATCTTGTACATGCAGTTCCAACAGCTGAAGTTCATGTCATTGTGTAAGCATTTACCCAAGTCTTTTCTTCTCATCTGAACACTTACCTCGTTGTGTCTTGATGGTTCCCCAAGTGTCCTTTCACCTCACCACTGCTCTATAACTGCTCCTGAAGATGTCACAAAGACTGCTGTGTTGCTAACCCAACTGTCATTGGTTAGTCTACAACTTACTGGAGTTAGTAGCAACTCTTTCTGGGACGTAGCTGATGCATCTGCCGTCCCTAAATCCTCTCTCTCCCATGGTTTTCAGGACACCAGCTTCTCCAGGTTTTCTTTTTAGCACTAAGATCTTTGCTGTTTATCATCATTTCAGATCATCGTGATGTTGGAGGGCTGGGCTCTTGGGCCTTATTTCTTCGTCTAAACTCACTGATCTCAGTTGCTTCATCCAATATCAATTTTACCAACATGGTAAAGAATCACAACATTAAGTTTCCGAACCATAGCACTCACTAAAGTTCCAGTTTTATATACATGACTGTCCAATCAGCATTTTGATTTGGCTGTTGCGTTAATTACTTTTATGTTACTGTGCCCAAATACTACAACCAATTGCAATTTAGAGCAGAAAACTATTCACTTTGGTTTATTATTCTGGAGGGATAAGGTCTGTCACAATGGGGAAGACGTGGCAACAATCAAGAACAACTGAGCTCCAGTCAAAGTAGATTTAAGGTGACCTAGAAGAATAAGAACCTATCATATACTTACAAAGAATTCATTTATGTCGATAAATTTTATCTCTGTGAGCTTGATCTTAAAAGAGAACAACAGACTGGAAAGGGATCTATGGAAACAGCAGTGACTCCTGGCCAAGCAGTGGGAAGATGCAGGGCTTTGTGGCCTGCAGTGTAGATGAAGATGCGTACGCAAACAAGGAAAAGCTCTAGTTGAGGAATTCTTCAAGGAAACAACTCTCAAAAGCTCAAGTTTCTTGAGTGCTGTACTATGGGAGGATCCATCTTTTGGTTCCTCTTCTGCAACACAGGAGGAAAACATTAGAACAAAGGACCTCACAGGGTGAAGGAAGAATTCAGAGAAAGGAGGTAGCAGACTAGGAACCAGGGAAAGCTGAGAAGATGAGAGGAAGCAGTAGGGGGAGAGGGTTCTGAAAGGCTGTGAGGCCCTAGGAGGATGGAGTCACGGGGAGAGAGGGCCCTAAGCTAACTTCTGCAGAGAGACTTTGAAATATAGACATGTTAATGTTCACTCTTCAGTGGCTGGCCATTATTACTCTTCAACTACTAGCAGAAACCCTCCCACATGCCGCTCCCTGCTGGTGCTAACAGAAGACAGGAAGCCACCCTCTCTCCCCGTGGGGAGCAGGCATAAATGGACAGGTGAAATGAACCAGGTGAGCCCAAGATCAGGATGTCAGTGAAAGAAGCGTAGCAGCTGGCTCCAGGAGGAGCACAGCTATACGCATGTTCCCCGCGGTGACGGCTTCTCCTGACATATAGCGTGGGTGTCCAAGCTGTCCACATGTAAAGACAGAGAAATCCCACGTTCAGGATGAATCAGGAGGACAGCCTGGTGCCAGATGCCAGGTGCTATCTGTATAGAATAAAATGATAAAATGATGTTGACCTTTTCTTTCTTTCTTTCTTTCTTTCTTTCTTTCTTTCTTTCTTTCTTTCTTTCTTTCTTTCTTGTTTTTGTGGTTTGTTAGTTTCAGTTTTTTGTTTTGTTTTTTGAGGCAGGGTTTCTCTTCAGCCCTGGCTGTCCTGGAACTTGCTTTGTAGGCCAGGCTGGCCTTGAATTTACAGAGAGTACCCCTGCCTCTGCCTCTCAAATTCTGGGATTAAAGGCACGTGCCACCACCGCCCGGTGATCTTTTCTTTTTTGGTGTGGATTAAAATTCTCACCCTCTTTTGCAAACAGAAGTTGACTTTGCTTATATGAGACTTTCTACACTGGTTAAGAATACAATAATGAGCCGGGCATTGGTGGTGCACTTTAATCCCAGCACTCGGGAGGCAGAGGCAGGCGGAGCTCTGTGAGTTTGAGGCCAGCCTGGTCTACAAAGGGAGTTCCAGGACAGTCTCCAAAGCTACAGAGAAACCCTGTCTCGAAAAAACAAAACAAAACAAACAAACAAAAAAAAACCAAAAAAAAAACAACAAAAAAAAACCAAAAAAAAAAAAAAAAAAAGAATACAATAATGAGGTCAAACGGGGAAAAGGTTGTATTCTGAAATTTTCTTGGGCTGTGTCTACATAGAATCAGAAGGAACATATTTGACAGTTCCTATTTGGAGGTTTTTACAGGTGCTAAATTGTTTAATTTGTACAAGAATTCTGTGAAGTCATGTCAGGTGCGGCAGCTCACACCTATAATTGAGTATGAGACTTGCCTGTACTGCATAGTGAGATTCTGTCTCAAAAACAAAACCAAACAAAAACTTCTGTGAGGTGTGCGGTAGCTCCAATGAGAATGGCTCCCACGGTCTTTGTTTGAATGCTTAGTCCCCAGTTTGCGAGGGATTAGGGGGTGTAGTCTGGTTGGAGGATATGTGTTGATGGGGTGGACTTTGAGTTTTCAAAAGTCCTCATCTAGTCTCTGTCTATCTATCATCTATCTATCTATCTATCTATCTATCTATCTATCTATCTATCTATGTATCTATCATCTATCTAATCTATCTGTCTGCCTATCTATCATCTATCTATCTATCTTCTATCATCTATCTATCTATCTATCTATCTATCTGTCTATCTATCTATCTCTCCCTACATCATGTGAGCTCTCAGCTACTTCTCCAGTGCCATGTCTACTTGCCTGTTGCCATGTCTTCCATGGCCATGGACTAGACCCCAGAAGCTGCAAGCAAGTCCTCAGATAAATGCTTTCTTTCCAAAGTTGCCTTGGTCATTGTGTTTCATCACAACAATAGAACAGTGACTAAGACAGGTGGTTACTAAGGTCACCGAGATTCATGAATGAGACAGCAAGCACATAAAACATGGTTATTTTGCTCAACATTACAAAAGGAGAGACTGGGAATGTTGGGATTTTATCCCAAGGTGTTGAAAATCCTAATTGGAGAGAGGTGCATGGGGACCACACGTACCATTGGCAACCAGGAGGCAGACCAAGGAAGCTACTGAATATCTCACAACACAAGAGGTAGCTCCCTCCTCCAGGGAAGAATGTCAAGTCTATCCATACTACCAAGGTGAAAAGCTCATTCTAATGTCATGCTGGGTCTCCTTCAGCTCCAGGGCATTGTCTGGGCTCTCTCAGGAGCCATATGCTTTGTTCATACTGAGGGTATACATCCTTATAAGGAGGTGAGCCTGCGTCCCATAAGTTAGGAATCAGAACTGAACTGTTTGGCGCCATATGGGAACAGAGAGCATTTTGTGGTGGAAGGGTGGCAGCAGGAGAAATCAGTGGTGAGGGTAGGCAGCAAGGCCACGTGTGGGCAGTGCTTGGAGCGTTAGGCTGCGAGTGGTCCATGTAAGGCCGCTTTCATGTGCTCCACCTTTTAAAAAAGCAAACCTTAAGTAATGGTTTTCTCTTAAAATAAGTGTAAAATCACATGTCCCCAGACATAAACATTATTGTGTGGAAGCAAGCTGTTTGTTTGCTCGTGGGGGACATGACAGTTCTGCATCTTGGCCACTTCTGTTGCCTGCTACAAAAGGAAGAAATGAGCATACTGTTAGACCCCTGAATACTGTCTATAGAATCCCAAACAAACTCCTCCATGCTTGGGACTCTATGCCCATCATCTAAAACTCCTGCCTCCAGCCTAAGCCTCATTTCAGAGCCGCAGACTCCTTTATTCAAGCTCCTGATGGACATTTCCACTGACTGTTCCCAGATTATGAAAATGGACTCATGATCCCTACCCTGTCCCCTCTCCACCTGACTCTATATTCTCAGCTGGCGGGATGAGTTTGCAACTGTCGGGCCAATAACAATCGGAAATGTCCCCACTGTCTCTTAGCAGCTTCCCTGCCCATCACCACAATCCCTACCCCAAGGGAGGTTGCCCAAGTTGGCTGTGACCTCCATTCCCACCCACACATCCCACAGAGATCTCTACGGTTGAAAATGTGGAGGTCCCAACTCAGATCTTTCAAGTCAATGCATTGGTCTATTTTTGCCTCTGGTTTTATACATGAGCCAGAAATATAACAGAAGAACTGTAAACTCATGGTGAGTGCTGATGATACAGAATTCTGTGGCAAGCTAGAGCCAGGGGCAAAAACCAGGTGAGATTCTGCCTGACTTAGGTCAAACCAGCAACCGAGCTGACACAAGGCCAATTAAACGTGTTCGTGGAACACTCTGGAAGAGATGTCTGCGGTGAGGCCTGTGGAAAGAAGGCTGGAACAAGCAGCTGGTTCACGTGCCACCCTTGTCTCACCAGGAGCGAGCGCCCCTCCAGCCCACACAACCAGACCAAAGGCAGCGGTTCGCACTCACCAGTCCCAGGCAGAGACTTTCTCCCTTCCCCGTCCCCTTCCTTTCTTCCTTTGTATAGTAATTAGATAAAAGATCACCAGGCTTTTTGGGGGGACCACCAGCCAGCTCCCAAATCATGACATGAAGACAAATGTAACACATCTTGACATCATTAACAAAGGCAGAATAAACAAATCTAACACTTACTTGCCTGGGTAAACTAATATTTCACTACATGAGATAATGAGTTTCAGAACACGAAATATACATGAAACTTGATCCTTCCATAATTTTGTTTATTTGCTCCTCAGCAGATGTTTCATTTGGAGCGTCTGAATACCCTGGACCTGGTTGGTGAACTGAGAGTCATAGATGTTGTTGTGCCTGAAAGGGCATCAGAGACCATAAACCAAGCACCTTGGTGGGTCTTAGGGCTATGATGCTGTCCTAAAGGATCATGGTGGATTTGAAGCATCTATAACCCTCTGAAATGGAGGTACTTTAAGTACATGTGCTTTAATAATTCTTCTGAAATGTACTAGCTTCCAAAGAGAATTCACCAAAGAATATGCTTGTCTTAATAAATCCAATGTATGACCATTACAAAAATGTATTAGATTCTGGGGCTGAGATGATCCGGCAGTTAAAAAATCTCCCTGTTATCCCAGAACAAACCTTAGCCCCAGCACTCACATCGGGCAGCTCACAGCCATCTGTAAGTCAAGCTCCAGCTGATCAGATGCCCTTCTAGCCTCCTCAGGCTCCACTCATACACATGCACACATGAATACACACACACAAATAATTAATGACGATGAGGATAATAATAATAGTTTTAAATGTATTAGATTATGTTGTAGTTAATGACTAGAACCTGCAGGACATCTTCATCAGCTTTTTGTTTTACATGGTTTCCTTCACTGCCTAAGCTTGGCTGTTCTGGAACTTACTGTGTAGACCAGAAGGTCCTCAAACTCAGAGATCCTTAAGGCATGCATTACCACACTCAGCTCTAAGTTTTCCTTCAATTCCTTTTCACAAGTTGGAAACTTAGCTGTGTGGGATCTATCTTACCTTGAGGTCACCTCTCCCTGTATTCCATTTCTTTTCTCTTTTTTCCCTTGGTTTGTGTTTTTGTTTACTTGTTTTGTTTTATTTTTCTTTGTTTTTTCAAGACAGAGTGAAGGCAGAAATATCAGGCACTTAAAAGAAATATCACACTGGCTCAGAACTGAGAGATAGACATCTATTGAGGGGGAAAACTTACAAATCAGGATTCTCTGCTTGAACGATGGATGGAAATCGGAAAACAAGCCTAACAGATCCAAAACAAGTCTAATGAGCAAACAGGAACAAGGGGGTGCGGTGGAGACAAGAAGGGGCCAGACGCACTTTGGCATCCAGGTAAATAGTCTATGAGGCCACGCCCCAGTAGGTGGGTAAACCTTCCTGCAGCACAAGAATTTCTCAGTATAGCACCTCTGGCTGTCTGGAGTTCACTTTGCAGACCAGGTGGCCTTGAATTCACCCCCCTCTTCATTCCATTTCTTAGCCTGTTTCTCTCCTTGAACACAGGATTTAGCCCTGTTCTACTTCTTGTCCCTCCTTTTCTCCTCAAATTGTACATTTGATATTTTTCCTTGCTTAGCTTGCTCCTTTTCGTTATAAATCTTCATTAGAGTTAACACTAATTTCTACACCACAGAGTCTATGGCTGCAGGCAGACTTTTTGGACAAGGGCCAAAAGCAGCTGTGTTCTTCAGCAAAATACCACAAGAACGATCTCTAGGTGACATGCTAAAAGTCTTCTCCACTGAAGCCCCTGGAGCCAGGCCCCCACAGTTAATCAAATCACATCAAGCACCACTGCCTTCCATCCTTCTACTAGGATGGCCCAGTAAGCAACAGTTACAGCTTTCAACTTCTTTCTAATCCACAGTCCCAAGGTCTATATTCCTTCAAACAAAAGCATTGGCAGGTCTATCACAGTAATACCCAAGTCCATGGTACCAACTTCTGTCTTAATTAGGGTTTCTATTGCTGTGACGAGAGAGCATGATCATAGCAACTCTAAAAAAAAAAATTTAGTTGGGTGGCTTACAGTTTCAGAGTTTTAGTCCATTATCAACAAGACGAGACATAGTGGCATGTAGGCAGACATGGTTCTGGAGAAGGAGCTTAGGGTTCTATGTTTTTATCCACAGGCAACAGAAAGTGAACTATCTCACTTGGTGAGGTTTTGAGCATCTATGAGATCCCAAAGCCCACCTCCAGAGCAACACACTTCCACCAACAAGGCCACACCTCCTAATAGTGCCACTCCCTGTGAGCTTATGGGAGCCAGTTCCATTCAAACCACCACAACTTTTTTGGTCATTATGTATTTTCTTGGGCATAGAATGTTTTAATTCTAAACACTAATACCACTGTGAACCCTTGAAATAGTTTGGTGCTTATATAAAAAGATACCCATTTTAAAGAATAAAAAGTGACTCACCAGTTGTACAGGCTCAGATCTAGACTGTGCAAACAACTCTTAGAACTCAATAGTATAATGTGATTACATTTGCATAACATTCTAGGAAGACAAAACACTAAGGATAAACATTGGTCAGAGAATGCCAGGAGTTGGGAACAGGGAGGACTGTATTACAAAGATGCTCAAGCTGACTTTTGCAGGTGATTGAAAAAACTTATGCCTCCTATGGTGCTGGAGCTACATACATATCTGTCAAGAGTATTCAAACTCCATACTTTAAACATGTCTATGTTCAGGCTGATGCAATGGCTCAGCTGGTAAAGGCACTTGCTACCAGGCCTGATGACCTGAGTTTGATCCTCAGGATCCACATGGTAGAAAGGGAGAATTGACTCTCACAAATGATCCTTGGACCTCCGTGTGCATGCCATGGCAGTCACATGCACCCTGCCCTCTAAAAGAAAATACAACTTTAAAAACAGAGAAAGCATACATTGGGGGCTTAACAGCACACCTGAAAGCTTTAGAAAAAAAAAGAAGCAGACGCGCCCAGGAGGAGTAGAAGACTGGAAATAATCAAACTGAGGGCAGAAATCAACAAAATAGAAACACAGAAAACAGTCCAAAGAATCAATGAAACAAAAAGTTGGTTCTTGGAGAAAATCAACAAGATTGACAAACCCCTATCCAAACTAATTAAATGACAGAGAGAGAACACGCAAATAAATAAGATCAGAAATGAAAAGGGGGACATAACCACAGACACAGAGGAAATTCAGAGAATCATTAGATCTTACTACAAAAGCCTGTATGCCACAAAACTGGAAAATCCAAAAGAAATGGACACTTTTTTAGATAAGTACCATATACCAGACCTAAACCAAGACCAGGTGAATGATCTAAATAGACCTGTTAGTCGCGAAGAATTAGAAACAGTTATCAAAAATCTCCCTTCCAAAAAAAGCTCAGGACCAGATGGTTTCAATGCAGAATTCTACCAGAACTTCCAAGAAGAGCTAATACCTATACTTCTTAATGTATTTCACAACATAGAAACAGAAGAGTCATTGCCAAATTCCTTTTATGAAGCTACAGTTACCCTGATACCAAAACCACACAAAGACCCAACCAAGAAAGAGAATTACAGGCCTATCTCACTCATGAACATCGACGCAAAAATTCTCAATAAAATACTGGCAAACCGAATCCAAGAACACATTAGAAAAGTTATCTATTATGATCAAGTAGGCTTCATTCCAGAGATGCAGGGCTGGTTCAACATACGCAAATCTATCAATGTAATCAACCATATAAATAAACTGAAAGAAAAAAACCATATGATCATTTCATTAGATGCTGAAAAGGCATTCGACAAAATTCAACACCCCTTTATGATAAAGGTCTTGGAGAGATTAGGGATACAAGGGTCATACCTAAATATAATAAAAGCTATTTACAGCAAGCCGACAGCTAACATTAAATTAAATGGAGAAAAACTCAAAGCCATCCCACTAAAATCAGGAACACGACAAGGATGTCCACTCTCTCCATACCTCTTCAATATAGTGCTTGAAGTTCTAGCAATAGCAATAAGACAACATAAGGGGATCAAGGGGTTCCATATTGGAAAGGAAGAAGTTAAGCTTTCATTATTTGCAGATGATATGATAGTATACATAAGCGACCCCAAAAACTCTACCAAAGAACTCCTACAGCTGATAAACACCTTTGGTAATGTGGCAGGTTACAAAATCAACTCCAAAAAATCAGTTGCCTTCCTATACACTAAGGATAAGGAAGCAGAGAGGGAAATCAGAGAAGCATCACCTTTCACGATAGCCACAAATAGCATAAAATATCTTGGGGTAACTCTGACCAAGGAAGTGAAAGATCTATTTGGCAAGAACTTTAAGTCTTTGAAGAAAGAAATTGAAGAGGACACCAGAAAATGGAAGGACCTCCCTTGCTCTTGGATTGGGAGGATCAACATAGTAAAAATGGCAATTCTACCAAAAGCAATCTATAGATTCAACGCAATCCCCATCAAAATCCCATCAAAATTCTTCACAGATCTAGAGAAGACAACAATCAACTTTATATGGAAAAACCAAAAACCCAGGATAGCCAAAACAATCTTATACAATAAAGGATCGTCTGGAGGCATTACCATCCCTGACTTCAAACTCTATTACAGAGCTACAGTACTGAAAACAGCTTGGTACTGGCATAAAAACAGAGAAGTCGACCAATGGAATAGAATAGAAGACCCTGACTTTAGCCCACAAACCTATGAACACCTGATTTTCGATAAAGGAGCTAAAAGTATACAATGGAAGAAAGAGAGCATCTTCAACAAATTGTGCTGGCAAAACTGGATGCCAATCTGTAGAAGAATGAAAATAGATCCATATCTATCACCATGCACAAAACTCAAGTCCAAATGGATTAAAGACCTCAATATCAGTCCAAACACACTGAACCTGATAGAAGAGAAAGTGGGAAATACTCTACAACAAATGGACGCAGGAGAACACTTCCTATGTATAACCCCAGCAGCACAAACACTAAGGACATCATTGAATAAATGGGACCTCCTGAGACTGAGAAGCTTCTGTAAAGCAAAGGACACTGTCACTAAGACAGAAAGGCAACCCACTGACTGGGAGAAGATCTTCACCAACCCCGCAACTGACAAAGGTCTGATATCCAAAATATATAAAGAACTCAAGAAATTAGACCGTAAAAGGTTAATCAATCCAATTATAAAATGGGGCACTGAGCTGAACAGAGACTTTTCAAGAGAAGAAGTTCAAATGGCCAAAAGACACTTAAGATCGTGCTCAACTTCCTTAGCAATCAGGGAAATGCAAATCAAGACAACATTAAGATACCATCTTACACCTGTCAGAATGGCTAAAATCAAAAACACCAATGATAGCCTCTGCTGGAGAGGTTGTGGAGAAAGGGGCACTCTCATCCATTGCTGGTGGGAATGCAAACTTGTGCAACCACTTTGGAAAGCAGTGTGGCGGTTTCTCAGGAAAGTCGGGTTCAACCTACCTCTCTACCCAGCAATACCACTATTGGGAATATACCCAAGAGATGCCCAAACATACAACAAAAGTATATGCTCAACTATGTTTATAGCAGCATTGTTTGTAATAGCCAGAACCTAGAAACAACCTAGATGTCCTTCAATGGAAGAATGGATGAAGAAAGTATGGAATATATACATATTAGAGTACTACTCAGCAGTAAAAAACAATGACTTCTTGAATTTTGCATGCAAATGGACGGAAATAGAAAACACTATCCTGAGTGAGGTAAGCCAGACCCAAAAAGAGGAACATGGGATGTACTCACTCATATTTGGTTTCTAGCCATAAATAAAGGACATTGAGCCTATAATTCGTGATTCTAGAGAAGCTAAATAAGAAGGTGAACCCAAAGAAAAACATATAAGCATCCTCCTGAATATTAACCTTCATCAGGCGATGAAAGAAGGCAGAGACAGAGACCAACATTGGAGCACTGGACTGAAGTCTCACGATCCAAAGGAGGAGCAGAAGGAGAGTGAGCACGAGCAAGGAACTCAGGACCGCGAGGGGTGCACCCACACACTGAGGCAATGGGGATGATCTATCGGGAACTCACCAAGGCCAGCTGGCCGGGGTCTGAAAAAGCATGGGACAAAACCGGTCTCGCTGAACATAACGGACAATGGGGACTACTGAGAACTGAAAAACAATGGCAATGGGTTCTTGATCCTATTGCACGTAATGGCTTTGTGGGAGCCCAGGTAGTTTGGATGCTCACCTTAATAGACCTGGATGGAGGTGGGTGGTCCTTGGACCTCCCACAGGGCAGAGAAACCTGCTTGCTCTTTGGGCTGAGGAGAGAGGAAGACTTGATTGGGGGAGGGGGAGGGAATGGGAGGTGGTGGCGGGGAAGAGGCAGAAATCTTTAATAATTAAATAAATTAATTAATAAAAAAAGCAGATATATAGTAAAAAAAAAAGAAAATACAACTTTAAAAAACTGTGCATTTTATTTTATATAAATTAGACTTTAATAACCCTGACTGAAGTCTTACAGAGGTATATCCCGGTGGTAGAATTCTTGGCTAACAAGGGAAGCCCGAGTTTCAACTTCAAGTACTTATGAAAGAACGAGGAGGAGGAAGAGGGGGGAAGACCTTTAAAAAAAAACTCTTAGTGATTTTTGTGCAAAAACTGAGGAGAGAACAATGTGCCCATTTCCCAGTACAGTTTCTCAGAAACATTTTTTTTTGATGCAACAGTACTGGAATTCAGTGTGGGTGAGGCTTATATCAGCATGGCCCGCAGAGATGCTCACTCCAGGAGTTCCATGGAGAATACCCATACTGTTAGAAAGAAAGGATCCAGGCTCACAAATGAACCAGGAAAGCTCCTCAGTCCACCGGGAGTTGAACCCTATATCCTGCCTTCTGACCTCCGACAGCTGCCATGAAAGTCTGTAGGATTTGGGGGATCTTTACAACTCAGCTTTAGAAAAACACTTACAGAGTATGATGCCCCTGCAGGGACTGTCCATTTAGCACCCTTAACACCGGACCTTTGGCCTTTGTATGACCTGGGGAACATTTTTGGAGGGTAGTTGAGGGAGCACCATGTGGGAGAGATTACAATTGATAGCAATGTTCCCCAGCATCCTAAAGGTGACTATTGTGTCATATGTCCGTGAGGTACCCTCAAGACTTTACTGTGGAGACTAGGAAGATGAAAATGGCAGAGAGAGGGAAAAGATGTTTTATCCAAGCAAGTGGGAACCATCTGGCATTTTTAGGGATTTGAAAAATTCATGTTCACCTACAAGCACACCAGTGGGTCTCTGACTTGGAAAAGACTAGCCCTCGGTTATCAGTAATTTGGAACTTGCTCTGTAGCCCAGGCTAGCCTTGACTGTTTCAATATCAGAGTTCTCTTGGATGCCTGAGTCCTTGCTAACATCCCTGACCTCACTGTCAATAAAGACACATCTTAAAACCTTGCACAGGGCCTTGAAGAGCCTCTCTCTCTCTCTCTCTCTCTCTCTGTGTGTGTGTGTGTGTGTGTGTGTGTGTGTGTGTCTGTTTATGTTATGCATACACACGTGTTCATGTGTATGTGTGCATGTCTGTTTGTGAGTTTGTGTGCACATGCACGTGAAAGCCAGAGATTGGCTTTGGCTGTCTTCTCAGGTCAGTCTAAGGAAAGGGGGGGGGGCAGGTGGTGGTAAACACACCTTTAATTCCAGCCCTTGGGAGGCAGAGGCAGGTGGATTTCTGTGAGTTCCAGGTCAACCTGGTCTACAGAGCAAGTTTCAAGACAGCCGGGGCTACTCAAGAGACCCTGTCTCAAAACAAACAAACAGACAAAAAAAAAAGGAAGGAAGGAAGGAAGGAAGGAAGGAAGGAAGGAAGGAAGGAAAAAAGGAAGGAAGGAAAAGACACAAGAGTGAGGGGAAGTCCAGAACCCACCTTGAGCCTCCTTTGTAGATGTTGAAGCTACCCTGGGCTTAGAGGACCTCTCATGAAGACAGATAAAGAGACTGAGCTTTCAGCCTATGTGGTGGGAGTAGGATGAGGGGTAAACACAGAAACGGTGTATGTAGACTCTGAAGTCAGGCCACTGAACAGAAACCCTTGGAATGAACAGATACTGTGCCAAGAACTTCAAACTCTCACAGGCCGTAGAAATGGCTGGGATCCATTTCTGTACCTCCAAGGTTTGCGGGGTTACAGATGAGGTTGTGACTCCCGCTGCTCCTTTCAGTTTCCTGCTAGCATACCAAGAGGAAGTAGCATTTGTGACATTCGATTTAGGAGTGACAAGCCGGCCCCAGGAGGGGAGTTATTTCCTAGATCTGAAGCTCTCAGGAGGAAACTGTGATGCTGACTGAAGGCCAATGAGAGCAAGTGGACACTGGAGCTGTTTGTGTGGCCGGCTCTCTGCCAGGGTAGTCATCTGGTAGGAGGGTACAGGCAAAAGGGAAGTGCTCTATGTATCTGTGAGCAGGGGATGGGTGGAAGTCAGGCAGTGGCACAGGAAGTGCCAGCGAATGGGTGGGATTGGGACGCAAGTTCCTGTTCTGTTGAAGAACAAATGGGTCAATGAGAGTGGGTGCCGTTTCTAAGGCCACGGTACATCCCCCTACACAGTCTGCAATCCTACAGCTTCTGATAGGCTCTTAATGTTTTCTGGATAAAGTCACTGGTAAGCGTGGCAGAATGAGAAGAGCAGCAGAAGCCCAGGGCACCCTCATCTGCAGGACACATCTTTCTGTTCAGAGGCCAACTATGAGAGAAGTGCACTTTCTCCCCAGGTCATCGGGGGCTGACCCTGCCCATGGCTCTCAGTGGGAAGTGGGCAGTTCCTTCTTTGTTCTCGTCTTCCTTCTCCTGTGGACTCAGTCAGCAGAGACTGGCAGGAGCTGTTGCTCTTTAGAAGCTCTCCTCACCTGCTCATCAACTCCGCTGATTATTTTTTCCTGCCAGGATGGTGATGGGACGGCAGGCGTTTCCCCCTGGAAAATCACCACTGTGCTCTCCCTCAGCTTCTTAGGAAACTGGCCACCTGGGTGTTGACAGTGTCCTCACTGGTGTGCTGAGACATAATCCTTTATTATAGGAACCAATCAAAAATCTTACTATTAAACCAGAAGCATGTCAGTGCATGCACTGCTTCCATGGCGGCATGCCACTGAGGACATTCAGGGGCGTGGCTCCCCTGCACAGGGTCGACGGCTCATTATGCTCTCTCTAGAGACCCTCACTCTGATTGACAGCTCTGCAATCCCTTCGCATAAGGGGGATTCCATTGGATTCCAGCTTTGCCCAGAGGGTTGATAAGCCAAGAGGGTGCAGGGTTAATTCACTTGTCCTACTTAGATTCGAATCCCACCGCACACAGATATGGATTGGATGAATGCAATCAATTTAGTATTTTAACAGACAGCTCCCCAACCCACCAGCACCTTCTGGAGTCACAGGACACATGTTTAGACCTAGAAAGAATGAGTGTGTCCTAGGGTCAGAGTAGTGAAATATCCCCAAACCTGTCAACATTCCTAGATTAATAAGCTTTAAGAAATTAACCAATCTTCTAAAAATAAAAATAAGTCTTTAGAGAGCTCTATTACTCCTCAGGAAAGATGAAAGACATCAGTCTATGAGCGAAAGGACCTAAGCAATCCAGCAACTCAGCTGCATTGTGGGTCAAGCCCATCCAAGTTTATTGTCGTATGACTGATGGCCAAGCTCTTTATGGCATGGATCTTTTATATAAACATAATCGGGAGTTTACTGGATGTAGGATGAAAGGGTCTCTACACCCGAGGAAATGCCACTCTGGTGTCATTTTATTGAAGCCACTGACATGCTAGTTGCACAGCGGGTTCCAGAGCCAGGTTGCCTGGTTTAAAGCCTGCCTCTTGTTATGAGTAGTTGGAGAATTTATCAGCATCTCTGTGTTCAGTGCCCCTGCTGTGAAGGAAGGTTAATAACGTTGCCTACCTACAAGGATGAGCTGAGAGAATCAAGACATATGACAGAAGAGCACTTGCTGAAGTTTTGGGAGGTGTGACAGTGTTAACTACTCAAGACAGACTGACGGGATCAGACATGCCAATGACAGGCATGCTGTGTCCCGAGTCCCAGAGTCTTCCAAATGCTGAGACCACGTTCTTGTAGAAGTCCAGGGGTGCTGGATAAGGCCAGGAGTTTGCCTAAGGGTTTTCCTGGGTAAGATCAAGTAGGGGCTCCTCCCACTTTTGCCCTATTGGACAGCACAGCTCTTAAGAGATAACTGAGGGGTTACAATGGGAGGAATTATACATCTCGGTCCTGCCACCAGCTGACAGTGTCACTTGGACTCTTTTCTCCACATTCCTGGGCCCTGGCTTTCTTTGAAAAGTAAAGGTTTGCATGACTTCCAAGTCTTGTACCCACTCTCCCTCCTCTTCTGTGTGCCCGACGGTGAGCCGCATCAGGGAGACTGTGGTTCAAGTCTTGGGTAAGAAACTTGATTTCTTGAAGCATCACTTCTTTTACTCTTCTGTAAAAAGAAAAAAAAAACCCACTAAAGCCATTACCTGCTTTAGATTGAGTAACCTCACCTGAGTAGCCTCCAGCTCATTGGCGGTTCCACTTCCAGCCCCCTTTTATACACGAAGTCCTGGAGTCCAGTCAGATCCCTCTTGTTTTAACCTCAGAGTTCAGAACTTCTGTGTGGCTTGCATCAGGGTGGACCCCACAGACTCATGCATTTGTCCTCCGGGAAAGATTGGGTGTGTGGCCTGGTTGGAGAAGGTGTGTTCTTGGGAATGGGTCTTGAGGTTTCAGAAGACTGATGCTATCCTCAGTCTCTCTCTCTCTCTCTCTCTCTCTCTCTCTCTCTCTCTCTCTCTCACTCATGTTGGGTCTCAAGACGTGAAATCTCAGCTATGGCTCCAGTGCCATGCCTGCCTGCTGCCATGCTTCCTGCCATGATGGTCATGGACTCTAACTCTCTGAAGCAGTGAGCCCCAAATAAACTCTTCTAGAAGTTGCCTTGGTTATGGTGTCTTATTACAGCAATAGAAAAGTAACCTAAGATCCATTTGGACTTGAGTTTTGTGTATGGTAGTAGATATGGATCTATTTGCATTCTTCTACACGTTGATATCCAGTTACACTAGCACCATTTGTTGAACATGCTTTCTTTTTTTTTCCATTTTATCTTTTTAGCTTCTTTGTCAAAAATCAGGTGTTTGTCGGTGTGTGGATTGATATCTGGGTCTTCAATTCAATTCCATTAGTCCTCCTGTCTGTTTTTATGCCAATACCAAACTGTTTTCATTACTGTCTCTCTATAGTAGAGTTTGAAGTCAGGGATTGTGATGCCTCCAGAAGTTGTACAGGATTGTTTTGGCTATCCTTGTTTTTCTCCCCATATGAAGTTTGGCATTGTTCTTTCAATGTCTGTGAAGAATTTTGTTGGAATCTTGATGGGCATTGCATTGAATGTGTAGATTGCTTTTGGTATGGATCAAAGACCTCAGCATAAAACTAACCACACTGAAGCTCATAGAAGAGAAAGTGGGAAGTACACTTGAACGCACTGGCACAGAAGACCACTTTCTACATGAGTAGCACAGACACTGAGAGCAACATATAATAAATGGGACCTCGTAAAACTGAGAAATTTCTATAAAGCAAAAGACAAGGTTGACAAGACAAAATGGAAACCTAGAGTTTGGGAAAAGATCTTCACCAACCCCACATTGAACAGAGGACTGATCTCCAAATTATAAAAAGAACTAAAAAAAAAAAAAAAAAAAAAAAAAAAAAAAAAAAAAAAAAAAAACTTAACCTCAAAAGAACACATAATCGAATGAAAAGATGGGATACAGTCCTAAACAGAAAACTCTCAGCAGACAAATCTCAAATGACTAAAAGACACTTAAGGAAAAGCTCAACATTCTTAGCCATCAGAGAATGCAAATCAAAACAACTCTGAGACTCCCTCTTACACCTATCAGAATGGCCAAGATCAAAAACACTGATGACAGCTTATGCTGGAGAGGATGTGGGGTAAGGGGAATGCTCCTCCACTGTTGGTGGGAGTGCAAACTTTTACAACTGCTTTAGAAATCAATATGGTGATTTCTCAGAAAATTAGGAAACAATCTACCTCAAGACCCAGCAATACCACTGTTGGGTATATACCCAAAGGATGCTCAATTGTACCACAAGGACATGTGTTCAACTATGTTCATAGTAGCATCATTCACAACAGTTAGAACCTGGAAACAACCTAGATATCCCTCAACCAAAGAATAGATAAAGAAAATAGTACATTTACACAATGGAGTACTACTCAGCAGTAGAAAACAATGACATTTTGAAACTTGTAGTCAAATAGGTGGATCTAAAAAAAAAAAAATATTGAGTGAGATAACCTAGACCCAGGAAAGACAAATATAACATGTACTCACTCATAAATGGCTTTTGGCCATAAAGCAAAGAAAACCAGCTTACAGGCCACAACCCCAGAGAACCTAGACAACAAAGAGGACCCTTAGAGAGACATACATGGATCTACATAGGAAGGTGAAAAATACAAGATCTCCTTAATAAATTGGAAAGGGGAGAAGAGAGCAGAAAAAAAATGTATAGCTCAATAAAAACAATTAAAAAAAGAAAGAAAGAAATGGACTAAAACACTTTCATATACTGCAGATAGAGTCATAGCGGGACAATCTGATTTTATCTTTCAAAAAGACAGCAGAGAGTTCTGTTTCCATTCCAGGCTTCACTTGTTGGCATATACAGCTCGATGGTTGATTTGGTTTGAACCACGTATTTTGTACCTCCCAGAGTGAGTTCTGGCTCCCATAGATCGTCCAGCCTGTGGCCTTAACCTGAGAAGCCCAGCATTTGTCTTGCTTCTCTGCCTGACGTCTACCAAATGGCATTTCCACACGTGATTCCTAGCACCTGGAAATGTCACGGAAAACTGAAGAGCTGGGTAAGGACCAAACAAAGGGGCACTTGATCTTGCCCGCGCATCAACACCATTAAACGAGTTGTTACTACAGCAAAGCTGTCTGATGCCATCGGTGGCAACTGGTCAGTAAAAGTGTCTCTTAATTGTGGCTTAAAAGTGCTTATCAACCTCACTTTGGCGTCAAGAAGACAGCAACAGAAACACAGGGAGCCCCGGTCCTCTGGGGAGAGCATTAGTCGGCTGCGAGAGGACAGGCCCTGGCAGATGGTCAGCCTTCTGAATCAGATGTCGCGGCCACCACCGCGCTTGTCACAGCCAGCAATGAAGAGTGTTGTGTTGACATTAAACATCTTTATAATAAAATTACTAATTGATGACTAATACCGTAGGCTTTGGAGTTGGGGAGAAATCTCATTGAACTGCTAAATGGTTGGCAGCATATTTGGTAATTAAACACCACTTTTACAATTGTCCTGGTACCACACCATGGCTTCCGAAGATGCTCTGCTGGTGAGCTGATTGCCTTGAGACTCCTAAGCACAGCCCCAAAGAGCTATTTTTAAACATTGAGATCCATCATAATATCTCAGTGGTTGTGTTCCTATTTTTTAACATCTCTAATTATACAGTTTTGCATTATGGTTTCCAGGACCCCCCCCCATATTTGGCAATTCCACAGCATCTGTCAAAACAAATTAGCACTTTGGGTGGTAGAAATATATTTTTTATGAAAGCAGCAAATGTGTCAGTATTGGACAGGAGCTAAAAGCTGATTTATTGGTTTGTTTTCTTGGGTTTCAGACCCAATGAGCAGAAGCCTTTAAGAGAATTTTCTAATGGTATCATCAACGCATTTGCAAAATGTGTAAAACACATTCGAATTCCGCCAGAAAGAGTCACTAATTATGATATGTATTTGCATATGTTTAATCATATACATCTTATTTCATTTTGCTGTTTCTGCAGGGCCCCTTGCTTCGAGGAGGGGGTCCTTAGCTCTGGTGCCGTGAGTGCCGAGCAAAGTTCTCTGGAGTGAACATTCTACTGCCACACTGTTAGGGGTGTGTGTGTGTGTGTGTGTGTGTGTGTGTGTGTGTGTGATCTTCTGCAATGAAATTTGAAATTTACAATATTTAAATGATGTATGTGAAATTATATGACTCTATTATGTCATAATATTACACATCCCAAAATATTGGTAACAGGTTCTTCCCCTTCATCAACCCCCCATACCAGAGATCAGAGCATTACTGGGAAAATAATGATTAACCTTTAAAATCAGGTTGGCATTTCTTTTTTCTCCAAATCTAGAATTAATACGCATTTTTTAATCATTAGTGTAATGTTCAGGATGATACTTTTGTTCTTTTGCCTGTTGAACTGTTACGGCTGCTAGTAACCCTTCAAATTGTTTGCTTCATTCAAGCATTCTTTCCTGAATAATTCATTAGGCATTATTATCCAAGCGTGGAACCCCTCATTTAGCACTGCTGATCTTTTCCTTATGTGTAGCTGACAGGCAATCAAAGTTTTTATCAGTGCAGAAAATTTGCAATTCAGAAATGTAGTTGCAGCAATTAGTAGCTATCAGGTAGCCTTGGAAGGACAGCTTCATGAAAAGACAGAGCTGAATGAACTCCACTGATGTTAGCACAAAAGTAATGGCTGAAACTAACCAGCTGTTTCTAAATTTACCAAATGGAACCTTCCCTTCTTCTCAGAGTGGAGGCTTTAATTAACTTGGAGCTCTGTGTGGCTTCCCAGAGGGGGCAGGGAGTGGGGGAGGACCCTTCCCTCTCATGGGTACCAACGGGAGGAAGCATCAGGCACCCCTCTAATCCTGTCCTGGAGGCAAAGGGCAAAATGACTGGCACATTTTCCAGAGGATTCCAGGAGGGGGGATGCCCATGAGATGAATTCTGGGTCCCCTTTTTGGAATCTCAAATGGAATAGCTTTAGATATTGCAACTCTGTTCTGCTTTGTGGTGGTTGGCGGGGGAGTGGTTTCTGGGGATGAAACCCAGGGCCTCAAGCACGAAAAATAATCCATACTCTACCACTGAACTATATCCCTCAGTCCTGGGCTATTTGTGAATTTCTGTCCTTCATCTAGGAACTGTTGTTCAGAACCCACGCTGGGCTGAAGCAGGCCTAGCCTGTCCTTATTCTCTCCTCCCTGGTCATGCCTTTGTTCTTGCTTTCATTGATTAGCTGGGCTTGATTCATTCATTTATCCATCAGCTCGTTTGTCTGTTCATTTGTTCTCCTGAACCCCCAGCATGGATGGAGACAGTCCAGGGCTCCCACTTCTCCACTTTCTCTGTGAGTCTGTGTGGAACTCACAGGCCGCACCCCAGAACTTGCTCTTGGGAACAGGTCTGGGCAGACCACTTACACCAGAGGTGCAGGAGGGAATTGACAGCAATTAAGGGGGTGTTCAGCATCAGTTAGTCTGTGGGTGAGACTGGGGCTGGGGAGAGTCTCTGAAAGCACAGTGTGAAAGTGGTCTCTACTTGTGTCCACCTGGGGCTCCTGCAACAGTTCATCCCAGGGACTCTGACTTCCACCTCTTCACCAGTCCAGGACAGTGACATGCCAGCAAGCTTCTGGGATGCCTCTGCAGATCATGACCAGCCTGCAGGACAAAGAGACGACCAGGAAGGCTGTGCTGCCCAGACCCAGACCTCCATGTCTCATCTTATTTGCACCTGGGTCAAGCACTGGACTGGAGGACAGAATAAGGATATAATTCTTCTCAGTCGGACAGGCCTGTATTCGATACGAGTCTTGGCATGAATTTTCTCATTTATAAAAGAGAACATTGTTCCCCCTTTTAAGGGAGATTTGAATACAGACCTTAGAGGTATGGTTAGCATGTATGCGGTCCTGGGTTTGAGCCCTAACAACAGTAAATTAGTAAATGTTACCAGGGTATGAAGTGTTTGGCATGATTGGGCACGTGATAAATGTTTAGGAAATAGGAATCGGTCTTATCAGCTGGGTATGAATTTTCTGGGGATAAGGTCCTGAGATGTTGAACACACAGCATTGGGCCAGAGCACTAGGTATAAATCCCATGTGCCCCTCTAATGTTCTCTATGTGGCTGGACAAGGAACCCTAGTTCTCTCACGGTTTTCACATGTGAAATGGTAATCCTAGCAGTACCACTCCGATAGCTGTTCCAGAGCTTAACTGAACTAATACGCATGTCCAGTTGTGGAGCAGGGGTGATGACTCAGCGGGCTTAGTCACCCGCAGTCAAGCCTGGTTACACAAGTCTGATCCCTAAGACTCACATGGTGAAAGGAGAGAACCGACTTTCCACAAGTTGTCCTTTCACTGCCACACACAAATTGTGGCACGCACGTGCCCACCCCACCCCGACCCACCCACACAAACAAAACTCTGAGGGTTGTGTCTGACCTGGACAGCACTGCATGTATTTATTACTCTTTTAGAATTACTGCATCTTCAAGAGCTGCAGGATGTGCAGCTAGAGAAGGCTCTGAAAATGTGTGCTGGACAAGTGGATACACTCCCAGCCATCACGCGTCATGTCCCCTTTGTTTTACACATAGAAACCTAAGGCTCCCGGAAGCCTCGTCAAAGCTAGAGATGAGAAAACCACCGGATGCCGTACTATAGAAACCCTCACCTTCTGCTCATTCTCCATGGAGGACATCTTGACCTACAGCCTTCGAGCTCATGACCAACAGAACATTTATCAGTCCCTTTGGTCCTAGTTCCCAGCTCTGGCCTCTGTTTCCCTTCTTTGTAAGAGGGCAGAGAGTGTTGTGGGGTTGGGAGAGCAAGGAACTAGAGCTGTGAACTCTGCCAGGCCAATGCCTTCCCTAAGAAGCAGTGGCACAGATGAGCTCTGGTTGGCATTTTCTAGCATCACCTGTGGTGACTTTGTGAGTCCACATTCCCTCCGGTCTCCAGACATCTCCATTACTGAGAGGAAAACAGAGACAGCTCTCCCTGCAGGATGCCACGATCATGAAGGGCATCCAGCTAGCAGACCGCCTACTGGACTATGTCCGTGTTCACTCAATGCTATTCAGCCTCATGAGAAGAAGCCTTCTGTGCACTTAAATACAGGTCTGCACTTTCACATACAGGTGCTGTTGAGAACGGTGTGGGCCCACAAAAGATTGTGGTTCAGTAATCACACCGCTAGACACACATTCAAATGAACTCAGAAATGTCTCCAAGGGATATTTTGAATACCTGTTTCCGTGGTGGCATCATTCTCAATACCTGAAAGACAGGAATAATTCAGGTGTTCATTGACAGAGGAGCTGAGAAACAAAATGTTACATACAATATATCAATAGAATATTAGCCCTGTAAAGGGGGTGTCTGACACGTGCTACAACACGAATGGACCTGGCGGACATTTAATTAAGTGTATCAGACCAGCCACAGAAGGCAAGTGTCATGTAATCACCTGTCTGAGGTACCGAGGGTGGTCTAATTCACAGACAAACGAAGTAGAATGGTGGCTACCAGGCCTAGCAGGAGGTCTAAAATGGTCAGTTTTACAGAATAAAAGAATACGGAAGACTGGTTCACGGCGGTGTGCGTGTATGCATTTAAGGCTGCTAAGCTTCATGCTTACAAATGAGTTCATTTGGTTCTGGGAGAGTCTATGACTGACAGGATGGTTACCCCAGGAAAGGAGAGGCCTGCGCTCTGTGGGCATATTCTGCACCCCAAGAGATGTGCAAGGGACAGAGCGGAGAAGGCAGAAAGGTAAATTCTAGGCCCAGATGCTTCAACTGGCACAGGCTTCTGAGAGTGGTACATGTTCCCACCTAGACCAGAGAAACCTCCTTCTTCCCAGGAAAATCTAGCCTTGCTGAAGTCTCAACCTTTACACCCACCATGTAGATTAAAAGACACGCCAACTGGCATCTTCTGTCACAGCTTTAATATGAAAAGAACAGTTCCTACAGCCGAGTACATTGTTGTCTTAGGGGGAAAATTGCCATATCATCCTCACATGGCTGATACACCCACCAGGACCCGAGGACCCCATCATATCAGCTGTGAAGTGGCTCATCGTCTTCTTGCTAATGATAGTGATTAAGGCAAAATATGTGAGAATGGATTTCAAGTTATTTTTCATGCATTCCAAGGTTATTCTGCATGGTGACCAAGATGCTACCCCGCTAACCACCAAACGTGTCCATATCTTAGTTGCTAGGACCCATGGCTCTCTTATGATACACGGGACATGGAGAGCACAGAGTTCAGGCTGTCCATTACCTGGTCCTTAGATGGGGAGACAATGGGAGGGGACCCAGTGCAAACGCATGGACTTTAAATAGAAGAGAGGAAGAGAGTGAGGTAAATGTCAGAACTGGGAGGGGGTAGCGTAAAAAGACCCAGCCACTGTCACGGGCTCTGAAAATGGAGAGTCGCCACAAATTAAGAAATGAGTCAGTCTTTAAAAGCTGGGGAAGCAAGGAACCTCTCCCCTTGGAGCTCCCAGAAGAAATCGAGGCGTCTAATACCACGGCTTTGGCCACTGAAGTCCGTGTTGGACATCTGGACCACATACATTCTGGTCAAGCACTGTACCACTGAGCTACATCTTCCAGTCACCATGCTGTGTTTCTGGCCATGGGAACTGTAAGAAAATAAATCTGTGCTGGTTTAAGCCTCTCAGCTTGTGCTTAACAAAAAACAAAAAAGATCACTCGTGTTTTAAAGAACTTCTGATTAGCACCATGTTTTAGTCCATTCTCAAATAATGTGTTACTAATAATGACTCAATCTGTGTTAGATGAATTTTGAACAATTTTTTAAACAGATTCAAGATTATTCTTCTGGTCATGTTATTTTCTAAAATGCTTCCCCTGAGCTAGAGAGAAAGAACTGAGCTGATAGCCAAGGCTTTGAATATCCATAAACAATAGTACTGTTGTTGCTTGTTTTGTTTTTGATGTTCTGAGACTAGATCTCCCTATATAGCTCTATCTATGCTGGAACTCTGCAGAGCAGGCTGGCCTCAAACTCACAGAGGTCTGCTTGCCTGTACCTCCCAAGTGCTGGGATTAAAAGTGTGAACCACTACGCCCTGCTCTTGTTTTTCTTTTTAATTAGCTTTGTGCTGCATACTCTTCTTGACATTGTATCTATATGGTAGCCTAACACAGTGCACGTGGAGAAAGGAAGTTGAGATCTGAACCTATCACTGATAGGGCATAGATTACACACCAGAGTGTACTGGACATTCTCATGCTATTGGTCTGGTATGTTGTCACCTGGCCGGGTTAAGGACCTTGCCTAGCACAATTCCTAAGCTACATCACCGCTGCTTCCAGGAGTCCTCTTTTACCGCATAATTAAAAGCAGGTCATATCTTCCACCGTCATCAGGAAGGTAGCAATCGTTGACATATTCACAAGACCAAATGAGTCAGCAGTCACTTCAGTGGAAAGATAGTTGATGAGTTAGCTTCTTCTCTGACATGTTTTCTTAAATACCTGATAGCTGGCCATGCGCTGAGCAGGAGAGAAGATGAGCTCTGTTTCATCCTTTGTCATCTCATTCTCATTAAGTATTCCTAATCCCCTTGGCAGATGGGAAGGCTGACATGCACAGCTGCGAAGCCTTGAGTTCAACTCCTGAACCCCACATGAAGCCAGAGCTCTACAGCTCAACAGCAGAGCCAGCCTTACCACCTTTCCAATCCTTCCAACTTAAAGCAATAATGTGCCTTGACTTTCTGCAAGAGCCTCATGCCCTCCAAGTGCACAGCCCTCAGATGAAGGCTCCTGATTGGAGCTCGCTCCTAGGGTCCCCTGTAAACAGATTGTGTTGAGGCAGCTCACCTCCAAGTTCCCAGGAGCTGTTTTTCTTGAGACTTTGGTGGTTTCAAAGCAAAACAGGGATTGGCTAGCAAAACATTCTAAGCCAGTTGAGTCATGGTTCAATCCTTTTTGGGAGAGGCAGCCAAGTGCAAAGTCTCAGAGACCCAAAGCGCTCTCTCCCTCCCTGCAGTTCCTCCCTCTCCACCAGGCTGAGCTCCCCAAGCACAGCAGAGGCAAAGTCATGGCTGTTTGAGCACGTTAACAGGATAGCTTCTGGGAGTGATAAAGGCCAGAGAATGAGGGCCTGAGAGACCTTTGTGTCCAAAGCCTCTGACCCCTTTGATGAGACAGATGTGCAGGCCAGGCCCTCCTTCCCAGGGCAAGCTAGCCCCCATTAAACAGCGGGAAGGCTTCTTTGGTGGCAATGCACAGGCACATGCCTGGCTTCCCTGGCAGCAGACGGGATGGGAAGTGATAATCCCCTGCCATCAAGCCCCACACCCTCTCAGGACTCCAGAGCTAGCTTCCATGACATGTGGTCACCTTGATTTATGGTTGACCCTGAGAAGGTGAGCCTCTGTCTTTGGCAGCCTGTCGCCTCACCATCCTTTTTCTAGGTGGAAAGAGGTTTTTCTGTCAGTATCTGTGAGCATCCCACCTAAGATGGAGTTTCTCAGGCTGCCAACGTGGCTCCAACATGGCTCGAGGACTAGACCTGGGAATAGAGCTTTTTGTCACTTGGCTGGCTTCCCCAGCATGCTTAGCAGGTGAAGGTAGGGGAACCCAGCATGAACACTTCCCCTAAGTTGGATAGAAGACACATGCAGGGTATTGTCAGTCAGTCCACAGCATCAACAAGTCACTGCCCGCCGGCTTGACTTAATGAAGACAAAAGATGTGGCAGTTCCACAACCATGACTCTAGTCTACTAGAGGTCATATACAGTTCAGGTAGCATCCTTGTGGACAAACATTGTGCCTTTAGCAGTAACTTTCTCTACCTGGACACATCTGCTCGGACCTATTGACCAACAAAAATTAGACTGTAGAAGGTGGAAATACATATGAACCATGCTCCGTTGAATAATAATTACAGTTAGTTCATACATTATGATTGTCATAGGCCATACACCGTACTGCTTCACCTACACCCACATGATGCTGAAGTGGGTAGCACCATTGTCCTTGTTATATAGGGGAAGAAAGCAGCCCCAAGAGTCTAAGTAACTCGCCTAAGCTTTGAAGCTACCGAATTATAAAGCTTGAGGTTCAACACCAGACGCACTAACTCCAGAGTGCATAGCCTCATCATGATGAATTTCACCTTGAAAGCTGCCCATACGGAAAGGAATTGTGCCTCACAAAATAGGCTGATCTTACTTGGTGCCCAAATTGGCTTTCAATGAGCATGTATTTGAGAAAGATACATGAGTGCACACATATGTCCACATCATGATCTGAGCGTGCATACAACTCCCATGTCTCCACGCCAGTTCCTGGAAGGCAGGAGCTTTCCCTCAAGCAGGTTTGTCAAAGTCCACAAAGTAGAAGAGTCCAGGCTGAGACCAGAGGCCCCCGGGGGCCAGGCAAGAGCTGACCGGGAGGTGGCGCTGTGGCGCTTTCCTACTAGGGAGCTTTTGTTTTTCTGCAGGCTGGCAGAGGTGGGGAGGCCAATTTTTCTGATTTGAAATCTCAGTCTCTCTGTCACTTCCTTCAAATGAGCTTGGAGGTGTTCAGCAGATGACAGCCCTGAACACGGGCCAAAGCTGTTCTCTTAATCCTGTCTCTGGGTGCACTTGAAAAAGGGTGTTTCCAAACAAGTTTGCAGATTCCATCTGTCACCGCTACACTCCTCCTGACCTCTTGGCTCTCACCAGAAGAGGGAGAAACACTCCCAACTTGCCCCGCCTTGAAAGCAGCTTGGGCAGGGCTGTGGAGGAGACCCTGGCACTCGCTGGCTGAGCTCAGGCCTGCCAGGGGAGGAAGGCTGCCCTTCCACCCTCTCCAAACGCCCTAGCTTTAGTAGGATAAACCCCTAGATGCCACATCCCTTCGGACTTAGTGGTGTTGCCTGATGGTAGTGAGGGTGCCTCTGGTCGCCTTAGCATGGCCTCTGCAATGAATGGAGCAGGAGACTCCACAGATGTTTACAAATCAAGCGACACTTTCATTGACCGGGGGTTACTCATCCTCTAGAGCTCTGGTCTATCTCCCTGCTCTTCAGATAAAGAAACCAAGGCCTGGGGAGAAGAGGTAGATCTCAACCTTGTGCAAGAAAGAACTGTAGCTAGTTGTCACAAGCCATGGCCAGGTCAAGGGCCACCATGTTAGGGCAGAGGGGAAGCAACTCTGGATTCAGACAGCCTGGGTTTGCACGCCACATTTTAAAAGTATATCCGTGAGACTCTAAGGAAATCACTCTGTGTTTCTGAGCCTGTTTCATCTAGAAAAGGGGACAATGGTAGCACCCATATCATGAAGGCTAAGTCAGGAAACACACAGAGGAGGCGTTCAGGCAGTATTTCTGCAGCTTTTTATGAACAGTATGTGTCATTTTTAACCCTAACCAGAGAAGCTGGATTGGGACCTGTGCAGTGTCTATTGCTGCTTTGCAGCTCTCTCCCCCCAGTCCACACAGCTACCTCCAGCTTCACTTGTTAACACAGAGGTTTGCTGTCTCTGTCCTTTTAAGATGGGGAAACAAAGCCAATCTTGGCATATATCAGCTTTTTTATAAAGGGTCCCCATTTCCAAATCTTGTTCCTGTCTTTCTTAAGTTCAATCCTTGGTGAAAAATATATCTTAAATGTTCTCAATAAATCCTCTAATTTGTGAACGTGGCGCTGATAGCAGTTGGCTAGTGCTTCAATGTTAATTCCTCCTCCAGATTCCCTTCTTGATAACACGTATGCTAAGGAACTTGAGATTTTTAGGGGGTGAAGGGATATTAAAAATACAAAGGGTGTAACTTCTGAGCTGAGCCGAGGGAATGCCACAAGGAGAAGTTTGAACAACAAGGGGAAGCATGGTACTGTGGAGTATGGAGAAAAGACATCAGAGGAAAGGTAGGGCCAGTCACAGAGCAGGAGGAGGGCAGCAGGGTTCGCCTTATGTGAGAAGAGCAGTGCAGCTGTGTCCTTGTAGGAATACTGACAGTCCCATGTGTCCCCTTCCTCTGCCCTGCAGCATTGTTAGGGGACAACAGAAATGGTTAGCCCTTGGGTCTGGCTCAGAAACCTTCCTAGAAAGCCATGGCGTTGAGCTCTTCCTGACTCGGGTAGGCTGTGGTGCCGAAGGCTGGCTTGGAAGAAGGCTTTTGTTCAAATCAGAAGTGTCAGGGCCTGGGGGGCTGGGTAAGACCCTCGAACAGACCCCAGGCTTGGGTGGGTGATGTGCCATACACACTCATCACCGGACACCCCCACAGAAGTGTCTTCCACCCTGAGAGATCTGTCTTACCCAATGCTCTGGTCTTACTTACTTCATGCCTCTGCTGGCTCTGGACCCAACCATGATGGGCTCTTTCTGTCTCATAAAGCCCTAAACTTACTCCCACCTGCTAAGAATGGCCTTTGTCATGGTCTTCACTGGAAACTCAGCTCACACAAAGGTCATCTCAACAAGGAAGCCCATTCCCACTCCAGACGGACCGCCTCTTCACTGACTATTCAAGCGCTGTGCTGCTGATATAAGCCATGTAAGTTCTGTGAGTCTGGCAGCTGCCCCCTCCACAGTCATGGTCCAGCAAAGGGTAGAGAGACTCAAAGACTTGTTTCTGAGTGACTGGGCTCTTCTCCCTCCACCCGCCTCCTCGTGTGTCACAGCTCTCAATTTGCTGATTTCCCCCTTCCCTAAGCCATGCCCAAACTCTCAAGCCCAAGCCATAATTAAGTGGAACTCATGAGGATTCTTTCCTCAAGCCTTGAGAGTCACACTTCCCTTTCTTTCCCTAACGTCCAAACGCCTTTCAAGGGCACCTTCATGGGCCCTGACCCCTACCCAGCCCCTGTTCACTGTCGCTGCTCATGACGGGGTTCTGCCTTCAGGGTTCTCACCAGTGAGGCTATCCCCAGAAGTCACCCAGGTGAGGCATGGTGCAACTCTTGGGATCATCCGTAAACAAGATTGTGGCTGATGACCTCACTTCCAGGGATGTGCAATGTGTATACCAACTCATGACCACTTGGCTGTCTTGCCCCCGGGTCATAAACACCAACCATTCCTCTTCCCATTCCTCATCCATGATTTCTAGGAATTCTCTCCTTCGTGACCTGATGAGATGCTATGTCCTCCTCGTTTCCAGCCCCCTTTTCAGATTCTTCTTGCTAATCCTTTTCACTGAGTATTCTGTCACCTCCTCTCCTCTGCAAGCCTGCCTTGAGGATCTTCACCTCCACTTCCCTGGCGTCCACACATTTCTATACAAATCACTTCCTTTTACCTCCTAGTAACACTTCTGCCAGGCAAGAGACCCCAGAATGCAGCTCTTCTGATGGCCAGGCCACCCTGAGTCTCTAGATCAGTATTAGAGTCTCAGTAGTAGGAACATACTGAGAAGTAGAGCATCATGGGTGACTCCTGCCTCATTTGCCTGACAGGCTCCTTCCACAGCACGTCTTTCCCTATAATCAGCACATAGGCCCAGTTGATGAAGAAATAGCTCCTCATACCGAAGACCTGATTGGCGAGAGAGTGAGGAAAACCATCCAGCCATAACTATGTTTGCTTGGAAGGAGACAGCCTGATTCCAGGGACTTCTTGGGTCAGTGACACTGTCACTGAGGAGGGAATCTGTACATGGGGAGATTAGAACGAGCCAGTTCTGACAGGTACACAATAAAGAGCTGGCAGGGACTGTGAGCATTTCGGAGAGAAGGGGGGAAATTCTGACAGCGGCTTGACCTGGAAACTGGGACTTTCTGTTTACACTTGACTTCCCCTGTGGATGCAGGAGGCAAATGCACCAGGGAAGGTGAAGGAAGGGAAGGCTAATATGTCATACACGCCCCCCCGCCCTGCCAAGCTCTGCAGAAATAGCGCTGGAGGCAGGAGATGGATCCGAGTCCTGCTGCCTCTGTGTTGGCTAGAGGCCACCAAGTCTAACAGACACATGTCCCTTAATCTGTAAGTCCCAGACTGACTATGCAAATTGTTTTCCAGAGATTGCTGGAGGCTTTTGGAGGTCTTTATATTTGAGCTCTTTTTTTTTTTTTTTTTTTTTTTTTTTTTGGAAGTCATACTTGAAGGCTTTTCAGTCTTTGAATCTGCAGAGGACAGAAGCAAGTCCTTGTTTTCCTTAGTATTGGGGGACTTGTCTGGTCTTCATCTGACCCATTTCAAAGAGGGTATAACTTTCCAAGTCTGGCCTTTTACATCTAGAGAGTCAAATTATTTGTTTTATTTCTTCTTCATCTTATCTTTTATACTTGGCTACATAAGCTCATTTTGGTGTAAGTATATAATCACTTTGGGCATACTCCCAGACCCCTTTTGCTACTTTTCTCCTTCTTGGCCCTCCTTTTTGGAGATTCAACTCTGGTTGCATTTTGGGTCGTCAGAAATGCTGCCATGTGGGTAAAGATGCTCAACCTTGACCAAGATTGAGCTTTCCCCAGCAACTGATTATGAGCCGGCTTGAACTTGGGTACCCCACGGAGAGAGAGGAAGGCTCATTGGGGCAGAAACACACTCTAGAGAACAGAGCGAGCCAGGGATTTTTAGCACAGTGTTAAACACTGAGTCACACAGTTTAGTACTGGACTATGGCTCAGTAAGTACAAAAACAAAAACCAAGAGAAATCGTCAGCTCGGAACTTTTACCACGGCTGACATTGCTGCACTGCCCAAGGTCATAAACCATGAGTTTGGCTCATAGGACAGAGCTTGACGAAGCTGGGTGAATACCAAGCATTTGAATAATTTGCACATGGCACAGGCCATATTATTAGTTGTAAACATAGGGACTACACACTGGCCAGAAAGAACTGACCCAGCACTCTAACAGTACAGGAAATACTCTAGCCCATTAAAGCCTCTGAGAAGAGTATAGGAAAGGAATCCTGTTCGCCATTGGGAATGTCAGTGCTTCGCGAACTCACTTAGCTATGGGAGCTTTTGAGGATAGAGGCTAGAACGACACCAGCACAAGGAACTGTTATTCCTAAAAACACACTTTGGGCACCATACCTGGTGGCGTGAGAAGGTGGGTGGTATTCCCAGGACCAGCATCTCCAATTGTTTGCCAAGCCCAGGTCTCACTAAGCTAAGTGAATCGGGGCCTTAGTTATCTACTTTGTTTGGATTAACTAGAATAATTGAACAACTGCTGTTGATCGCCTTGTGCCATAGACAACCTTTCCCCTACTCCCTGGAGCCTACCTCTTATCCAGGATGGGCTGCCAGCACCATCCGCCCATTATCTGGTGCCTCCGGTTTTAATTAAATTATAAAACGGCTCACCCAAGGTAACAACAGCGCAACAAGGCTGGGTAAGTTGGTCACTGGGGGAGAGTTATTAACTACTTCATGCCACAAGGGGCCCATTTACTATAACTCAGAGCTGATCAGGGCACCCGAGACTCAGGAGTTGGGTAACTTTTAATGCTTCCCTCCCAATCTTTTGTACATTATAAACAGGCTTTTATCTCCTCACTTAAAGCTCTATTGATTATATTTGCTGCCTTAAGAACCAAGGAAATATCATGACTCCATTTGTCTTTCTTTGTAGTAAGAAGCATGCCAGGGATGATGGTGCACACCTTTAGTCCCAACTCTTGGGAGGTAGAGGCAAGTGAATCTCTGTGATTCCAGGCCAGCCCGGGCGGTCTTCCTAGTGAGTTTCAGGACAGTCTGGGCTATGTAGAGAGACCTTGTCTCAAAAAATAAAACAGAACAAAATAACAAGTAAACAAACAAACAAAAAACAATCAAACAATAATAGATAAAATCATGCAGATAAATGCTCCACAGCTGGCATCCTGCAGGGCTCAGCGGAGAGTGTGATGCATGGGACTTGCCCATTCATACGGTGTAAATATTCACATGAGTCATTTCAGGTTGCTGTCATGACCTCACCAACTTCCGAGTTCCAATAAGATCTCAGGAATCAGTGTCCGTCAAGCTGGCACCAGTGGTTGCTTTGTGTCTCAACACAACGTTGTAGCCTGCTTTGTTGAGCCATATCTGAACAGGAAGACTCAGGGTTCATCAAGTCGGAACGGCTCTGTGTGATAGCTGAAGCAACAGGCTCAGAAAAGGCAACGACTTGTTTTAGATACCCCAATAAATCAACAACAGGAGGAGCTTCATTTCAACGTTGTGGTTCTCTTTCATTCTCAAAATGGGGGGGGGGAGGCAAAAATCATTGTAACCACTTGATAGAAGAGGAAACTGATAAAATGCGCTAATAACTACCCAAATTCAAAAAGCTAAGAAATATACCCAGATCTGTATGACTTCTAGATCATTCTATTCCAGTAGAACCTCTCCAGTTCTCATTTCTTCTAGCTAAGATATATCACCAATGAGCTATGCATGAGTTATGCTCCCATCGAACTTTCCAGTTCTTTCATATTCTTGACCAGCAAAAGCCACATGTTGGGAAGTTTCTGGGTCTTTTTCTAGTCTGTCACTTGTATTCTCCATCCTAAGTTTTGCCTGTAGATGGCTTTTAAAGAAGCCAGCTCTCTGGAACAAGCATGAAGTCAAATCAGGTCTGTAGCTTTAGTTAGGAAATACGTCAGACTACGATAATAAATAGATACCCAACTATGGTAGTTCAACAAATATTGAGTTTGTTTCTATCATACTTAGAATTTAGGAGGCACGTATAGAGGAAGAAGTGGAGGAAAGACAAGGTCTGAGTCTCTTTAATTAAATTCCCCGAATTTGAACATATCACTTCATTAATGTACCATTTGGACAAAAAGATCACATAGCTATGCTAGCAGCAAGGGAGGCTGGAGACAGCTTTTAGATGAACAACTGTGTTCCCAGAAAATATTTGAGGGTCCTGCTGAAAAAAATAGACATGCTATTGAGAAATAATCCACAACTTCTGCTGTGCTATATGTAATGCCTGAGCTTCAGGAAGGGGTAAAGATGGGAAAGAAGAAAGAAAAGACTTGCAATAGAAAGGTAGCCGCACGATTTATGGGCAGGTAGTGTCAGGAGAATTATGGTCAACCTGTTTCCCACTCAGCGTTAGTTAGTGGGATGCCAGCTTTGAAACTCTTACTTTGAATGAAATATTCAGAGGGTTTTCTTATGCTCACACAGAAGCCCACATCTCAGAGTCAAGCTAATGGCGATGTTCTGTGATAATTACCAGGCAGGGGACTCGGTGCATTAATATCAATTGGATGGACTAATATCAATTGAGGTGTGGATATAATTGTTACATTACTTCCCATCTCTCTACCGAGACCAGCCACGTGGCTTTTCATCTTAGGACCATATTTACCCCAGCAACTGCTTCTATTCGTCTTCAGAAGGTCTATAACTCAGGAACTGGAAAAGAAACCTCAAAAAAGAGAAAGAAAAATTTTCTCCTATCTGGACAGAAATTCACCACATGGATTTGGCCAAACCTGACTCGGGGTCCCTTCTTCACACAAGTACCTGAGCTTGGCCTACTCTTGAACACTGGAACTTGAGACAATCTCCTTAAAGTATCTTCCAGAAAATTGGCTGATCACAAGAAAAAAACACGTGTTCCATGGCACTTACCCCCTCATTCTGATGCCTGTACCCCCAAGTTCCTGATAGCTTTATTTAATTCTTTCTATAAAAACGGCTTGCTTTGTACCTGACCATGGAGCTACTTGCAGATCTCATGGTCCAAGCATTCCCCATGGCCGTAATCAGCTTCTGGCATTCCCGTAATCTGTTCAACAAGTCCTTTTTACAAAGGCCAAAGTTGGTCTTTTCTTGCTGCTTTCACCCCTCCCCCACCTTAGCGCCCTTGGGAGAGTCTGCTGAGAGCATAGCCCCTGGTATAACGAGAAAAGGCCCAGAATAGTTCAAGGGAGGTCTTCCTGGAAGAAGAAGATGGACGATAGCTTGTGCGGTGAGACAAGTACCCAGGGCACACAAACGCAGGACAGAGCGCTTCTGAGGTTCCTAGCTGTGGGGCAACATGAGGCATCTTCCTGGTGTGTTGGGAGTATAGTTATCATGAATCCTAGGCTTGTTTCTCCTTGCTACCTGCTGTGTGTGACAGCACCTGACCTGCTTTGTCTTGCTGGACTCATGCAACTGATAGGAAACTTTTACGACTGTATGAATATGACCGGAGAACAGTGAACAGGGAGAGGCGGGTGGGCATTCTACCCGAAAGGCAGGATATCACGGTGGGTGAGAAATAAGGATTGTCACATGGACTGGGGCAAAGCAGAAGAGGGAACGGTGAACAGTGGCTGTGCTTTCCTTATTATGTGGATACTATGAAAAGAGGGGTTTCTGCTTGTCTGCTGGGGGCTTCCTTGTGTTTCCGTAAGTTCTGTTCATGGCCATACTCCTTGACACTCACATTTATAGGACATTTATAGGAGCATAGCTCAGGGAAAAGCGATGGATGTACAAAGGTGCTGGGTTCCATCCGCAGCATCACAAAATAACCAACTTAATTGGTAGGGAGCACCTGGCAAACACATTGGCATTATCAAGGAGAATCCATGCAGTTCAGGAGAGTCTAGTGGCTCCACCGACAGGGTTTACTCTGGGGAACTTACACGGTGTAGCAACGTGTGTAGTCAACAATGTTCCCTGCAGCACTGCTCGCTGTGCTGGAACAATCCAAATTCCCCTCAGAAACAGAGTGTACAGATACTGATACACTCATGCATGGGAGAGTCAGGCAGCAACAGCACGGGGTAAACCACAACATGAATCAGTCTGAACAGATCACTGAAAGACCTTGTGGAAAAGTGAGTCCCAGGGAAGCATTTAGTACATTCTTACACACACACACACACGCACACGCACACGCACACACACACACACACACACGCACAAATAAACCCTCCAAAACATGCAAAGCTAAATACACATACATATGCATATATGTTTTACAGAGGCACACGTATACATGCATACTGGGCAGCCTACATGTGAAAATATTGAGGCCCAAAATGCTCCCAAATTGGATTTTCTTTTTCAAATATTGGCATAGCAGAAAGTAAAGGGTGAAAATTCTATCCTTGACTTTGTTATTTTTGTAGGAGAACTATTATTACAAATATACTTACAAATTAAACATGTCCAGCATAACTGAGGCCAGAAGCTCCTTGTGCTGGGATGGAAGGTCAGGATGAGAGATGAGTGGGTTGTTCACCGTGGAATGCCCACTTAGACCTTGTGGGTCAGTCTATCTTATTTATTTCTGTATTCTCTCCTGTAGTTCTGGCATAGAGTAAGAGCTCAATAAAAGTTTTCCAACCTGCAATTAATTACCTGTGAAAACGATTGATAGCTATTGCCTGCAGGTACCTCCACATAGTCCTGTGGGGATCAGCTGCAACTTTGCCCATGTTCCCAGGGAATGTGGCACCGTGAGCTCACTGACTTCATGGATTGTTTCGTTAAACAATGGATAGCTTGTGACACTAAAGATTACTGGCAAATGAAAATTGAACTGGGAACCATGTTGGCTACAATAAGGTCATAAAAGGACTTCCTCGGCCATGAACTCAGCGGGCGAGCACGCAGTCCTGATGTGTGGAATTGGGAGGACCTCCTTCTGGCTGTGATCTGCCTTTGATGACGCTCTCTTCATCAGTTGGGAAGGAGCCCTATCAGCAACCGTAAATTGCACCTGCATCAAATGCTGCCTCCATTTGCGGACTCAGCCCTGCCTTCGGAGGTTTAGGGTCAAGGTACCTTGTTGCAGAAGGAGCCCAGGGTGGGGCACCAGGGCCCATGGTGGTTCTGCGTGCCAGCTGCTTGCCTCTGCTATACCGTTTTCCCTGCCGTAAAGAGGACTGCCTAGGTTCTCCCAAGTCCCTCCCAGGCCCGAACATTCTGCAGGCTCTTATTTCTCATCCTTGTCTCTTAGGCAGGATCAGAGAATAAGTATTCATCTCCAGGTCGCCCTGCAAAGAGGATCTTCTGTGCAATGAGCTTGAGCTTTTCTGATCACATGGGAGGGGACAGCTTAATTGGAGCCTACTTAAAATCCCCCGTATCTGCTTTCTAATGGTATCCTTAGGCATGACTGCAAAAGAAATTTCTAAATCCTTTGAAGATTTTTTTTTCAATACTAATGAAAACGTGCCTACCTCAAATTTGGTAAACTGGACAAAAATATCCTAGGGAAGAAAAGTTATGAATGTGTGAACGGATTTTCAGAACAGGGCTGTGCCGCGTGAGGTTTCGCCTTCTTGATTTCTACCACTGTTGTTGGTTTGTGATGGGTTAGCGATTCAGACAACAGCTTTGTGGAGCGCCTACTGTATGCAGGCAGCTCTGCCAAGTTCTCTACACAGATGGTGGGTACATAATGCCCTTGACTGGTCAAGTAGGGGAGAGATGAGGGAGCAGGCAAGTGTGTCAGGGTGTGACCGTGAGGGGAGAAGTAAGAAGAGAAGGTGCAGGAGAGAGCAGCCTGCCATTGAGAGGGGAGGGCCAGGGAAAATGTTGTGTTGCTAGCATCCAAAAGACCCCTGAAGCTTTACAAGAGCTGCCGCAGCAAGCAGGGTAAGTGCCCGGAGCTCTTTTCTCCCCAAGTCTCATTGAAAGTGGGAGAGGCAGAGAGATAAAGGAAGCAGAAGGCAGACCAAAAGGGGCCTTGCTATCTAAAGACCCACCGTAAGGGCAGTGGGCAACCAGCCAAAGGGTTTTACGCAGGGAATGAATACATATGCGCTGATTAATAAATGCTGGTGTACGGTTACGCATGGAAATTTCCTCACCGAAAAATGCAGGGGTTGGCTTTAAATGGCCACCAAGAACCCCGTCTAGCCCTGAGATCCCGAGAGTCCCTGAGTTTCCACTACAATTCGGGTCAAGGTCTCTCGATTTTTGCCTTCTCGCAGCCTCGGAGGTCATTCTGAGCAGGATAATGGAATCATCAGCGCACGTGCTCTCCCTCTCGCCCTCTGTGAGATGGACAAGCCTGTTCCATTACAGAGGTTGAGACGGCGTCCTCTGTGACCAGCGTCTCTCCTATCCATCTATCAGCCGATTAACGATGGCTGAAAGCCACTTATCCGGAGGGCTCCTGCCCTTATCACTGTCACCGACTGCAAATAAACACCGACTTTATGCTGAGTTTCCATATTTAACCACATTTAAGTCATTGCTGATACTTTCATTACATGACATTCGCACTTCAGAATTTAAAATGAGACGCGCATTGGAAGCTCTTCTACCAAGTAGGAGCACTCAGGTTAGGTGGGGGCCTTCCTGCTGTTTGTCCACCAGAAAAGGAAGCTTCACAGCGAATTCTGCAGGCAGGAAATTTCTTGTGCTCTGAAAAGAGTATGGGTAAGAAACAGCTCAGGACAGAGTCATTGTGATTTTTAAAAGGTTGCTGCCTCATGTCAAAGCTGGAATGCATCAATAATGGATGAGATACATAAATGATATATCAAAGTCAAAAAAAAAATCCAGCCTTGTGAAGAGAGGGGAAATCTTGCTTTTTGAGCTACATTTTCAAAATAAAAAGCTTAGAATATCAAGCAAGGCCTTGACGTGATTGTGGACAATGATGTTCTGGCCCAAACATTGAAGAAACACACATAAAAGTGTTGTGGGAACAGGGTGGGGAGGATAGATGTAAATTCTAGCTCTCTGGACTTTAAAAGACAAAGGTGCGCTTATCCCTTTGCCAAGAAAATACTTCCATATGATTGCAAAGGGTTTGAAAATGAGGCACTCAGACTGATGGCCTGCCTCCCCAGGTACAAGTGCTTGCCATGCAAGCCTGACCACCTGAGCTCAGTCCACAAAAGCCAGATGTGATGGCGTTCATTCCTCAGTCCACAAAACCCACACAAAAGGCAGATGTGTTGGTGTACACTCTCTCTGCATGGGCAGAGGCTGGGATGGAAGATTTGGATAAAGTCTACGGCTGTTGGCTTGGTGTATATGGAGATAGCACATTTGTTTCTCAGCCGCTCAGACCCAAATAATCACACAGAAACTATATTAATTGCAATACTGTTTGGCCAATAGCTTAGTCATATTCTTAGCTAGGTCTTATATCTTAAATTAATCCATTTCTATTAACCTGTGTATCACCATAAGGTTATGGTCTACCAGTAAGGTTCCAGGCGGGCATCCTTCTCCTTCGGCAGTTACATGGTGTCTCTTTGACTCCACCTACTCTCTACAGTTCTGTTAGAATTTCCAACCTGACTTTGCTCTGCACTGGCCAAAAGAGCTTTATTTTTCAACCAGTAAAGCAACACATATACAGAAGGACATCCCACATCAGCCTGGAGTATGGTTCATGATAGAAATAAGAGCCATGCAGTGGTGGCCCACACCTTTAATCCCAGCACTCAGGAGGCAGAGGCAGGTGGATCTCTGTGAGTTCAAGGCCAACCTGGTCTACAAGAGCTAGTTCCAGGACAGGCTCCAAAGCTACAGAGAAACCCTGTCTCGAAAAACCAAAAAGAAGAAGAAGAAGAAGAAGAAGAAGAAGAAGAAGAAGAAGAAGAAGAAGAAGAAGAAGAGACCCTGCCTCAAAAACAAGATGGAGAAAAGAGTCAACTCCTAAAAGTAGTCCTCTGATGTGTATACATTGCATCATGCCATGATTGTGTGCGTGCACATGCGTGTGCAATAATATAATAAATAGAAGTCTTTGATTTAGGTGAGGTGCTGATGTTCATGACAGGGCAGCATACAAGTCTTCCCATGCACCGTTTCTCTCGTGTTCCCTTTCCCCTTTCATCTCTCCCTCCTTCCCTTTTCATTACTGGGGCCTGAAATCAGGGCTTGTACATTCTGGGCAAGTACCCTACCACTGAACTCCATTCCAGTCCATTTTCATTTTGTTTTAAGCTTTGTTTTGTTTAGTTGGAGGGTGACACTGTGACACAGCAAATGTGTGGAGATCAGAGGGAAGTTTTACCAAGTTAGTTCTCGCCTGCTACCTTTTCATGGGATCCAGGCATTGAACTCAGACTAACAGGCTTGGGCACAAGCTTCTTTACCCACTAAGCCCACTTGCCAGTCTGATGTGGGCGGTCCTTCTGTCTATGTGTTACTTTTATTGGTTAATGAATAAAGAAACTGGCTTGGCCTGATAGGACAGAGTAGAGTTAGGCAGGGAGAACTAAATACTGGAAGAAAGAAGGCAGAGTCAGTGAAAAACCATGTAGTCCCACCGGAGACAGATGCTGGAACTTTACCCAGCCATGAAATGATACACAGACTAAAGGAGATGGGTTAATTTAAGATACGAGTTAGTCAAAAATATGCTTAAGCTATTGGCCAAACAGTATTGCAAATAATATGATTTCTATGTGATTATTTCAGGGATGAGCCGCCAGAAACAAACAAGTGGGCTCACACAACACCAGTCCTTTGTTTTTTATTGTGAGACAAGATCTGACAAAATTTCACAAACTAACCTTGGACTCACTTTGTAAACCAGGAAGGCTTTATACTTGGCAATCCTCCTGCCTCAGCTTCCCAAGTAGCTGTGATTACACATCTGTACTACCAGGCCTAGTTCCTTTTTCATTATCATTGGCTCAAACATTTTTATATATAGTAAGTGCTCATTAAGTACACTTTACAGAATTAAATTATTAAGTAACAATTGTTTAATCTTTTTGAAAGTTTGTCATTTGCTAAAGAATATGCTAAGTATGCATTATCTGATATAATCATCACAGATCGTCTTGACCTGAACATTATTAGTACTCCTATTTCACTAGTAAAAAAAACCAAGCACTACAGAAAAATAATAACTTGACATGGGTGTTTAGTCTACCAGTCTAGTGGTACTGGTAAAGGAGGGACTCTGGCTTTTTTTGGGTTAAGCCTGAACAAGGTAATGAATAATAAACTTGCTCCTTTGGCCCAGTGAATAAGTTGAGAGGTAAATACTAATGATTTTGAGGAATAAAAAGCACTGAGAGATCTTTTCCTATTGTGTAGAATGATAATGCAACTTGGACGCTCTTCCCAGGCTCTTTCCTTTAACACTGAGAATGTATCCTAAATGGTGTTAAACAGCCAGACATAGTGCCTGTAGCCCCCAGCATTCAGGAAGCCAAAGCAGGATCATGACTTCCAGGCCAACCTAAGCCGTATACTGAGAAGCTGTCTCAGTGAACAAAACAAAACAGGACTATGGGTTTGGTTCATCATTAGAACACTTGCCTAGCAAGGACAAAGATCTGCCCTGCTCAATAATACAATAGAACTTCTGGGTAAGGTGGCAAGCTAGAAGATGCCTTTTTATGACCCAGTGAAAGAGAGAGACAGAATAAGAAAAGAAAAAGGAAAGGAGTGGGGATGAGGAAGAGAGACATTATTCCAATCAGAAGAGAGAAAGAGTTTTAAAAATGTACAAAGAAAATAAAAAGACACCTAAAAATGCAGGGGGAAAGATGGTCAATATAGTATTAAGGAAGAGACTGGCGGGTACGATGAATGGGATTGGTTCCCCATTTCTTTTTTGGTAGTTTGTCATTGGTAGATATAAATGCTTCTGATTTCTGTATGTTACTTTTGTAGCTTGCTGCCTTGCAATCCTTCATTTATCACTCCAAGAGGTTGTTGGTGGCATCTTTAGAATCTCTTATGGACAGAATCATATCATCTACAAATTGGGATGCTTTGACTTCTTCTCTTCCTATGTGTATGACTTCAGTTCTCTTTTCATGTCCTATTGCTTTATCTAAGACCTCAAGCACTATTAAATAGGAGTAGAGTGGATACCCTTTGTCTTTCTCCTGTTCTTGGGAATTCTTTGAGCTTTTTTCATTTCGTGAAAGATTTGTCATATGTGTCTTTTATCATGCTGAGGCATGATCCATCAACCACTGGCCTCTCCGTGACTTTCGTCATGAAATATTGGATTCTTTTTCTGTGTCAATAGAGATAGGCATGTAATTTCTGTTCTTATATCAATTAGAGTGATGAATTAGTTAAGAGTGCTTTCCTGCTTTTCAAAGCACTGGAGCTCAGTTCTCAGTACCCACATCAGGCGACTTACAGCCACCCATAACTTCACTTCCAGTGGATTTAATGCCTCTTTGGGCTTCTACAGTCAGTTGTATGTACATCACACACACACACACACACACAGAGAGAGAGAGAGAGAGAGAGAGAGAGAGAGAGAGAGAGAGAGAGAGAGAGTTACATGATTAAATACATATAAAATAAGTCTAAAATATTTTTTTTCTTACAGCCATCAAGTGCTATGTGTGCTGTCCATATATTCTTGGATATGTGGCCTTCCACTAGAGTGTGGCCAAGTTACTAGGGACTATACTCTTAAAGAAAACTGGCTCTCTCTCTCTCCCTGCAGCTATCAGTTACAGTAGCTCCTTGGCTAGGGAAGGGACTTTGTGTCCACTTCACTTCTCCACACTGGGATTTTTGTCTGTTTTAAGCTTTTATAAGGCATGTGAGTTTCTATGCACAGCTGCTTTGCTGTCTGAAAGACATTGGTCCCTTGTGGTCACCCACCACTTCTAGCTCCTACACTCTTTTCATCTCTTTTCCAATGAACCCTGAGCCTTGGATGGAGAGAATGTGACATAAATGTCCCATTTAGGGCTGAGAATTCCACAGTTTCTTATTCTCTGTACCTTGATCAGTTGTGAGTCTCTGTGTTAATCTCTATCTGCTACAAATTGATGCTTCTCTGATGAGGGTTGCTTTAATCTGTGTGTATAACAATAAGTCATCAGGAGTTAGTCTAGTACTATGTTCCTTTAGCAAGATAATTATAGTAGATTCTCTCTAATGGGCCTATGACCTGTTTAGTCACAGGCCCTTAGCCCAGGATTTGTGCCACTTACAAATTTTATCTTGCAGCATAGCACTTAAATCTAACCCAAAAGTGATTGGTTACTTCCATGATGCTCATGTCACTATTGCACCAGTGGGCACATCTTGCCAGGCCAGCTGTTATTGCAGCTCAGTAGGTTCATAGCTGGATAAAATTAATGATTACTTTTTTCCTCCAGTAGTAGGCATAACACCCTCCAGCACTATAAAAGCCAACCAATTAGGGATGGAGCTTACAGGTCAGTACCAACTTGACATCTCCAGGTTCTGACTCAAATCTGTGGTGTCTGCAGAAGAGGGTCTTACTATCAATCTCTAGAAAGTAATCAATTAGTAATAGCTTGTAGTGTTTGAAAGATCTATGGGACCTCACAGGTTGACAGCTCCAAAAGAGGTAGCCCAGTCCTAGCACTGAAATTTTTTTGTTGTTGTTGTCTGTGATATCTAGCAGGTAAGCAGGGACATGGCTACTCCACTATAGAGTAACTACATTTTAATGCATGTGAATGCATGCATGCATGCTTGAGTGTGTGTGTGTGTGTGTGTGTGTGTGCGTGTGTGTGCAAGCTTCTACAGTAGTAGGTAGGTTTCCTATAACCTTTTCTAAAGGTCTTTAGTGTTAATTTATCCCTCCACATCCCCTCCTCTACCTTGCCCTCCCATCTCTCACCCCAATTTAACCTTTCCTGTTCCATCATTCCCTTTTAAGCTTTTATACTATTACATTCTACCTCTCATCCCTTGAAAGCTCACCCACTATGCCTACTGAATAATGAGCATTCCTCCTCTATTGTACACCAAAAGATAAAAGATGCCCCATGCTTGTCAATCAGAAGAGTTAATGTTGGAGAAATAGCCATCTTACCAAAGACAAGCTACAAATTCAACACTATCTCAATTATTTCCAATTTGCAATAAATCTTTAGAAAATTTTATCTGAAATTTTTAAAAGTTAAAGGTTTGTTTCTAGTACGTGCTTTTTTTAAAAAAATTTCTTCATGGTCTTGTACTTGCAAGTACTCTACCACTAAGTTGTATCCCCAAATCTTTGGTGTTTTGAAACAGGGTCTTACTATGTGGCCCAGGTTCAAAGTCACCATCCTCTTGCTTCAGCCTCCTGTATGTTGAGATTACAGACACACGTAACTTTGTCAATCTTAGTTTGATCCTCTGCTGCTGTGATAAACACCACAATCAAAACCAACTTGGGGAAGAAGAGGTTTATTTGGCTTACAGGTTACACCTCATCATTGGCAGAAGCCAAGGCAAGAACTCAAGGAAGATACCCGGAGACAGGAACTAAAGCAGACCACAGAGGAATTCTGCTTACTGACTTGCTCCCCACAGCTTGCTCAGCTACCTTTCTGATGTGGGATGTCCTTCTGTATGTATGTTGCTTTTACTGGTTGATGAATAAAGCTGTTTCAGCCAATGGCTTAGCAGAGTAAAGCTAGGCAAGAAATCTGAACAGAGATATATAAACAGAATCAAAGAGACGTCACATAACTGCTGAGGAAGAAAGATGCCAGAACTTTATCGGTAAGCCACAGCCTCATGGCAATACATAGATTAATAGGAATATGTTAATTTAAGATGTAAAAGCTATCTAGGAATATGCCCGAGCCATTGGTCAAATAATGTTGTAATTAATATAGTTTCTATGTGATTATTCATGTCTGGGAGGCATGGAAATGAAAGCACCGTCTCCCTCTATACTCTTTCTATACAGCCCAGGCTCACCTGCCCAGTGATGGTACCATTTGCTGGGAGTTCCCACATCAATTAGTAATCAGGAAAATGTCCCAAATACATGGCAATAAGTCAATCTGGTGGAGGCAATTTCTCAGCTGAGATTCCCTCTTCTCAGGTATATTTAGGTCTATGATAAGTTGATAAAAAGTATAATATTGCCCCAAAGTTCTTTAAAGAAATTTCTGCCACCTATCTCTACTCTGAGGAGCAAATAATGTTGAAAAGAAGCTGGGGATGTACCTCAGTTGGTAAAGTACTTGCCTTGCATGCAGGATTCAACTCCTAGCACCACACAAACTGGGCATGGTCTCACCAGAAATCCCAGTACTCATGAGGCAGGGGCAGGAGAATCAGAAGTTCAAAGTCATCAACTCTATACTAGGCAAGTGCTCTACCACTGAGCTGCATCCTGCTCTCCAGTTCTTATGCTGTTTCCCTAGACACCTAGTCATTGTTAGCCACCCTCTAGTCACACAAGATAGCTTTCCTTTTGTTCCTTCATGATGAGATCACTTCTGTGCTGAGATCCATGAGCTAACTGTCTGCTCTGCCTCAAAAACCTGTCTTCTGGTCTCTGACACAATGGTGTTATCCAACATTTATCTCTTAGGCACAGTGTGTCCCATGTAAGGCCTTTCCTCCTTGTGTGTTAAATCTTTCTGCTTCATTTTTTAATAGCAGGCATCACTATTTGGACCTGTATTATTTATGTCTATGATTTGCTTAATAATGTAACACCTACCTGTCTCTCTCCGTTAGGATCCCAGCTCCTTTGCAGTAGGAACTAGATGTTCATTCCCAACTCTGTCCCAGCACAGAATGGGCTTGATGTCACTAAGTACACATCCAGTCAAATGAGTGAGTTCAGAGCCTACTCTAATCAGAAAGGGGTCAGTCAAGTGACAATAATGACAGTAACAGTAACGACAGAAGAGGCAGCTCTTGTTAATGACGTCTACTTACAGGCCAGGCATCAGGCTAGCACTGAAAACACAACTTCTCAAGGGTTTTTTAAGCTAGACTTCTCATACTTCACCCACTTGATGGTGTAAACACTGAGATCATGCACATCGCATAGCTACGAAATGGGAATGGGGCCCGGAATGCAAGCCTCAGCGAGCTTATCACATAGACTCCTAAGCGTCTCACACTGTCTTTCCTTGCTTTACCTCTCAGGTTAGAAAACAGAGCAATGAAGTCTGCAAGACTCACCAACTTGCCCAAGACCACACAGCCAGGATGAGGCAGTAAAGACTATCAAACTCTTCTCAAATCTTCCGACTCCACATTTGCTGACCTTGCTAAACTTTGAAGGCATTGTGTTCTGAACCATTTGTTCTCGGTGGTTTCTTCAGTTGGCTCAGGAATACCTGGGACAGAGCCAGTACACAGTGTAACTGACATCAGTAGAAAGAATGAAGACTCGGTTACCACTTCAGCACCATGAGTTTGGGCAGGTGTTTCGTGGTCTCATGCTATAGGATAAACACCACACAGAAATATGCTAGGATATTCGGGTGAATTTTAAAATAACTATTATTCAAGACAGAGCACCAATAACTACTCTCTATTTTGGAGCGATTTAAAGACTAGCGAAGATCCTGGTGTGGGGAAATTAGGTTATGCAAATACTTTGTGAGGTTTTCTTCATTCGATGGGATTTATTTTCGACTTATACCTATTTTCTTTCATGTGCTCTAGTTTACATTTCTGCTGCATTTCAGTTGAATAGGCCAACCAGACAATCTTCAGTACAAACATTACAGATAAATTAGGGTGCACAAAAAAGCTGTTTTGTGGTTGTAGTTTTTTTTTTCAATACTAAAGCTTAAGTGCCTCAGCAAATTACAGCCCAGCCAGCCAGAACAGCAATGAGCCATTCCAACTGTAAATAAACATATGCATGGCCTGAGGACAGCCAGGGAGCATCTAGACATCTCTGGCACTTCATCATAGCCCTCGAAAGGTTAAAGCAGAAGGCAGGGTACGTGAAAACCATGTCCCCAACTGGTGGAGGAGGGTCATCTTTCTATCTGTTGCTTTCATTGGATTATTAATAAAGAAACTGCTTGGCCTTTGATAGGACAGAAAATTAGGTAGGCGGAGTAAACAGAACAGAATGCTGGGAGAAAGAAGCCAAGTCAGGCAGTCGCCATGATTCTCCCACACACAGACGCAGGTTAAGATCTTTCCTGGTAAGCCACACCTCGTGGGGCTACACAGATTATTAAAAATCGGTTAATCGAGATGTGAGAGTTAGCCAATAAGAGGCTGGAACTAATGGGCCAAGCAGTGTCTAAAAGAATACAGTTTCCGTGTAATTATTTCGGGTAAAGCTAGCCAGGTGGCAGGAAGCAGCCCCGCCGCTCCCACCACTACACCCAACACCCATGATATGAGCAGTTTTGGAATTGTTGAATTAAGGATAAATATTAGCTAAATGAAGAAGTGGACTTGGTTTTCTAGAAATGACTTCAGTGGCTGCCTGTTTGACTTGATGCTAACAGGCATCTGATTCCTTTATAGGGTCAGGAGGCTCCAGCTCCTTCCTGCCTTCCTTCTTCCCTTTTATTTCCATTTTCTTCTTTTCTGTCAGGGTCTCAATATGTAGCCCAGGTTAGCCTCAAACTCAAGATTTTCCTGTAAGAAGTATAGAAGTGAACCCCCATGGATGGAGCTCAGCTCATGTGTGTATGTGTGTGTGTACAGATGCACATTCATGTTTGTGCATGTGTGTGTAAAAGCCAAAGAACTATCCCTCAGTTCATGTAATGTCCCCCAACACGTTTTTGATTTGTTTGTTTGTGACAAATTCTCTAACTGGTCTAGAACTGAGCAAGCAACCCAGACTGGCTGGCTATTGAGTTTTGGAGATCTCTCTGTTTCTGCCTCACTAGTGCTGGAATTACAAGAGTGCACCACCATGCCTAACTTTTTTAAAATGTGGATTCTGGAGATAAAACTATAATCCTTTTCCTTGTATGTTGGGCTATAGACAGAAGCTTCTGTCCTGCCCAGTCCTGCAACCATTCAGTCTCAAATAAACACACAAAGGCTTATATTAATTATAAACTGTTTGGTCTATTGCTCAGGTTTATTACTAACTAACTTTTACAGTTTAAATTAACCCAGTATTTTTATCTATGTTTAGCCATGTGGCTTAGTATCTTTTCTCAGAAGGCATTCTCATCTTGTTTCCTCTGCTTCTGGATAAAAACTATGTCTCTGCCTTTCCTTTTCCCAGAATTCTCCTAGTCTGGTTGCCCCACCTATACTTCTTGCCTGGCTACAGCCAATCAGTGTTTTATTAAACCAATATGAGTGACAAATTTTTACAGTGTACAAGAGAATTATCCTACAGCATTGCCCCTTTTTTCTTTTCAAGATCCTTAATCTAATCTCCTTTGTTCAGCTTTTTCTTAACCATTATCCATAACAACTTGTAACCAATACACTAAACAAAGACAAACATTCATAATCCATTTTTTGGGAATGTGGGCAAGTTTTCTAGGCTACTTCTTGCTGATTTGGAGCACTGATAATCTTATGAGGACTCAAAAAATTTAGAACTTTGGTACAGTCATGACTGGAGTATTCTGTGAGGCTTGATCATTTCAGCTAGCAGTCTTGAAACTGTTCTGGATATAAAACTCAGAGAAAACCACAAGAGAGGTGCTCTAAAACATTGGACCATTTGGGCCATCCACTCCTATTGGATAGTTCTCAGGGGGTCTTCCTTGATCAAACCTTATTTTTCTTAACCCAGAATTAATCCACAGCCTCTCATTTCCCATGGAAACAAAAGCAAAACCTCTTCTCCAAAGTAACATATCTTTTGACTTAAATTTTGAAGTCAAGGCATTTTCAAAATCTATAGGTTGAATTAATCCAGCAGCATTTATAATCAAATGTCTTTTAGCAGCTGTTGCTCCTTCTTTAGCAGTCAAACAATTCAAAGATAACACAATAATATACAGTATCCAGATTCTCTGTGTGTTTTCCATCTTTATGTGACTTTTAAAAACTCTCTTTTATTTCTTTTATTTCTATTTTTATATTTTATTTTTGCGTTTTTGAGACAAGGTTTTTCTGTGTATCTTTGACTGTCCTGGATCTCACTCTGTATACCAGACTGGCCTCAAATTCACAGAGATCTGTCTGCCTCTGTCTCACTATTGCTAGGATTAAAGGCATGTGCCACCATGCCTGGCTGCTTTTATTACTTTTTATAGGACTTTTTCTATTCTTTTTCTTTTTTCTCCCAAGCCTATGTATATTTTTAACACACTGCAAACCATTTAGAGAGGGTTTTTTTTTTTTTGTCTTTACTATATATCTGTATCTTTTCTGACCACATGAGTCTTTAATCTGCTAAGCAGCATGGCTAGGATTAAAGCTGTGGCTTTGGTGATTGGCTCCATTCAGTTCTTTGACTTCCTGAGAGTCTAGCTTCATGGTGGAAGTCTGGTGGGAGTCACGTTTATTGTCACAACTCTGTGGAGTCTCTAGTTTCACGCAACCACCAAAAAGCATGTTGCAGGCTGCTCATAAACACCATTTAAGTGTTTGGTGGCAGGATCTCTTAAGAGAACTGTGCAGTTTTTGCCCTTAATGCTGAGTTGGGAAGCCTCTCTTAAAGGAGTTTTCTAAGACTCTATCCTTCCGTACCTTAATAGATTCATAGGTATAGAAGGAAGGAAGGAAAGAAGGAAGGAAGGAAAGAAGGAAGGAAGGAAGGAAGGAAGGAAGGAAGGAAGGAAGGAAGGAAGGAAGGAAGGAAGAAAAAGAGCAGCCTGGGCATGTAGTCCAGCAGTCTAGCATGCTCAAGCACTGGGTTCTATGCCCAGCATCCTAAAGGCCCTAGAAAAGAAAGACCCTAGAAATAGGATGAGACTGTGGTATTAGAGCCTTGGAATCTATCCAGTCCATTTCTTTACCTACACAGTTTCTACTTGCAATACAGGTTAAGTAAGACCCATGGAATGTTTGTCTCTGCAGCAGTAGGACCAACGCTGGGATTCTGGCCAAGAACATAATCTCAAAGAATAAAAAGCTGAATATCCATAGGTGTTCTTCCATAGGATTTTATCAGTGAAAAGCCAGAAATAACTTAGTGCCCAAGTATAGTAAAATAGTTAAACAATTTAAAAAAAAAAAAGATTTTTATTTATTATGTATATAGGTTTCTTCCTTCATGTATCCTGCAGTACAGAAGAGGACACCAGATCTTATTACAGATGGTTGTGAGCCACCATGTGGTTGCTGGGAATTGAACTCAGGACCTCTGGAAGAGCAGCCAGTGCTCTATTCCTCTGAGCCATCTCTCCAGCCACCTAGTTAAACAAATTTTACAAAAATGTTCGTTACCAGAAACTACATTCACCAAAGTTCACACATAGGCACGCTGTCACATGCCTGTGATCCTAACATGCAGGAAATAAAATCAGGGGGAGGTCAAGTGTTCAAGGCCATCCTGGGCTACATTGTGAGACCCCACTTTAAAGAAAAAAACATCTGGATGTGTAGCGCTTGCCTAGTGTGCACAGAGCACCGTGCTTGATCTCCAACTCCACATAAACCAGGTGTCAATGGTGTACATCTGTAACCGAGCAGGATTTGTAAGGGAGATTCAGGGGAATCAGGAGTTGAAGCTAACCTCAGGTCCAGGAGACAGAGAGGGACAGAGACAAAAACACGGAGAGACAGAACAGAAAGAAGCAAGACAGAGACAGAGAAACAGACACAGGAGGGGGAAGAAAGCTGTCAGTGGAGCTGGAGAGCTGGTGCTGCAGTTGAGAGTGGGTATTGCTCTTCCAGAGGACCCACGTCTGCTTCCCAGGACTGTGGTGACTCATGACTGTCAATAACTCCACTCCCAGGGGATATGACACTATCTTCTGTGGTTGGACACCAGGCATGCATGTGGTACACATGCATACACGCAGGCAAAGCACTCATACACAAAAATAATAAGATGACCTGAAAAAAATATTTTTAAAAAGAAATCTCTCAATAACATGTTTTTAGACAATAATATATGAAAAGAAGCAAGAACCAAAAGAGAATTTTCCAAATGCTAACATTAGTCTCTTCATTTTATATTTTTGCTTGTGAGCTTAGTCTTTAACAGCTGAGTCATCTCTCCAGCCCAGTTTTTTCATTTTTTTAACGTATCGTGATATTACAATATTGGTTCTTGCTTCTTTTCATCCTCTGATGTACCCAGAAGTCAAAGTTTCTATATTTGTCTTATATTTCTCAGTGTGGTACCAAAAGTATTAGAGCCTGGCAAAAGATTATCCGCTCCCAATGCCAGACAAGAGAGTTATTTGGGGACTGGCTGACTCTGGGTAAACCTAAGGTCTCACTCCATGACAACCATGGCATTTTCATCGGAATCCAGGGGAGGGATCATAGGACACTTAGGGGAGCAGAGTTGGGTACCAGTGCAGCATCCTTATTCCTGGTGCCAGCAGCTTTGGTAAGTCACCTCCTGGAAGAGTCTTTGCTGACCCCAGTGTCCATCTTCTACCTTGGTAGAAGTTGTCTTTCTGGTCCCCAGAGGTGCTACCATAGACATCCCTGGTACCTCTGGTCCCTACAATAGAAGGGAAATGGTGTCACTCCGAGAACCCATTTGCAATAGTACTCTTGGGAAGCCCCTACTCTCCCCAGGCCCCAGGAAACCATTCCCTTTGTGCAGACCCTGCTGGGTCACCCAAGAAGTTGAGGTGTGGGTGCTCCAGGGAGGAAGGGCCAAGGAGGAACATTTTTGGCCCTTTGTACAATGGCTACCACTCATACGTGCTCTGAAGATTTCTTGTTGTTGTTTGGGAAAAGAAAGGTCTTAAATTGTGCAAGACAGTGAAGAAATGGTTCTGAAGATGGAGCAGTTTCACCCAGCTCTGTTTCTCAGAAAGGGTGATAATGTAAACATTCCCCCATTAGAGGAAAAACGTATCCTTCGTGCTACCCTCCCTGCCATTAGCCACACTGGCAGCCCTATTAAAATACAAGTCTGATTTGTGTTTAATGATCTTGAAAGGAAAGTAATTGCTTGAGTATTACCATTCAAATGCTCTCAGAAGCGCAGATCATATTTACAATTGGATTGTCCTTCTTTCCAAAAGAGGTTGGGCAGGCTGCAGTTCTAAGCATGGGAGGCTGGTAACGAGGGATCTCGGTTTAGGGTCTTGAAGCTCAGGATTTATTTTTTTCTCTTTCTTCTTTTCAGTATCAGAAAACAGTTGGTAATAACACCTCTGCCCTTTTCTTCAGGAAGAAGATGTTGAGAGAAAGAGCTTTAGAGTACACACTACAGATCATCCACATTGTTCCTTGAGAAAAGAGCATCCGTGTTGAGTCAGTGCTTCAGGAATCTGTAGAGAGCAAACAGTTCCCAAAGGAGAGTGAAGCCAAACACGAACACAAGAACACGAGGTGTAGAATAGAGCTATGGCCCAAACAGAGGGAGCTACATGGAAACAAACCTGTGGGGATGTGAGCTTCCTGCCCATGAACAGCTCTGAAAAGAGAACACCAGTCTACAGATTCTGGAAGCTCAGTTTGTCACCTCTTGAAATAGCCGGCACAATGCGTGGAGACCGGGCAACAGTAGATCTATTACCAACAATCTAGTTTCAGGTGAGTGGGGGTTACCAATAGTAAATCACCACAGCGAGATCAAGAAAATTATTTTCCAATGATGAGGCTGTAGAGATGGCTCAGTGGTTATGAGCACCTCCTGCTCTTGTAAAGAAGCCAAATTCAATCCCTGGTACCCACATGAGGCAGCTCACAGCCACCGAAAACTCCAGCTCCAAGGCATCTCTTCTGGCCTCTGCAGGCATTGCCTCATGAGTGCATTCCTACTTACAGATACACACACAAGTACACATGACTAAAAAATAATGCTAGGCATGGTGGTAGACAGCTTTAATCCCAGCATTCTGGAGGCAGAAGCAGGTAGAGGGGGCTCCTCTTTGAGTTCAAAACCAGCTTGATCTATAAAGCAAATTCCAGGCTAGTCGGGGGTATGCAGAGACATTGTCTCAAATAATAAACAATAACAATAATAATAAATCTGTTTTTAAAAAGAAGGAATAAAATCATTCCCTCATTCTGGGAAAGCTCAGAAACAGAGTAAAGGAAAACCCCTCATACTGATCTCTGTGTGAGGAGCTGGAAGGTGACAGGAGAGCACAGCAGGTCACAGCGTGGCACTCAGTGTTTAAATCCTGCGCATGCTTCCTCCAGATGACTTCGCTGCCCCTCTTCCTTGCAACCCCACCAAGCAGAATGGGCTGTTGTGCAGTAATTTCCTCGGAGACAAAACCTTCCATCTTGAGAGAAAGCTCTTTAAGATACAAAGTTTCCAAGGGAAAAGAAAACTTTCCATCCTACAGGGGAGCTTGCTAAGCTCAAGAAGGAACTCCACAGCTTCAGGAGGGCCCAGAAACTGAGCAGCATGCTAGGCCCCTTCTTCTCTAAGCACACATAAGCAATAATGGCTGCTGAGAGACACTCCCAGGTAAACTGAGCTGTCTAGAAAGGGTTCAGAACAACTGGGCTGCCTGAAAGGGACAGAAACCATCCTAGCTGCCTGGAAGAGACAGGGACCAGTTGACACCTAGAAGATGCTCAGTGTACCTGGGCTGCAGAGATGAGACCTGCTGAGCTTCCTGCAAGATGTGCCCAGTGCTCCAGGCTTCCAGCTTTTGAGAGCTGTCACCAGTGCTGGGTTGGGCTTTCTCTGAGTCATTTCTGCTCCTGTAACCCCAATAAAACTCACAGTTCACCCAGCTGAATTTTGATGGTCTCCTTACTTTGACCTGCAATCCATTTTCTGTCTGAAGAGAGTTGTTCCGTGTCTCTCCAGTCGCACAGTCGTTGCTGTTCTGTGTAGGAAGGTTCAGTTATTTTCTCTACATAATGATAAGCTGTCTTTGCCTCCCTCTCTTGTCAGACTTCACAATTAAAGACTTCTGTGCATTTTTAGTCTTCAGTTTAAAACACCAATCTTTGGGTCATAGTAACCTCGCATTTACTCCTAACGGTTCCTACCCCTGAAGGCGTGTCCTAGAGCCTGAGCCACAGTGGTTTCTTCCCAGAAAGACCTGGGGAATTGCGAGTCTCATCAGGTCATTTTTCCCATCAGGAAATTGGCCCCAAGAAGCTAAAAGACTTGGTCAACATGTAAAGATTGAATGAGTTGGGCAAGATTTTCTAATGTAGTTTCTTGGTAACACTTGATGAAGTATTTATTGAGATTATAGTTGTTGGGAATTTGTGCGTGTGAGTGTGTGTGTGTACATGTGTTTGTGTGAGTGTGTGTGTTAAGGGTGTGTGTGTGTATATATGTAGCACAGTTAGTCATTTTAACAGAGGCTTGGAAGTACAGATACTGGGAACAAATATTAATAAACACATAAGCACTCAGAGACTCACAGGGCTGTATCTGTTCCTTTTACCCTGTTTTGTTAACTATGATCCTTCAACAGAATATCATTGACCTCAACAGCAGCATTCTCTAGGCAGTGACAGAAAAGCAAGGTTTCAGGCCTTGCGGTAATATGGTGCTTCTGGGTCTCCAGAGGCTGTGCCAAGAAGCTCGAGTTAATAAGACTTATCACTGTTCCTTGAGTGTGAGCAGAGAAGTTAAAGAAGACCCACTCTGGGGATGATGGGACTGTGGCATAGCACAGTGTTAATAAGCAGGATTCTATAATTAAGGTCATAAACATCTCCAAAGGTCTGTGAATTAAATTCTTGGACTGTAGGGTGGCATTTCTGGGAGGTGACATAGTCAGTTGGAGGTGGAACCTTGTGAAAGACCCTTAGGTCATTGGAGCTGTGCCCTCAAAAGGAATTGTGGGTTCTAGATTTTTCTCCATCCTCTTTCCTGCTTCCTGGCAATGAGGTGAGTGGTTTTCTTCACCGTGATGTACAGTCTCCTCACAGGCACAAGGCAATGTGGGCAACCAATCATGGGCTGCAGCCTCCAAAACTGCAAACCAAAACCCTTCTGCTTCACCGGCTCATCATCTCAGATATTTCGTTACAGTAATGGCAAGTTAATATACAGAAAAAAAGTAGACCTGGGGACAAATGCTTTTCCTGAGACTCAGTACTGTTTTCTGTTCCAAATGTCTGCCTGAGCTGCTTTGTTCTGTCTTCAGATGCTTACCCAGAAGTCACCTTTGTCATGATACCATCTGAATACCCTACTGAAGTAGCAGTCTGCTCCTTACCCTGTAGCTCTTCTTTGATTGATTCTTCTTCTCTGTTATGTTTAGGCTTTAACACGATATACAGATGTATTACTTCTTCCTGTCTCCTTTGTTGCCCACTGGCATGTAAGCGGGTAGGCAATTTTGTCTGTTTTATTCACTCACGGCTACAATCACAAACACTAGGATCATACTTGCCACAAAGTAGGCAAACATTTATGATCTTTGTTGAGTGGCTGGAGAGGTGGCTCAGTAGTTAAGAGAACTTGCTGCTCTTGCAAGGGTTTAATATCTAACGTGCGCATGGCAGCTCACCTTCATCTGTGATTCCAGTTCTATGGGATCCAATACCCTCTTCTGGCTTCTGCCTGGCACACACATGATGTTCATACATACACACATATAGGCAAAGCATTCATATGCACATAATTTGTTACATGAATATTGAATGAGCCATTTACTAGCTACATGATCTTGAGGAAGTTACATCTTTACATATGCTGCAGATTCTCAACCTATAAAATGAAAACAACAGCTCCATCATGGAGCTACTAAGAGGCATGACGAGACCATGTATATATGGCATCTAGCATGGTATCTGGCACAGTTACTGTCAATAGTAATAACACCATTGCTTTGATAAAGTAATAAACACATACAAAGCTCATTCTACCCTGTGGTATAAAGTGCACTTAATGGACAAAGAGTTCTGCAGAGTTCATCTTTTTGTAACATATTCTTAAAGTCAAATGCTTAGTAATTCAATTTCAGGGCCTCAAAAAAGATATTTAAGACCTTGGTCGAATCTCTTTTCCTCTTAATGTCTCAGCATTTCTAACCATAAAAATGAGAGAGTTGTCTTTGATCCCTAAAGAATTTCTCAGCATCTTAAATTTCTAAAAATCATGGAGGACCTATGAGAGAGAACCTGTTCAATTGATAGAATACAGCCCCACAAAGGTGAGAAACACATTTGACCTTTATAACTATGTCTCAGTACCTGGAAATTAACTTTATCAAAAAGGTGATAATAGTAAACAAGAGCAATATGTATTCAGTGTTGGATAGAGCTCAATCAACAACAGAAGCTGTGTGAAACACTCTAGACACTTCTGCGTGGTATATGTATAGTCAACACTTCTATATGGTATACGTATAGTGTCATTTAATTCTCATTACATTATTGGGAGCAAGAAATTCGTGTCACTAGCAGTCTGCAGACAAGAGAAGACTGAGAATTGAGTATTGAGGTGGCAGGCCAAAGGTGGTAGACAGAGAGCAGAGAGCAGAGGAGCAGGAAAGAAAGCCAGGCTAAGACAAACCCTGGTTTTGATCACGGCTATTTAGAAAGAAAGGGAAGGATGGTGTCTTAGTCACCATTCTATTGCAATGAAGAGACACCATGACCATGGCAACTCTTAAAAGGAAAGCACTAAACTGGGGGTTTGCTTACAGTTTCAGAGGCTTAGTCTATTATCATGGAAGGGAGCTTGGCAGTGTACAGCCAAGTGCTGGAGTCATAGCTGAGAGCTCTACATCCTAATATGCAAGCAGAAAGAGAGAGAGAGAGAGAGAGAGAGACAGAGAGAGAGAGACAGACAGACAGACAGACAGACAGAGAGACAGAGAGAGAGACAGAGAGAAACAGAGAGAGAGAGAGAGAGAGAGAGAGAGAGAGAGAGAGAGAGAGAGAGAGGACCTGAGCCTGATGTGGGCCCTTGAAATCTCAAAGTCCTCCCTCAGTGACTCACTTCCTCCAGCAAGGCCATATCTCCTGATCCTTCTAATCCTTTCAAACAATTCCACTTACTGGTGGTTAAGCATTCAAATATATGAGCCTAGTGGGACATTCTTAAAAACAACCACAGATGGCCTCTCCCGACATGCCAGTGTTTGCTTTCCTTAGAGGGTAGCACAAAGATAATCAAAGCAATGGAAAATCTGGTGATTTGCATTGCCTTCTGACCTGCTCTTCTCAAAATTCAGACCCGATCCCCCTTATTGGCTGCACACCAGGCTTTTCTCCTTGACGTATCTGTTGCTATGGAGCTGGGGACAAGAACTCAGTTCCCTTCTACAGAGCAAGAGCAGCTAGAGGACCAGTCAAAGTCAAGGGTCTGTGTCAGGAGAGCCCCCCTTTTGTCACTGAAGAAAACATTTGGGTTATTGAAACTTTCAGAGCAAGTACATGGGAGCTGGTGTAACAAGCTGTGGAACTTTGTGGCCTGGAAGTCGAAAGAAATTGGTCTCATCATAAGTTGACATAGTTTTCCCATGTAAACCTGAACAAACTGATGAATCTTCTATACCACTGGCCTCTGAGTCTCCCCCTGATTCCAAGTATCCTCATAGCAAAACCTAAAACAATGGTCCAGATTTCAGCATAGAGAATGTACCAGAAAGCTTCAGACCCTTGGCCAGAATTTCCTAACAATTTGGTAAGGAAAACACAGCCTGTTGCCAACAGTACCCTTTTCCTAAATGTCATCCTCCCCAAATCACTTTGTCTATTAATCTGTCAAATCTATGTTGTTCCCAAAAGAGTACCCTGTGCCTGCACAAGACCTGCATGAGATCAAGCCAATTACCATTCCAATGCGGAGGGGGAAGGACTCACAAGCTCCCATCCCTAGCTGGGGAGAATTGACAGTTGATGGCTGCCGGAGGAAGGAGAGCCTTTTTTCGTTAAGGGTGTGGCCCCTGGTATGTTCACAACGCTCTAGTGAATGTCACCACAGCTATGAATTTATGGAGAGTACAAATTGACTTAGTGGGCTATAGAAACAAGAGGACATGAAGCTATGTTGAGAGTGGGGGCAGATCTGAGAGAAGTAAGGAGAGTACTGAGAAGGAAGTATTAAAATACGTTATATGTATAAAATTATTAAAGAATTAATAAAATATTATACTTAATAATAAAAGAGTAAACATAAGTTTGCTCATTTTATTATTATTATTTTATTGGCATTTTGCCTGTATGTATGTCTATGTGAGGGTGTTGGATCCAGATAGTTGTGAGGTGCCGTGTGGGTGTTGGGAATTGAACGTAGGTCCTCTGGAAGAGCGGTCTTATCTGGAGCCTTCTCTCCTGCCCCAGTTGGTTCACTTCCTTACCATGGAATGTTCTCAGGGAGGAAGTGAAGCTTGGCTGCCTTAGTGAGGGACCAGTGATAGGAATGCACAGCTTGAAGAACTGCGAGAGTCTCTCACCCCACACCATTCATTCACTTCTGTGCTTTCTTTATCTTTACTCATCTCATTACAGGAACACTTGCTCCCTCCAAATGAAACAGAACCATTCAAAACAGAATGTTACTTGATTGGCTCAAAACCACACCCTGAACTATTGCTTAAACTAACTGGTTGCTTTGGTGTGACTCCTAAAACAATATCAGTGGAGGTTCTGATAATTCCACATCAACTAGACTGTCACCCCAAGCCTTGGCAACAAGGCTACTTCCCTTCTGCAACAAATCTTCACCCAAATTAGAATAATACTAGAACCTCCATCTCACTAAATAATAGCCTTACTTCAAAACAAACCCTCTTCCAATCTGCTTCCCCATCTTTTATTTCTGTCTACTTGCTTATGTAAATATTTATGATCACTAAAAATCATCTTGGTGCTCTGAGGGTGTTTTCCCCACTAGGATTTTTAACCATTTATTATTGAGCTTTACCCCAAAGTCCTGGATCTTTATTTCCTTCTCCTCAGTGAGATAGACACAACATGGAGAAGAACATCTTCCAATCACTACAACAACCCCAGGGCAATGACTAAAGCAAACAGAATAGTGATCTACCCAGGAAGGCTTCAAGTGTCTCCTTGTCACACTTGGTTCTGGTGGTGGTGACACTATGTTGAATAATCTTCATTTCTATGGGTAATTATCTTCTTATTCTGAGTATTTTGTGGCCGTTTCCATATAAAGAGTATAATATATAAATATATCACAACATATACAAATTCCTACTCAGCTGACATCCTACATAATGATGTGACTTTGGTTTGGTCCATGTAAATGAATGACAGTGATGTATGTCATATCCAAACAGGCATTTTAGGAGCCAATGGATGGCTCTATTATGGCTCCATTTCCAGCTAAGAAAGCTGAATGGTCCTCATAGCGACAATCTTTAGTGTGGCTCCCAACGTCGAGTAGATCTTCAGCTCTTCCACTGCTGAGAGTTGACACCACAGAAAAGAGACTTTTCCACCACAAGCCCTTGGGATGTAGGAAATGCTGTCTATTGCACCACAGCCCAGGTAAAGGGAAGGCACCATTCAAATAAAGAAGCAACACTACTCTGAAGGACTGAAAGCCAAACTGTTGTTTCTCCTTTCGCCTTAGAGGGAATGCCTTCTCTTCCTAGGCTGTTGGAAAGCAGTTTATCATGAGAGGCACCAACAAGACGTCATAACGGTGTATGCTCATGTGTGTCTCTACAGCTTCCCGAGGTTATCATATTTGTGCATGACCTGATCACAACCTGGTAAGACATCATAGGCATGGATTCTTGTTCTGCTTAAGTTACTTAAGTAGTCTTAAGCAAGAACTAAACAAACCATTTTCCCAAGGTGATAGAGCTTTTCAGCAGGGAAGGCAAAGTTGTTATCCAGGCCTTGTGTCCCCTAGACAGGTTTGTCCCACTGAGTCGGCCAGCACTGATGCTATAGGAGTAGAAAATGGAGCACTGCCTGAGGGCTACATGTCTGAGGCCTTAAGAGACCAGAAATGTCCCTCCTGCCCAACAATATTTGGTTGGATGTATCTGCTTCACAGGCCTAATACAACATGCAATATAAATACATGTATCTGGCTTTTAGGGAAACACGTAATATAAAAACATGTGTCTGACTTTTAGGGAAGCATATAATATAAATACATGTCTCTGGCTTTTAGCGGATGGCAATTGCCCCTGAAAGTTTTCATTTGCTAGTACGAATCGATCAGGATCAGGATCTTGTCGGATACTTGCCTGCAACAAATGAGCTATTGTACACTGGCGGGTTAGATATTACCAAGAAGACTCATCTTGGAATGTCTTTGTCAAAAAACTTAACCAATGAACTCTGGAAATAGTGTGACCGACTAGAATCCAGCTGTGCCCTAGCAGGTCCTTTGGTCTTCGTGACTTGACTTCTGAAGGCATGAATGGTCCTCGATAAGTGACCAAATAGACTGTGATTCCAGATGTGAGGACACACACTTAATAATCCCAAGAGGCAGAGGCAAAAGAAGTTACAAATTCAAGGCCAGCTACATGGGAAGGCCCTGGCTCAGAAAAACAAGACTTAAAATAAAACAGGAAGCTACCCAGCTACCCAGTTGCTCTTCCTCTACAATGAGTCCTTATCCCCATGAGACTGAACAGTTGCCTCTCTGAACCAATGGCCTCGATCCCAGTGAGCTCTCTTTCAGTAAAAATGTCTCTTAAGAGGTAATATCTTTGTGCTGATGTAACTGCTACATTTATTGTAACATAATTATGATATAATACTCTAATGATTAGTAAGCTGTGAAGTCCTGCTCTTGGGAAAAACAGAAACTGTGAATCAGATTATAATAATGACAGAAGTAGTGATGAAAGATGATACCTTGGGTTTCCCAAAGGCCTTACCAAATTCTCAATCCCAGACTCTGGCATCCATGGCTTCCTTTGCTTTGCCTACATGTATACCTATGTGCACTGTGAGCCTATAGTGCCCAAAGCGGCCTAAGGGAGTGTCAGAATCATAGGAACCTAAATTATAGATGGTTGTGAGCCATGATGTGGGTACTGGAATGGAACACAAGTCCCCTGCGAGAGCCCTTAACTGCCGTCTCTCTGCAGCTCCGTGACTGTGAGCCTGAATGATCAGAGGAGCAGAACTGTTCAACCAAATATTATTGGGCAGGCAGTTAACCTACATATTTATCAATTGACCATAGTAGACCTAGTGGCAAACCAGACGCTCATAGATCTACAAAGGAGAAGTAGAGGGGCTCAGGCTTTGACTCCCTACTTTTTTTTTTCCTTCTACCTGGCATTCACCTGTAGGTAGCTTAGAGTCAGAGTTTCCTTGAGGTTTTTGTTTGTTTTATTGTATGGTGCTGAGGATAGAACCCTGATCCTATTATATATATTATGTATATTATGTATAATAGGCAAGCATTCTACTAACCAGTTTCATTCCCAGCTCCTCATTTTAAATGTTTGGCTCAAAATTAACTCAATTTAAGTAGCACAAAATGAGAGCGAAAGAGACATCAGTTAAAGAAAATAATACTTAAACATGGCCAGACATCCATCTTCGGATCTGTGCTGTCAATCAACACAGTGATCAGGTAAGCCTTGGGAAAGGATCCACTTCTCTCTTGCCTCTGGTAATGTTGACGATGGGAACGGCTGCTGCTGGTATCTGTCTTCAGAGCCGCTTTAACAAGCCTGTGTAAACAGCGTGGTGCCCCTAACTAAATACATCTAAGAGAAATTGTTTACACGTCAAGAAGTGAACTAACTCACATCTAGGTTGGCCAAAAACAAACAGACCCAAAACACAAGTGCTCTGAACAGTATGTGTGAACATGCAATGTGTTCTCAAATCATCTGGTTGTTTTTCCCAGAGTAGTTTCTCCTCTGCTCTTACCCTGATGTCTTTGTCTGCCTTCTATGGTAAAACACTAACCAAACCAACTTAGAGAGAAAGTGACTTATCATGGAGGAAAGTCAGGGCAGGAGTTTAAGGCAGGAACCTAGAGGCAGGAACTGATGCAGAGGCCATGGAGGAACTCTATTTATGGCTTGCTCCACATGGCTTGCTCACTTTGCTTTTTTATATACTCCAAGACCAGCTGCCCAAGGGTGACATCACCCACAGTAGTTTGGGCCCTTCCACATAAACCATGATTAAAGAAAATGCACCCACTGACTCCCCTAGAGGCCAGCCTATTGGAGGCATGTGCTCAGTGGAGGTTCTCTCTTCTCAGATGACCCTAGCTTGTGTCAAGTTGACAGAAAACTAACCAGGACATCTGCCTTCTATGCAGCCTGAATTCCCTCAATATGTACCACTGATTTCCCTCAAGTGGGGTTTGTTTGTCGGGCAATAGAAGAAAAGATTAATCCTTAGCTTTGGCATTTCAAAAGCTGAAGATTTTAATTGCCACAAGTCTAATTTGGGGTTTCGAAACAGTAACTTGGAAATGACACAAAAGCTAAAAACACCGAAACCAGAAATCTTTACAGCGTTTTGTTGTTTTGTTTTTCTTGAGGCAGGAATGGATTTTACCCCAGCTGAGTGGAGACTGTGAGCCGGAGTGGAGACCAGGACTCTGGTCCTCAGCTGTCCCCACCCAGCCTTTTCTGCATCTGCTGTGCTGTTTTGCTTCCTCTGGGCTTTCAAGGGTCCTTGTGAAGATGGGAGGTCATTTAGGACTCTTTGGGTTTGACACTTCCCCAGTCCCTTCAAACTAGATGGGCCAGAAAGAACAGGTGGACAAATCTAGTTTAAACGGGCTGTGCTTAGGTTTCTACTGGGTGGAGGGAGACTTCAAACCCCCAAATAAATCAACTTCTTTTACATAAAAAAAAGTTTTAAGTTTTATTTCACAAGCATCTGAGTTTGCCTGATTTTTCCCCTTTGTTTTCTTGCCTCCTCCCCTCTTTAATTCCCCTACTCTTCCTTTATTGACAAGGTCTCACCGCCTGACCTGGAGCTCACTGTGTAGACAAGGCTTGCCTAGAGCTAACAGCAACACTCTTGCCAATGACTCCTGTGAGCAATCACCATGTCTAGTTCTGTGGGTTGTTTGCTTTATTTTTCCTTTCTGTGGCAGCCTGCAGTAATCATGCTGGCGCACAGTGCCATGTGCCTTTAGTGACGATTATAGTGACAAGAATTCCACGATATAAAAAAGATTCTGTATAATGAGAAAAGGGGAGAGGGCCATTTTGTTCCATTATGAAGACTATCTCGTGTGCTTGAAACATTGGCTATAAAATAAGATGGAAAGCCATTGGATTTTGAGTTAAAATGATGACAGTAGTCAGCCAGAGGCAATTGTGTGTACCATTATACCACAGGGCATGACTTTCTCATGTCAATACACTGTTACTGTACCAACTGTACAGACAGTCACAGTGGCTTTCAAGAAATGAAACAGATTGTTCTAGAGCCATACACTCAGCACAGAATGGCAATTCAAATGCCAGAACACAGATTCCTGACCGCCCGGCTTGAAGACCAGCTATCTTGGCACAACAGACAAGCCAGGCATACTCTAGACAACTCCAGCCTGCCACACTATGAGGGTGGATCTTCAAAGACTTATTCCCACTCAGGAAGTTTAGGAAGAATGCCTTGACTTCTGAAAACTGCTTGGGATTGGAGAAATGGCTCAACAGTTAAGAGCACTTGCTGTACAGTCACGAGGAGTAGAGTTCAGATTCTAACAGTCGTTTCAAATGACTTGCAAATGCCCATGACTCCAGCTCCAAGGGACCTGCTGCTCTCTTCCGGCCTCTCAGGCAAGCACACAGAGAAGCATATATACACAGAGTCAAAAACACAAACACACAAATAAAATCAAACCTTAAGAAAACTACTCAGGGCACATTTCACAGGCAGACTGAGCTTGCTTTTATGAAAGATATTTCTGTCATGGAAGCTCACAAGTCTGTAATTCCGGTTCCAGGGGGATCTGATGCTGCCTTCTGGCTTCTGCAGGCACCGAGCACACACATGGTTCATAGACACATACAGACAGAACACCCATACACATAAAATAATTATATATATACATATACACGTATATACGTATATACATATATACATATTATCATCACAAAAAAGGGCCAATGATCCTTTTAGGCAGCAGAAGTAGGCTCACTAGAATATGACAGGTCACCAGGGTTATATCTGTCTTGGTGACTCTTCTCTAATGGATATTTCAGGTTCTGTCTCTAAGTTGGTTGTGTATTATAGAGTGGATCAGAATTTATTTGTTTCAGCTGTATTTTGAGAAGGAAGTGTAGACTGACCGGCTGGGTCCATGCATTTCTTTGCTCCATAACAGAACATGCAGAATGGGGTGTGAACAGCAGGGACAGGTTGAATGAATGAATGACTCCAGTTCCTATCACTAATAAGAGAACATTATTTACATAAAATGGGATGGCGAATCTTCCTTGGGGGAATTCGGGCTTCTCAGCCTGGAGAGGAATCAGCACACTGTTTTATTGTGTTTTATTGCTCCTAAGCACTTCGTTCTCACCTGTGCTGGGTATAGGACCGGGGACCTGACCAACTTCTAGGTTATTCTTGGACATAAAGTGTTCTGGCTCTGAATCAAAACAAATTTGGCCCTTTAATATCTCTGAGGTTGGAGGCAAGTTCCAAAGACAGTGACAGCAACATAATAGGTCCTTTATGAAGGTCTCTGCTCTCAAATGACATTGAGCCTGGTGCTGGGCAGCGCTGACCTCAGGAGCGCCTGTCAGGGGAAGGCCAGCGCTGCAGACAGACAGGGCTATAAACGGATGCTGTGCAGCTGTGAGGGGAGCTATTTTGGGATCCCAGGGGGTCTCATTTGTGCTTCAGGTTAGGAGACTTCCAAGTGGAGAAGGGAATGATCGGGGCAGGGAACAAGACCAGACCCAGCCCTCCTTCCTTCTACCAGGCAGCATTCCCTCCCCCTCTGGCTGGAAGATGTCACCAGCATTGGATCCTTGAGCCCTGTGGGAACAGAGAAAAACAAAAGAGAGAAAATGAGCAGGCCATCTCCCAGCCCAGAGCCATGCCCGGGGAAACTGCTTCCTCAGCTGCGTTCTAGATAAGACTGTGCTGACGTCTGCAGGATGTACCAAAGTGCCAAGGCCTCGGGCTCTTGCTGCCTTTTAAGTTCACTTCAGTGGCTTTCAACTGAAGGAACCTGGAAGTTGAGGTGATGAGAGAGAACGGGAGTCATCTTCCCAGCTCAGCACCGGCCCTCAGTGGAACAAAGAAGTCAATTATTTCTCCTCAGATGCCCCAGACAGGAGAAGCTCTGCTCTGAAAGCCTTGGAGAGCACTGTTTCTTTACTTCTGTCTTCTACCTAACCCAAAATCCTCTCAGCATGTTCGGTTAGAGGCCGGGTGTCCTCTCTCATCAGCTCAGGCTGACTGGATAAGATTAATGACCGCCATCTTGAAGAGGGATCTGATGGAACATCTCACATTGCTTAAGGCTGTGCTCTTCAGAGCTCCACAGCCTCGGGGTGGAAAGTTGCATTTCTGTCCTAGCTGCAAGGCCTTTTGTAGGTCATTACTCGGTCATACCCCAAAACAGAAATAGTGATTGTACTTGTCTCTTGAGATTGTTTGAAGAGGTAAAGATGATATAATCCCCGGCTCTGTGCGTAAGTAAAACTTTGGACAATTAAGGTTTCTGACATCCAGCAAGGATAACGAGTTGGATGTGTGTAAAATCTTCTTGTGATGAAACACACCCAAGCTCAAGCGCAAAGCCTGAGCAACTGGGAAACTATGTGCTGCTCAAAATAGCGTCGTGAGGGCCTGGCAAGATGGTGCCATGTGTCAAGGGGCCTGTCACCAACCTAACATTCTGAGTTCAATCTTCAGGACCTACACGATGGAAGGAGAGAACTGACTCCTGCAAGATGTCTTCTGACCTACAGGCAGACACACCCACACACCCACATACATAGAGAAAGGCAGACAGACAGACAGACAGGCAGATAAGCAGGCAGGCAGAGTCAGAGAATCCTTTAAAAGAGATAGAGTCCCCCATACTCTCAAAAACAATTATTCTTGCGATGGGAGAGGGTGGATCTGATCACCCAACTCTTTCTGGGACTCGACAAGATTTAACCAAAGCAAGCAGATGGCTGATGCAGGGTATCCTAGAAGGTACTGGGGTGCAGCAGGAGAGCAAGTGATGGGATAAAACCCAGAACAGATGGATTTTAGAACTGGAAGAGAAATAGAGAGCTCTAAGGCCCTGTACTTAGTGGCATGACAGGGAAAGTGAGTGCCTTAGGTGTCCATCACAAGGAGGGTCCACCTCAGGGGATCTTTAAGAGAGTCCTGGGTAAATTCAAGTGCGAGCATCCCACCCTGCAAGCCTGTCATCTTTGCATCCCTTTGCCTCTGACTTTACCACCTGGTGCCAGTGTTCTAGGAACCTGTCTTCAGGGTGAAGTTTTCTAATCTGGCCAGGTCACCTGAGGTCATAGGCTCCTGAATTTTTACATCTCGCAGTTCCGGTGGCCTCTTCTCTTCATGACTCAGTGGATGATCACTCCTGAGAGACAGTGTGGGTTCTGGAAACTGATTACAACTTGAACACAAATTTGTAGGTCCTTCCGCACAGTGGGAGATGCAGTCTGAGAGGCGGGAAGCGCTTTTGTTTAAAATCGAACGTCCAGCCTCGTAGAACAGACAGTTGCCACAGCTACTTTCACTCAGAAGTGCTCTCACCTCATTTGGACCCACAAAATAAGCAAACCCAGGATGTGCCATGGTAATCTGAGAACTGTTTGTTTCAAGGCTCGAGGATGTAGCTTCATAGTTAGTGTTTGCCTAGCATACCTGGAGCCTTGGTCTTGAGCCATGGCACCATGTAAACTGAGCATTATGGTGTATGCCTAAAATCCCAGCACTTGGGAGGTAGAAGTAGGAGGATCAGGAGTCCAAGGTCATACTTGATTACACATCAAGTCCAAGGCCAGCCTGGGTTACCTGAGACTCCGTGTCAAAAACTAAAGGAAACAAACAAAAACACTGTTAGTTCTAATCCATCTGATTTCTCTTCAAAACTGCAGGTACACAGAGTCACTAAGGTGTCTTCCTTGCAGGCTGTCCCTTGTGCTAGTTCAGACTCTCCAAAGCATCTGAGCATGTCTGTCATTATCTGAAGCGTACCATCTCCTGGGGTTCCAGGAACAGCAGAATCTTGAAGACAGACCATACAGTGAGCTCACCTCCATGCAGGAGCAGTCATTTTAAAGGAACCAAATTGTCTCATCAAGTGACAAGGGACTCTTCAAACCTCCTTGCAGAGGCAGAACTACTGATAAAGCTCTTAATCTAGACTGCTGGTCCCCTATACCCCATCTTCTTCCCCTGTGAACCTAAAGCTTATGTCAGTGCCTACAAATTTTTGATTGAGATACTTAATCGTGTTCATCTTCTCAACAGAGCTATACTGATCAAAGTCCTGTATCACTTTCACCCTCATCTGGGACAAGTAGCCTGACATGACACGTGACCCCCACAGACTTGGGACTCCTTTCCAGAGAACAGCTGTGGAGGTTTTTATGGGAAGTTGAGATGGGGATAGTTGGTGCCACCATATTGACCTCTACCCTCCCTTAGCACAAATCATCTTGGTTTGTTCCCCTCCTCCATGCTCAATGGCTCAGGTGTCTAGCGGGTACTCTCCCCACACCTGTGGGTGCGCTGACAGATGCTCTCTGGCATGAGGACCCATCCTAGAGCAGTCCACAAGGCCAGCCAGTGGGAAAGGCTCATGGGCAGCTCCCCTGATTCCGCATCCCCCCCCCATCTGCACACACACAGCCCATAGTGTGAACAGAGCTGCGGTAACCATGGCCCCTACCCTACCAGCCTGGCAAAGAGGCAGGCTCAGCCTCCACACTTGCCTGTCTGGTCTAACCTGCTAGACTACACGAGAGAAGGAATACAGCTTGCAGCAGCCATGACCCTCTTCCTCACACACCGTAGACTCCGAAACTACAAGCCCAGGAAGAAGATTCGGGGTCTCAACAGCAAGGAAGAGTTTTTGACTTTTAAAGTTATTTTGCCTTATTTCACTGACTATTTTTTGCCTCATAACTTTGATCATATTTATTTATTAATTCTTTACCTTGGATCTTTTCAGAGATTTTCATATTTGATCTTATTCCATTGCTGTATCTGCTTTGAAACTATTCTACATTACCTCTGCCACATTCTTTTCCACAACAATCGGTGTTGTAAGGTTGTTGCTTTTTGGATGGTTTTATGATGCTTGCTTATTTGTGTTATAGAAGTCTGTTCTCTCTTCCCCACCTGTGGGATCAGACTGAGGTCATTCAGCTTGAGGGCAACCTTGTCATCTCGCCAGCCCATAACATTGTTGCTTTTCCCAGTTTCTCCTTCCCAGACAGTGCTGGATATCGAACCCATAGAATGAGAGCCTCGACACTGAATACCTCAGCGGAGCTGAGACCTCAGTTGAGAGGAAGTGCATTCTTACTCCATCCACAGCTTAGTCCTGATGGGGCAGACTTCAGGATTTAGGGTAGGACAGGGGCTGGAAAGATGATCACCTGAGTCAGAGCACTTTCTCCACAAACACAAACACTTGAGTGAAGACCCTCAGCATCCACACGCTATGCAAACACTTTTATCCCCAGCACCGTGGGGATCAGCGACAGGAGGGTGACTGTGGCTTATGGGTGGCTAGTCTAGCTTCCGGTTCATTGAGAGACTCTGTCTTCGGGGAATTAGTTGGAGGCTGGAGGGAGCAGGACGTCTGGCATCCTTTCTGCCTGTGCACTTGTATGCACGGGTATACACACATACCACACAGGTACATCACACACACGCATGCACGAGAAGTGGACAAACATTCCTAGGGAGTGTCCTGCCCAGGTTGGCACATTTGGGGCAGGAGATGGGGCGAACTGAAGACCTACCGTTAGGCATGCACTCTTCTAGAACAGCAAAGAGAAATAACAATTGTAGATGTGGTCATATTATCAAAATCGCTACCTGCCTCTTATATCTTGAAACCATGCAAGAAAAACCTTCTGCAAGTCGAGTTTTGTTTCTGGCCAAAATAAATCAGAATTACACATCCTCCAAGGCTCACTACAATTTTTAATTTTTCATGAAGTCTTTCCTAATTACTATCATCCCTCTGGAGCCCTCTTAATTTCTATAATTGTCTGCCTCACTGATTCATTAATTAATAACTATCTATTGAACAAATTCTGTACACATGGTCCAGTGCTGGAGCGGGGAGAGATGAGACAGGAACTCTGATTCCTGGGCCCCAAACATGGAGAAAACCGTGGAAATCTCCAAGGACAACTGAATCTGCTACACAGAGAGGGTGCCTCCTGAACCCTGAATAAGAAGGCGATTCTGGGAACGTTGTTTATTCCCTAAAAGTCAACTTGCTCTAAAAACATATAGGCTTCTATAGTTCTCAGTAAAATTAAATTTTTCTTCAGAATGAAGCACTAGGGGGAAGAAGCATAGCTCCATAGCTAAAGGTGCTTGTGGCCAAACTGAGGACCTGAGTTTGAATCTCAGAACCCACGGCCACAAGGTGCTCTCTGACCTCTTCATGCATACTGCATGGCCTCACACACACACACACACACAGAGAGAGAGAGAGAGAGAGACAGAGAGAGAGAGAGAGAGGTGAGATGTTTAAGAACATTTAAATAAAGTAGGGAGGGACATTGTGAATAGAAAAATGCCGTGTGTAACCAATCTCCACAGGAGTGAAGTGTGGGGTTAAAGAGGAAGAAGATGGCTGGTATTTCCATCGGCAAGCCGCAGACAGTGAGTCCCACTCAGGAGCAACCAGCACTCAGTGTGGCCTTGGTAGCAGAAGCATGCGGAATGGTAAGGTAAATGGCTATTCCACAGGAACAGGCTGAATGATGTGGGCAGTGTGGCTGGTCAAGAACATTTGCTGTGCTGAGACCCTGAAGTCATGACCTGATTCTAGATGACGCATAGAACAAACTAAGAGGAACTTTCAAAAAGGGTGGGCACAGGGGAGAATAGGAGACAAGAAAGGAAGGGAGATACCCAGACTCCAGGACAGATGGCGAAGAATTTGGCTACCATGGGTCAGGAGCATCAGCAGGACAGAAGAGGGTAAAGAGGTCAGCCCCGTAGAGCTGTGTTTAAGACAGGAAGCTGATGTTCTACTCATTCTTTTTATTGCACTGGTAAAGCACCCTGACCAAAAACACCTTGGGGGGACGGGGGTTTATTTGGCTTCATTTCCAGGTCACAAACCATCACTGAGGAGAGTCAGAGCTGGAGCTCAAGACAGGCACCTGGAGACGAGAACCATGGAGGGACCCTGCTTGCTGGGATGCCGCTCGCCTACTCACTTGGCAAGATAGCACCCACAGGACTGTGTCCTCCTATATCAATAATCAAGACAGCCTTCCACAGACGCGCATACAGGTCACTCCGATGGTGACAGTTCCTCAGCTGAGGCTTCTCTCAGGTGAGTGACTCCAGGCTGCCTTGAGGTGATAGTCACTCCGAACCAGGACAGTCTGACAAACCCAAGAGGAGATTCTTTGTATCTGGGACTTGGTGGCCTAGGCACGCCTGCATGTTTTCTCCCCTCAGCTTCACTCTCTGCCCTTCTTCCTTGTATTCTTTCAGCCTGTTAGTGGGGAAAGGATGTGGAAAATTAAGCAAGTAAAGCTTCCTCCACGGGAGTCCTCGATTCCACCCAGGCATGCGTCTGGCTCTATAACCTTACACAAGTGTCCTAGTCTCAGCCAGTCTAAAGTTTCTTCTGTACAACAGGTGAGACAGTAGTCATGGCGTAACGGGAGCCATGAGGTCTGGAGTACGTGGACGGGGCTCGATGGTGCTGCTGCCACTGCCCATTCAAACCAGCAAGCGTTCAGAGGCGACGGAGAAGGGGGGTCCAGGGAAACAGCTGGAATCATGCAATCTCTCAAACTACTTTACCATGGGAAAGGTTGGGGGAAAGAACACTTTCAGGCGTTTGCGTGTGCCAGACACCCTAATATCTGCCTAGTTGACTCTATAATATCCCTACAAGGTAGCTATTATTTCCACTTCATAGACTAGGAAATTAGAAGACAGGCTAACGAGTTTGTCCAAAATTTAACAGCCGATGGCTAGTATACAGTCTTACATATTTGAAGATCCCGGAATGTATTTTAGGTTGTAAATAGTCTTATTTCATATAGCCCCACACTGTTTTAAAACTTGGACAGATATCTATTATTCTTGTAATCAGCAGGGGTGGTAGGGAAGGTAGGCAGTCCTATGGTGTTATCTAAAAATGAAGGGCTTTGGGGCTTCCTGGTAGAGAAGCCAGGCTCTGCTGCAACGCTGCCCAGAGCCAGTGGGAGAAAGGTAAGCAGTGAAGAGTGGCGAGAGAGCTCAAGCAATGGAGAGAAGACAAGAAAGGAAGATGAGTAAGCGTGTAATGCACTTGAAAGCGATTTTCATCTAAGCTTGCTAAAATAATACAAAACATTTCACGCTTAAAGGGATAAACTTCCTTAACCTGACACATACTCTTAATCCCTAGATAAGATGCCTCTGTCCCTGCAGAATGGACCCAGCCTCCTCCTGCATCGATCCCTAAGGCTCTGGGCAAGGCACACAGTGCTACATTCTGTGATGGAGCTCTAAACAACAAGTCCAAAACAGCAGGAGACTCCAGAGTCCATAGCACCCGGGTCGAAAGCCTGTTCTTATGAATCAAATGCTGAACACTGGGGGAGGGGGCACATCCCTGAGGTGGGGGGAAATCTCCTTGACAAAGGATAGCCTGAACGGAAACCTTCTTTTCAGGGGAGCCTTTCAGGGTTCAGTATTGTATGGAGTTGTAATAAGAGCGGCAGGGCTGCGTCCCCGGCACCCGGCCACCCGCATGGCTAGCTTATGCCCCGAAATAATTACACAGAAACTGTATTCTTTTAATCACTGCCTGGCCCATTAGTTCCGGCCTCTTATTGGCTAGCTCTTACATATTGATCTAACCCATTTCTAATATTCTGTGTAGCCCCATGAGCTGGCTTACCAGGAAAGATCTTAACCTGCGTCTGTGTCTGGTGGGCGAATCATGGCGACTCCTGACTCGGCTTCTTTCTCCCAGCTCCTGTTCTGTCTACTCCACCCACCTAAGGGCTGGCCTATAAATGGGCCAAGGCAGTTTCTTTATTAAATGAAAGTAACTCCTCCATCAGTATGGTGTGGATATTCAAAGGCTGATAGTAATAACACACCCACTTGTTCAGAATGCCATGGAAAGGAAACTTTTTTATTTTTTAATTTTATGTGTGGTTTGTGTGCACGTACAGGTGTGTGTGCGTGTATGCACACACACACAGGTATGCCACTGTGCACAGGTAGGGAGGAATGTCAGAGAACAACGGTAGAGACCTGGTTCAGTCCTCCCATCACTCTGTTAGGCTTTGCTTTTACTGCCTGAGTCATTGCATCCTCCTAGAGAATTTGTCTTCCTTGGGCATGGAAAGAACGTTTGCTTGTCTGGCATCCAGAGGGAAATAGGGTGGACTGTTGTACAGGCTTGTTTTCCTTTAAAGACCTAAAGGAAAGATCATCAACAAATAATAAACAAACAAACAAATAAATAATAGAGAGGGGAGGTCCACAATGCCTGTATTTGGGATAGTCCTTTACAAAGATTTTTTTTTATTTTTCCATTTTTCACATGTGTGAGAGTCATGTGCATGTGTATGTATGTATCTTATGCTTGTGTGTTGGTGCACATGCATTGGGGGTTCCAAGGTTGATGTCTGGAACCATTGTCCATTGCTCTTCCACCTTATTCATTGAGGCAGAGTCTCTCCTTCTAACCCAGAACTCACTGATGAAGCTGGTTCTTCAGTCAGTTTGCATTAGGCAGCCCCTGTACTCTCTGCCTTCCGAGTCTGGAATCACATGCAGGCTGGCAACCCCACCCAGCAGTTACATAAGTTTCTGGGATCCAAATTCTGGTTTTCACACTTTTGGGATAAATGATTAAACCAATGAACCACCTCCCCAGACCCCCTAAAGAATTTTTTATTCTGTCAGGTGTTTGAAAAGGCACTCTGAGCCAAATGATTAATTGCTCAACATTCACTGCTTTTTCTGGGCACACAAAATGAAGAAAAATATGGCATCTATTATCAAAGAGTTATAGTTGATGTAATACAGTGTGCTACAGAGTGTACATTGTAATAAATAACAAATTCTATCTATACACAGACATGCTTTACAGTGAGATGAAAGAATTAGCCTGCTAATTCTTCCATGGGCTTCAAGGACCTAGGAAGCCAAAGAGAACTCCCGAGAGATGCCTGAGGCTGAAGCTTCCTAGCAAATCAGTGATCAATTTAGCATTCATTTGCCTCCTGCTGCCTAGAGTCCTCTGGAGAGTCAAGAAATTAGTTCTGCTATTCCTAACTTTGCTTCAAGAAGCCTGCTTGCTATTTTTAGCTTTTCAACAAAGTCTGGTGGGAAAACTGTGGAAATTCTGAGCATTAAGAACAGATTGAGCAATTTTTTTTTTTTAAAAAGAGCAGATTGAAGCATTTTTTTTTTTTTGGTAGAAGTTGAGCACATTTTTTAAGTGAAAATTTTAAGATCAAAAGGGAGGTACAAGTAGGTTTTTTTTTGCCTCCAACAGGAACTTGGTGCGGTTTGGTAGAGGAATGAAGAGTACAATGAGTTCCACCCCACCTCTCTCTGGTCTTCTACAGCTTATATGAAGAGGTAGGGGTGGAGGAGACACGAGTCATTTCTATCTTACCCTCCATCAATATCTTCCATGCAGTGTCGCCACCCAAGAGAACTGACAAAGACACCGAGCTCAGAGTTATCACACACTGACCAACACTATCACAGCTCAACCTTGGTCCACATTTCCACACACTGAAAACTTGGTTGCTCCCAAGTACATTGTGTTGGTCTTGAAGGCTCCTCCTGCATTATCTCAGGGGATTGACCAAGCTTCCTCACCTGATAATGACCCAGATCGTAAGGGTTAGATTGTTGTCCTTGAAAACGCTGCCAAGTTCAGAAGCCGTAAGTGGCCGACACTATAACCCCGTAGGTCCCGCGAGTCCAGGGAGTCCTGCTCTAGCTGCTGTGAGGCTACGGACCACCGGGTGTCTGCATGGCTGCTGATCGCCCCTGTGCTTTCTGACTCTGGTTTCCCCATCTCTCTTGCTGCTTTTCAGACAGTTAGGTAACAGCTGTCCTCACTCGACCCAAAGAGATAATACTACACAACAAAACAAAAATGTAAGAGGCTCCATTCTTCTGGGTGCTTCTTAGTTATCTTCTTTACCTTTCAATAAAGGGCCGGTGTGTTCCCTTATCAGCTTCCCAACGGACAGTCATCTATTGTCTGTGCGTGTCTGATAAGTTGTACTTCTTTCTGGGGATATGGCCAGAGTTAATGGCTTCAAGGGCAGATTCTGCAAAACAATGACACTCGCCTTGCACAACTGTACCTTGCTATTACAGCTCCTGGAAAAGCCTCCCCGGAGCTATCTTAATGATCATGCATGACTTTCTCATGCCATTCAAGGCCCACTTCATGCATTGCTTCACCAGGATGCCTTTGCTGGCACACCAGCTGAAGAAGAGTAGACTGGTATAAACCAGCTGGCTCCCAAGGGTCTAGCCAGTCCATGGCCCTTCATGGGTGGTCACTCCAGAGTGAGAGTGGCCTGGAAGTCTCTAGAGCTCAGAAATGAGGCTCAGCATGTAAACTTTGAAGTGGTAAGGACAAAAAAGGATAGTCACAACTAAAACAAAAAATGTTTGCTTGGGGCTAGAGGCTGTGGTAGTAGAAAGAGCTAGGTCCTCACGGAATGCAGACACTTGCTTCGGGACTATGCATGATGACCCAAAGAGCAACAGAAAGTCGCAGAGACCACCTGAACAACTAAAGATGACAGTGCAGGACAACATGGGAATAGAATCTGGCTCAGATCCTCATGCCCTGTTTCTTAGATCCTAGTGACAGCCTCTCTAACCGTAAGCAGAGGGAATGTGACCTAACCCTAGGCTGTAAAGTTCCAGTGAGATTATGGGTAAAAGACACTCTTCCCTGACTACATAGTGGAAGGAGAGAACCAACACACACACACACACACACACACACACACATACACACACACACAACAAGTAAATGTTTAATGGCATAATGGAACAATTTCACAGTATTATTTAAGAATTGTAGGAGATAATGCAAGCCAGGTATGGTGGCGCACACTTTTAATCCCAGCACTCAGGAGGCAGAGGCAGGACGGTCTCGGAATTCAAGGCCAGCCTGCTTTACAGAGTGAGTTCCAGGACAGCCAGGGCTACATACACAAAAACCCTGTGTCAAAAAAATTATACACATACACACACACACACACACACACACACATTTTGGGGGGAGAGAGAATGCATGTATTACCATGCTACGATAAAAAATATTCTTCATTAGTCTGACGACAGCCATTGCTGGTCCAAACCCAGTCCTCTGTTTGGCTCAGGAAGCCTTCCCCGGCCTACTTCTGCCTTCTCATGCTACTTCCACGTGACACAGCCCTTGTTACTGTCTATAATGATATTTCTGGCACTGCCTGAAACGATCAGATTCCTCAATTTTATTTATTGTTTTTAGTATTATTTCTTTTTTAATTTTTACTAAAATTTTCCCATACAATACAGTTTGAGCACACTCTTTCCCCTTTCCAAGATTTTACCAGGTCCTCCCTACCTCCCTCTGAACCCAGCTTCAAGTCAAGTTCACGTTCTTTTTCTCTCAAAGAGAGAGAGAGAATGAAAATCAAATAGCATCTGGTCCAGCATCAGCAATAAGGTCACGCAGCACTCGTCACCTGCTGTCACACCAACAGGGCACACCACGCACTAAAGTACACAACTTAACTCTAGTTGTGGAAAACATTGAAAATAGCTGTACTCTCCAAGAACATCAGTCATGAAAGACAAAGAAAAGAGCCGGTTACAGGTGTATCCAACACACTACCCACGTTTGCAAGTTGTTGCTATTGTTGTGTGTGTGAGTGTGTGTGTGTGAGTGAGTGTCTCCGTGTGTGTATGCTATGTGTATATAACACACAGAAGCCAGATGAGACCATCGAGTTGCAGGAGGTTGAGAGTTGCCTAATCTGGATGCTGGGAACCACACTCTGGTCCTCTACAAAGGCAGCAAGCACTCTGGACGGTTGAGCCATCTCTCCAGCCCCATGTGTTATTGGAACACAGCCTGTGTTCACTTACGCATCTTCCATCACTGTGTCTTATCTGACAAAGGCAGAGTTGAGTGGCTCTGATGGAGCCTGGCTGGCCCATCTGCCAAGACACCATATTACCTGACTCTTGGTTAAGGTCAGCACCTCCCTCTCTTTCCTTGTTTGCTCTGAAAGTCTATAAAACATTCTGCCAAATTTTCTAATTTCTACCATTACAGGATAATGCATTTTGCTGTTATTTTCATACATGTACGCCATTATATTTTGTTCTTATTCATCCCTCCCCTTTTATTCCCTTACCTTGCTGGTCCCCAACTCCCGAGAGCTCCCCTTCTAATTTCCTTCACTCTTTCTCCCCTTCAGATCTTTTCTCTTATTAGGTCCTAAGAAATTCCTTTCCCCAAAGTCGGGCATTTAGGCAAATGTCAGCATTCCCTCAGGGACTAAAGTTCCTAACTGCTCAAAGGAGTCCTCCTGATCTCTGGCCAAAGGAACTCATGGCTCCTACAATAACCTATGCCCATGGTGTCCATCAGGTATCAAGGTCTATGTAACCTCTGGACCCCTCATTCCCTGCTCACAAGTACCTGTTGCAGAGTCCTCCTGGCAGGCATGCTCCGCCCGCTATCCTAAACCTCTCCTATATGACCCAGCCATTTTGGCCACCCTTTCTCTTGGTGCTGTCGGCCTCTGGGTCCTTCGCTACTCTCCCTGCCCCCCTTCTAGCGCTCTCCCCTCAGCTCTCTTTTCTCGTGGCCTGGTTCAGTTGGGGCCTTCCAGATGCCTCTGCCTGAGCTCTCCCTCATATCTACAATTAAAAACCTCCCCTCAGCCATACCTGGGAGCTATCATGTCCTCGTCTTCTCGTTCATCCATGTAAGCAGAGATTGTAACATGTGCGCTTTTATTACACAATACATGTTCTCTAATGAAGTAGTGGTAATGAGGTTGGCCTAAGAGTATAAAAAAGAATGACCTTGTCCTGAGAAATCAACACTGCCACTTACTTTAAGCCACATATTTATTTAATTATAGAAGAAGAGGGGAAGGGTGATGAAGCAGACGCAGCAAAATGTTCAGGACGAGCGAGTCTCCAGAGAGAGGCCATCTTGGCCATTTGTTGAATAGATTTGTACTTTTTCTATTTATTTTCAGTTTTCTCAAAATTAAAAATATGCATACATTTTTACTTGCATGGACTTTGTTAAAATTAATGCTAAAAAGACCCTCCCTCAGATCAACTTTGCCAAACATCCACTACCCTCTCCACTGCCTAGCCATGACTTCCGGCTACCCACCTCAGTTAGTCTGTCCTGTCCAGGGCCCTGCACACTGTGGAGCTGCTGTTCTACCCTGACTTCTCTGTCTCTTCTGGACATGTTTATTAATTTTCTGAATGAAATTCAATCTGAAGAAATTCTTGTATTTGACAGAAATAAAAGTTCTGTGATGTCTCTTGTACTTTGCTGGTAAACACTGCCCTTGACCAGGGTATTTTCTGTTAACAATTTTTTTCTACTTTTAAAAATGTGTGTACGTGTGTGTTTGCATGTTTGTCTGTGCACCATGTTCCTGCATACTGCCCATGGAGGCATGAAGAGGATGTCAGAGGTAGCCTCTGGTTGTGAGCAGCCGTGTGAGTGCTAGGAATCAGGTTCAGGTCCTCTGAAGGAGCAGGAAGTGCTGCTAGCTGCTGAGCCATCTCTCCCTAGTGCCCCTGTTCACGGATTTGTGCCTGCTATCATGGAGACCATGAGCCAGTCTCGTATGAACATGTCGGCCACAGCCCCTGACACCTGCCTCATTACACACCTTCATCGCCTTTCAGCCACAGGCCCTCGGCACTGGAGGAAGAAACAGAGGCAATGGTGGCCTTTTCTTTTCTGCAGGGTCCCAAGGCGACAGAATTCATTCAAAGATATGAGCTTTTTTCTTTTAACTCTATGTCTTCCTTGAGCTGTAGTTATATGAAACAAACATTTCGTTTCCGTTTCCTAAGGAATTCCAGTACCCTCTCCACACACTCACAGCCACTCTTCTTCCCTTCTCTGAAGTGAGCCAGAGCTGTCCCCTCGTTCTCATACACATCTCGTTTCATATCCAAAGCCACCCAGAGAGGTCATAGGGACAGCCATAATTCTCACCGCACAGGTGAGAGGACCGAGGTTTGAGGAGAACAGCATATGGCTCAGAAGGTAGCAACACAGAGGGCAGGAGAAGAGAATAAGAACCCAGTCTTGTCGTGAATCCCAGCATCTCCCCTTAGCACGGGTTCTGGGAATATGAAAACTTCTGTAATTATCAGCTGCAAGCCTTAGCTTCCTTCCACATGTGTAAATCTGGAGTAATGAAACCTACTTCCAGGATTGGAGGAGACCTAAGTAGAAGTGTCCACAAGCCCTGCCAGCTCCTCCTGACTTAAAATGGTCACCACTCCTGACTCCCTCATTCCCTCCCCCTCACTCCCCATTCCCCCCCCCCCCCCGTATTTGCTGTGGTCTGGGATCCCAGTGAAAACCAGCAGGTAGGCAGGCTCTACAGGCCCACTGACACTGCTGTTGTGATCTTGCCCCTGACGAGGATACCAAGGATACTCCATTTACACGTGGGCTTTAGGAGCTTTTACTCTGGAATAAAAAGCTGTGCTCATGGGGATTCTATTCGCTAAGCACAGCTCATGAAATACGTGCTAGTAAAGCCAAGGCAGCCTCTCAGCCTGGGCTATTTTTATATTCTCTTCCCTGCTTGCTCTAAGTGTGACTTGAGCTAAAGGACTGACATCGCAGTGCCAACACAGACATAAAGTCCTAATGAAAAGATAAATCAGGCTCATTTTTAAGAAGGGCAAGAGGCAGGGCCTTAATTTTCTTTATTATTAGACTCATAAACCGGGAACTATTGGGACTTCATAAACGTGGTTCTGTGCAGTTTTATGAGATTAACAATGTCCACCAAGATGCCTCTTTTCCCTTAGAGTGGCTGTAAAGTCTGGAGTCCAGACTCCAGTGAACCTCTGGAAAGAGCTCCGACTGTCCTGTCACAAGAGAAAGGTCTCACTAACCACACTGCCCTGAACTGACACGGCTTTTGGGGGTTGCCGCGTCTGCCGATGGGTGTCAGGGGACAAGCTCAGTAGACAGTACCAGATCGCAGCCTGGCATGCTCTTCAAGTCTGCCTGCATGCTACTTGCCCAGAAATGGCCCAAGACGTCACTTGGTGTTCTGGAATGCTTAATACAGTGGAAGACTCCAGTCAAGGGAATCAACCAGTTAAGTTCCTCACTCGCCCAGCCATGCTGACCAGGGATCTCAGGGGAGAAAGTTTTGTGAGTGTCCAGCAGAATGCTCCCTTACAATGGATTTTTTTGTTTGTTTGTTTGTTTTGTTTTGTTTTGTTTTGTTTTTCGAGACAGGGTTTCTCTGTGGCTTTGGAGCCTGTCCTGGAACTAGCTCTTGTAGACCAGGCTGGTCTCGAACTCACAGAGATTCACCTGCCTCTGCCTCCCAAGTGCTGGGATTAAAGGCGTGCACCACCACCGCCCAGCTACAATGGATGTTTTCCTCTTACCAAAGGGCCAGCATTTCACCCTGCTGGCTTGGTCACAGAGGCCATGTTTTGAGATTGGAAATGAAACCAAACGAAGACGCCAGGACAGAGCTGACTGTGGATCTTGTATTTCTTGCACCGGCAGAGACACAAATGTTTCCTTGCTGGCCATCTCTCTCTGCTCCATAGTCCCCTGGTGACATCCCAGACACAGGACATGGGATGAAGGGGAGAGGGGGGAGCTGTAGGATTTGCCTCCTGTGAAGAGATGGGTACAGGCAAAACTTCTGTCTCCTCAGAGGCCTCAGCAGTAGCGCTCAGGTACAAAGCAAGGCACTGGAGAGACCACACTCACTCCTGCCTTCCCCATTAGTGAGGACACAGCCAGGGAAACCCATTTAGAAGGGACTCCAGTGCTGCATTCTATGCATAGGCAATATGTAATCATCAGCTGGAGTTATGGGCAGCCCCACTGCTAAAATAACTGTGTGTGTGTGCACGCACATGTGCACACTTGTGTATGCACGCACACATGCATTCATGTCCATATGACCCATATGTGCAGATGCTCATATGCACTCATGAATGTAGAAGCCAGCAGACAACCTCAGCTGTAGGAATTCGTTGGTGCCACCCACTTTGTTCTGAGACTGGTTCTCCTAGGCTTGGGGCTCACAGACCAGGTAGCTCCTGGGAGCTGCCTGTCTCCATAGCCACAGCACTGGGATGGCAAGCATGCCTCGCCACACCTGGCTTTTTTTTTTTTTAATCAAGATTTCTTTGTGTGTCCCTGGCTGGTCTGGAACTTGTGCTGTGTAGACCAGACTAGCCTCAAACTCAGACATTTGCCTGTCTCCACCTGCTGAGTGCTAGGATTAAAGGGATATTCCACTATGGAAAGCTCACACCTGGCTTTTTATGTGGAGTTTGGGGTTTGAACTAGGGTTCTCATGCTACCTAGCAACCGCTTTACCATCTCCCAGCCCTTATATCCTGAAAATTTTAGTACATAATAGTTGTCCTACATACAGTTCAGGTGTGACACTTCAACAACTGACCAAATCAGGTAACTAACCTTTCTGAACCCGTGACATTTGGTGGCTGGTGTCTTTAAGAGCAGCCTCCTAGTTTCCTACCAGATACATCATGGGTTGATGAGAACCACAGCCTGCCCTCCAGGAAGCCAGAGAACTTTCTCTCCAGCCTTCCTCTGTACCCACTACCCTTTCAGTCACAGAGCCCCCTGGAGGCCAGGATGTTGGCCTTGGCCCTCTGCCTACTTGCAAGGCTCTATGACTCAGCTCTCCTTCTAGTCCTCAGACTCCTGTAAGGCTCTATGACTCAGCTGTCTTTCTAGTCCTCAGACTCCTGTAAGGCTCCATGACTCAGCTGTCCTTCTAGTCCTCAGACTCCTTCTTGTAAGGCTCTATGACTCAGCTGTCTTTCTAGTCCTCAGACTCCTGTAAGGCTCTATGACTCAGCCTGTCTTCTAGTCCTCAGACTTCTGTAAGGCTCTAGACTCAGCCCACCTTCTAGTCCTCAGGACTCCTGTATGGCTCTATGACTCAGCTCTTCTTCTAGTCCTCAGACTCCTGTAAGGCTCTATGACTCAGTTGACCTTCTAGTCCTCAGGACTCCTGTAAGGCTCTATGACTCAGTTGATCTTTTAGTTCCCAAATGACTTGCAGTCTTACATTTGTGATAAAAGAAACAGAAGGAGTCACCTTTAAAATGAAGTGTGTTTTGTCTTCCCTCCTGTAACACCAAAGTACCCAGTACTGGAACCTCCCACAGGCAAAGTACTTCAAAAAACAAACAACAAAAAAGCCACTTGATCCTTCCCTTTCCATGCCCTACTGTTGAGAACTCAGAGAAACTTGCTGAGGATCACACAGCTCCAAGTGTCAAAAAAATTCAAGGACAAATGGGGTGTGGTTCCCCTTCTGCTCAGAGCTTTGGGGAGGTAGGTTGCTTTTGACCTCTGCATACTGTGAGCTGCAGCTTTGGAGGGAAGAATCCCCTAGACAAAAATAGAAGACAATAAAACTGGAGAGCACTCTGTCAACCCCAGCACGCTCCTAAATGTGCCTGAGCAGCAGAGAGGCCGTCAAGGACAAGGTCCCATTTATTTCAGATGTCCCTTCTCACCTCCCTGATTGGGGCTCGATCTGCAGGACCCCTCTGCCATCTTCCTCATGAGGGGCAAGTCCTCTCTTCTAGTTCTGGGGACAGTTATGGACACACCTTCTCTCTAGAGCAGAGTTCTCAACCTTCCTAGTGCTGAGACCCTTTAATACAGTTCCCCCCAAGCATAAAATTATGTAATTGCTACTTCATAACTGTAATTTTGTTACTGTTACAAATCATAATGTAAATATCTGATATGTAGGGTATCTGATATGTGACCCCCTCCCAAAGGGGTCGTGATCCACAGGTTGAGAAGATAAGCAGTATGGCAAATTAAAGCCTCATAAAGAGAATTTCTTGGAACAGTGACCTGATGACGATAGCAATCCTGCATTTGTGGGAATTTCTCATTCTCCTGAATCCACAGAGCTCAGTGTAACTTCCTTGCCAACTGCAGAAGCATACAGCCAAACTCTGCCATCTTCCAGGTCACTGCCAGCCACCACAGAGGACATGCTACTTTGGAGGGTCTTTTTTAGGATTTTATTTATTTTGTGTGCATTGGTGTTTTTCCTGCATGTATGTCTGTGTGGGGGTATTGGATCCCCTGGAACTGGAATTACAGACAGTTGTGAGCAGTCATGTGGGTTCTGGGAATTGAACTCAGGTCCTCTAGAAGAACAGCCAATGTTCCTAACCTCTGAGCCATTTCTCCAGCCCTGTGCATCTTAGTGGTTGTACCTCCAGCAAGAATACTGTTCTTGGTTGGTATAGCAAAGCTGGCAGAATTAAGAAACCCCTGTCACATTGACATGGAACAGGTTGCAGGACCCCAAAGGACTGAGTCATGGGGGTTATGCCTTGTGGAAGAAAGCAGGACCCACTGCTGCATGCCAAACCCTAACTTTGTACCCCAATGGGAGAGGTAAGCCGATCCCCAAAATCCTCACACTGCCTTCAGATCCACATTTTCAAAGTGTATTCCTGAGATATTAGTCCTCCTTGAACAGTGACTCCCAAATTAAAAATCACATGGGCAGCTGGGTAGGGCAACTGTTGGGTCCCTGACTCAAGAACCATGAGCAGGCCCAGGATGGTGGCACAAGCTGGTAAGTCTGAAGCTAGCCTGGTTTACCTAGCAAGTTCTGAACCAGCTTCTGAAACAGTTAGACCCTATCTCAAAACGTTAGAAAATAAAAATAAATTTAAAAGAAAGAATATAATAAGAAAGTATAAAATAATAATAATACTGATAGGCTCCGAGGAGTCCTTCAAAAGAAGGCCTCCTATCCTCATGCTTTTTCATGAAATACAGCCAGACAGCTGTTCTCTGCTTAGATCTGAGATGATACCAAGGAGCCACACAGTTGTTACATGGTGTTTTCTTTATTGACTATAAGAAAACAGATAGCTGGTGATGACTGTCTGGTGCCAAACTGGTCCAGCAAATGTGGTGGCAAAGCCACGAGGAACAAGACACTATAATACACCCTCTGTGTATATATACACCTCCTGTGACCTATCACATGTGATATGTGATAATAGAGTAACCTGCTGTACTGCAAGGAAACTCTGCACTGTTCTAGCCTACTTCCTGGATCCCATGTGTCTCTGGTAAGATGGTTTTTGAGTGCAGACATGCACCATCATTTTGAGACTAGTGTTTGTGGTTTGAGGAAAGTCCTATTCAGAGCAGGGAGAATTTCTACTGACATCAACTATACACACCACACACACACACACACACACACCACACACACACACTTCTATATAAAACAAACTTCTGAGAGAGCAAGTGAAGAAAAACATTACTGGACAATAATAACTTTGGAGCCCTGCTGTCTTAGACACAGGCCACTAGCCACAGGTGACGACTTAAATCTTCATGCTGTATTTGCTAGCAGGAAAGTTCATTTTCCCTCTGCCTTAGCCACCCTCCAAGTGCCCAGCAGCACCTGTGGCTACTGGCTGCCATAATGGATGATGCAAACAGAACTTGCGACCATCTTCACTGATATCACCCTTGGGCCACACTGCTGCCGGCTCATCGGAAAGATCTAAACAAGTCTAGGTCCATTGCCTTCCAGACAGCATGCAGTCATGCTTTTCTTCGAAGAAAAATTTCAGGCCAAACAAAAATCCTCGCCGCCCACCACCAGTTGTAACTGGGCGGCCTACATCATAAGGCAGAGGTTGGGGGGTTCCTCAGAACATACCCTGGGCACTGCAGACAACGACACACTCACTCTCTAGTCTTCCCCATCCTATGTCTGAACAGACTACCAGTTCTGTCAGAAGGGACCGCTCAACACCAAAACAGTATTTTGTCACTTGGCTGATTGGGGTTTCCTTAATCTCTTTAACACCTTGACCTCAACAAACAGCCACTGTTGACCTAGTACCCAGTGACTTTCTCTTATAACACTGTCATGAGCTAGACCGGCTGCTAAACGAATAAGGGTTCTTTTCAACACTGGCTCGGTAATTCTCCATGTATCCGAGTTGGCAATGCTCCTCACCAGAGCAACACCTTCCCTTCCTTCCTTCTCTGCTCTCCCCTCATTGCCCATCTTTATTGGATTTTGGGAAATGGCCATTTTAGGCTCACAGCAAAACCGAGAAGAGCAGAATTTCTTCATCCTCCCCTGCCATCAACACCCATCCCCTCAGCAGAGTGGATCATTTTTGGCACTAGACACTGACACCTGGTTTGCAACCCAAGTCCATAAGTTATGCTAGGTCCACCCTTGGTGCTACTTTATAACTTTTTGTTCTGTTTTATATGTATTAGTGACTTGTCTGCATGGATGCATCTACGTGCCTGGTAGCCCCAGAGGTCAGCAAAGGGTGTCAGATTCTTTGGAACTGGAGTTACAGATGATTCAGAGGGACTGAACCTGGGTCCTTTTGCAACAGCAAAAAAGTTATTTTTTAAGTTGTTTCACCTGTGTTACTTTCTGTCAGTCTTGGACAGGGGGTAACAGCATGCACCCACCATTACAGTTTCCTACAAATAGTTTCCCTATCTTAAAAGTCCTCTTGCCCATCTATTTATCCTGCCCTCCTAGGTCATCTTAACCAACCCTTCTTTTCTTTAAAAGCCGTGTTTGCTGCCGACTCCTATAGCTGCCTCAGCGTTCTCATCTTCCAGAGCCCAAGCTCAAGGCGCTTTGATGGTTCCGCAGAAACGGTGGCAGACAGTGCCCGAGAGTTAGCGAGAGTTGGCGCTGCTCTGGGCTCCAGCTGCGCCTCTTGGGCAGCAGGACTGCGCTCTGGCGCCCTCCAGCCTCTCTCTGGTCCCCATGACCTCATCCTCCCTGCCGCTCAGTCTCCCAGCCAGAGCCGACAGCAGGAGCATCATTGCTGCAGACTTGGTTCTGGGATTCGGATGTTCATTCTTTTCTCAGGATCCCCCAGGTTGCTCAGACATAGTGGCTGCCAGTCAGCCCCAAGAGTCCTGGAATTTGGCCTCAAACCAAGTTTGCCTGGGGCCAATATTCTGCATCTCCTCTGCCCAGCTGGCAGTCAAGCGCCTTGGCTCAGGGAACAGAGCTACAGACTTGCGTTTTAGTTTCTGACTTTCTTAAAGATACTGGAACCGACTCTCCATTCTTCAGGTGGCAGGGGATCCACAGAGCTTCCCAGGACACGCAGAAGTGGGTCTTTCCCTGCACTCCTGTGATTAGACCGCGCCCAGCTACTAAATCCTTTCCCACAGCCTGGCTGCGGCAGAGCCTGCCTTTCCTGCGCCACATTGGGAAGGGATTTTTAGCTGGACACCATGGCCACCCTTAATAACACTACGTCCCCACATTTCCTCGAGAGCTAGGTATGATTTAAGTTCTGGTATTGAGAACTGTGCAGAGCTGGAGCCTACGCCTTCCAGAAGAAAAGGAACCTGAACTTTTCCCACTTCTTCACCCTCCGCCTGGTGTGAAACACCATAGCTGAAATCAGCCTAGCCCTCTCTGGCTGTGTGGCGGCCCTGAAGAACAGCCTACAAATAGTAGGGAAATACTGAGGTGACTGGTAGGTGACTCTCTAAGGACTGGGAAGGTGCTTGCTGGTGAAGAAGGGAAAGGCTGGATGTGGTGGTCCAAGTGTCCTCCCAGTGCGAAGGAGGGAGAGACAAGGGGTGTCCCTGGGGCTCACTGGGCAGCTGGCCTAGCCTAATCCTTGAGCTTCAGTCTAAAGGGATACTCTGTCTCAAGTGGTAGACAGTGCCTGAGAGCGACACCTATGATTGTCCTCTAGCCTCCACATGCACAAACACAACACACATAGGCATGCGGACACACACAAGTATGCCTAGAGCCCTAACACTAGGTAATCCCACACTGGCCCTGGACCAGCTTTTCAGATTTTTCTCCTAAGACAGAAAGAAACCTCAACTAGTCAAGTTTAATGAATGTTGTCTCTGGAGCGCTTTCCGTGGTTATTGGAAGATCTCTCTCTTTTTTTTTAATATTTATTTATTTATTATGTATACAATATTCTGTCTGTGTGTCTGCCTGCAGGCCAGAAGAGGGCATCAGATCTCAGATCTCATTACAGATGGTTGTGAGCCACCATGTGGTTGCTGGGAATTGAGCTCAGGACCTTTGGAAGAGCAGGCAATGCTCTTAACCCCTGAGCCATCTCTCCAGCCCTAGAAGATCTCTTAATACTAACACATGTGCATAAACTATTGCAGCAGTTGCACTAAGAACAATGGCTGTACCTTTGAATGGCACTGGCGCATCTCAGCGCATTAACTACAGATTCTGCCTACAGTCCTCCAGGTGGATCCTGCACTCACCACTCGTTAGTGAGGAGCTATAGGTTAGAAAGAGTAAGTGCCTGTGTAAGGCGATCTGTGCACAGAAGTCAAGGGTTGGATTCAAATCACTTCTCTACTCCACAGACAGGAAGGGCTAAGGCCAGGATTTGGGCCAGGCAAAGGGGTAAGGTACCCTAATAACCTCCTAGCCTAAACTTTGGGGGAAAGTGCTCTGGGTAATCCACAGAGCTCTCAAGGCTGCTGGTGAGTATCACAAGCCCTCAGAGGAGAGAAGGAAGCACCCAGCTTCAGGCAGCTCATAGCTTCAGCACTGCGATGCTAGCTTTCTTTCAGTGCAGGAACTACCAGAGTAAAGTTGCAGCGATTCTCCAGAAGATGCTCCAGTGAGGGAGGGGCTAAAGGTGCTGACAGCGGAGTCAGAATGGAGGAGAGAAGAGTTGAAACAGGTGAGATGCTCCTAAGGCCATCCTTGGGGCGTCTAGATTCTGCCTCCCTCGAAAACTTGGCTTTTTAGCACTGGGTTTCCCAAAGCCACTTTGCACGGAGTTTCCGCCACTTGCAACAGGGTCTTAGTTCATATATACATAAGCAGGCTTTGGAAACTGGCCAGTGAGTAAGAGGCAAGAAAAAGTTGTTGCATTTGAAGTGGTTTCTGCAAAGTTTAAAGAAACAAGTCTAATGGGTTTCCACAGGTGGGCAAAAACTTTTGAGAATTGGGAGCAGGGTAAGAAAGAGGTAGCAGCCTCTGGGAAGCTGTGGCGAGATGGCCGTGGCGCTGCCCAGAACATCATCCCTGCGTCCACTGGCACTGCCAAGGCTGTGGGCAAAGTCATCCCAGAGCTGAACGGGAAGCTCACAGGCATGGCCTTCCGCGTTCCTACCTCCAATGTGTCCATCGTGGATCTGACATGCCGCATGGAGAAAGCTGCCAAGTATGACGACATCAAGAAGATGGTGAAGCAGGCATCCAAGGGCCCACTAAAGGGCATCCTGGGCTACACTGAGGACCAGGTGTCTCCTGTGACTTTAACAGTGACTCCCACTCTTCCACCTTTGATGCTGGGGCTGGCATTGCTCTCAATGACAACTTTGTAAAGCTCATTTTCTGGTACGACAATGAATTCGGCTACAGCAACAGAGTGGTGGACTTCATAGCCTACATGGCCTCCAAGGAGTAAGAAGCCCGCCCTGGACCACCCATACCAGCAAGGACACAGCAAGAGAGAGGCCCTCGGCTGCTGAGCAGTCCCTGTCCTAACTAGCCCTTGACACTGAGCATCTCCCTCACAGTTTCCATCCCAGACCCCCAGAATAGCAGGAGGGGGCTTAGGGAGCCCTATTCTCTTGGATACCATCAATAAAGTTCATTGCACCTCCCCCACAAAAAAAGAAAGAGGTGGCAGTATTGGGCAGCCGTCAAGTCTTATGCCAGTGTGGTATTTAGAGTCGCTCAGATTCACCAAGATAAGTGGCTTCCCTGATAAAGAGGCAAAAGGGAGCCCTTCACCTCCCTGCTGTCCAAATGTCCTTAGATCCCTAAGGTGTCCTCCAGGGCCCTCTCCCCTGAAGGGAGCCCTTCCTTACCAGCTCTAAGTGACCACTATGTGCTCCATTGGGCTAGGATGAGGACTGTTGGAGGGAACCTCAGACATACAATATCCAACTCGTAGTTAGTTCCTTGTGTAAAATGGGTTCACGGGTGTGGGGCGCATTTTTTTTTTTGTAGTAGGATTTGGTGGTTTCTTTGGATGTCAAACTCAAATTTGCATTGAATTTACTTAACGTATCCACTTTAGCCAAAATGAATGAAGACAGCTTGTCTTTTGTTTATTTCATGGTTGCGGCGCTGGGGGTAGAATGTTAGACAAGCCCTCTCTACCACTGAGCCACATCTCCAGACCAAATTGCCACTTAATGCTTTTGTGAAGACAGGAGGTTCCCGGTGGTCTCTTCTTGCAGCAAGCACCCTTCACTGAACACCTGCCGTGTGTCTACCACAGCACCCAGCCCAAGAACACGTGTGTGTGTTTGTGTGTGTGTGTGTGTGTGTGTGTCGGGGAGGGGTGTATGACCTGGTGTAAAAGTGCTGGCCTGGCCTTAGGAAGTCTCTGCTTTCACCGTGACCTTGAGTAGAAGGTGGCGTGGGAAAAGCTTGATAATGGACATGGGGGCCCTTTCTACAGACCCTGACTTAGGGAGTTAGAAATAGCATAAAGGACCATGGCTTGTGCTCAGCTGGGAAAGTGCTTGCCTAGCAGATGGGAAATCCTGGGCAGTCCAGAACTGGGTAATGGCTGTCACAAGCCTAAACCAGCCCTCAAGAAGTGGGGGCCTAAAGATAAGAAGTTGAAAGTCACGGTCCACTATGTGGTGAGTTTAAAGCTACCCTGAGATCTGACCTCATTTTTAAAAAGGCAGCAGAGGTTGGTGTGGTGTCAAGCACTTGTCAGCCCAGCACTGGAGATGGGTAGATGCCTCAGGCTCATTGGCAAGTGGCCCAGCCAATCAGCAAGCTCCTGATGCCAGTGAGAAGCCCTATTCTGAAAGAAAGAAAGAAAGAAAGAAAGAAAGAAAGAAAGAAAGAAAGAAAGGAGGGAGGGAGGGAGGGAGGGAGGGAGGGAGGGAGGGAGGGAGGGAAGGAAGGAAGGAAGGAGGGAAGGAAGGAGGGAAGGAAGGAAGGAAGGAGGGAAGGAAGGAAGGAAGGAGGGAAGGAAGGAGGGAAGGAAGGAAGGAGGGAGGGAAGGAAGGAAGGAGGGAGGGAAGGAAGGAAGGAAGGAAGGAAGGAAGGAGGGAAGGAAGGAGGGAGGGAGGGAAGGAGGGAAGGAAGGAAGGAAGGAAAGAAGGAAGGAAGGAAGGAGGGAAGGAAGGAAGGAGGGAAGGAAGGAAGGAAGGAAGGAAGGAAGGAAGGAAGGAAGGAAGGAGGGGGAAGGAAGGAGGGAAGGAAGGAAGGAGGGAAGGAAGGAAGGAGGGAAGGAAGGAAGGAGGGAAGGAAGGAAGGAAGGAAGGAAGGAAAAGGGGAGAAAGGAGAGAGGATGATGGAGGGATCAAAGGGAGGGAAAAGAATAAAGAAAAGCAACAGGGCGCCAAGAAGAGTCTTCTGCTATCAGCTATCACATGTTGGACACACCAACCTAAGGCTGCTCAAGTCAGACTTGAACATTTCTGATGGCAGCCTGAAGTCCCCAAGGCTGCCAGGTTTGTCTCTGTGCACCCCCAACCACCAGCAAATGCAGATAGGAAACTCTGTGACCCCAAAGTGCCACCTCTTCTATGGGTTCTCTGCCTGAGACTGACAGAAAACAAGATGGGAATTAGACACGTGTGCTGGTTTCAGCGTGAGACAGTTACTCGGTTTGATGCCAAATACACACAGAGAAGAAGGGGAAGTGCGTTTGCCAAAGGGAGCCCTCCCCATGGGCACTGGCGTCGCCCCAGACCATTTGACAAAGAGCCACAAAGATGGCAGGGTCAGAGCACAGCAACCAAATCCCTGTGTAGCTCAGAAGGGCGAGAGACTTGGCCTCCACAAAAACATCCTGGTGGCTGTGAAGGGTCCTTTTCACATTGGAGTCTGTTTACAGCAGCTTTTTTAATTTTTAAGTCCTCCTACTTTGCCAGACACTGAAGACTTTGATTCTCCATGTTAGTCCTCCCTTTAAGTGTGTCTCCCTTGTCTCAATATGCGATCTAACAGCAACTGAGGGTCGCGTTTCAGTAAAGACTAGAATTCACACTGCAAGGCTCCCATGTCGGGTGGGCGACACAAACCACCGGCTTATGAGACAGACCAGGCCAACTCTGACCATGTATTTGCTGATAAATACAAAGGAAACGCGTTATTAAGCCAGGCAGTCCTCAAGTCTAAGCCCAGCTCCCCATTTTAGCCAAGACTGTGTGGCCCTGTCATTGCACTGCCTCCTCCAAAAGGCTCCTGTCACTGTGTCTCTGATCCTGATTGGCGCCTTGGATCTGAATCACTTCCAGCCAGGAAGCTCCTGGGGTTCAATCGACTCAGTTCCGTGTACGCATTCGCAGCACAGAGGCCAGCTAGCTAATGGCAAGGCTTCGGTTGATGTCAGAGTGCATGAAATCGCCTTCTCTGTGGTGTGGTCAGCAATTTATGGTCTTTCTTGCTGTTTCAAGAAAAGACTCTCAACTTGCACAACTCGGAAACTGATTTGAGGTCATCTAGAACACGTGTGGTAGCGCATGCTTAATGAACACTTAGCAGTGGGTCACCAAAGTGCTCAAGGCGAGTCTCCAAGTAAACACGAGTATCCCTTGCTAGTTTGCAGAAAAGTCAGGTGATTTCCCTTCAGGTACGCAACCAATGAGAGGCACAGCTGCTCTAACTCCAGGCTGGTTCCTGAGACCCAGACTACAGTCTGGACACTCTACTGGGTGGTTTCCAATGGCACCTAGGGAAACAATTCTTTCCTGAGGCACAGACCCTGCTACTGCCCTCATCCTAAAGCTGCAAGCGCTGACCCATAAAGGACCAGCAAGATGACCCAAAGATTCTGAACTTGGAAGTTTCAGGCCAGGTGATGGGAAGGAAGGATGTTTATGCAGAGTGGAATGGGATCTGGGGCTCAGAGATAACTTTTCAAATCTGTTTCTCTCCATCCTGGAGATTTGAACTCAGAGCCTAGCATTCCCTAGGCAAGTGCTCTCCTAATGAGCTACATCATCAGCCTTTTAAATCAGTTTTTAAAGATCAAAACACATACTCAGGATTTCTTCTCTCAAAACTCATATGTGCATTTATTTTGACTTAGCAGTTTCTCCTTGATAATTCTAATAGAATGGGGCCTTGCGGATGACCCAGTTGGTAAAGTGCTGTGCATGCACAAGGCACTGAGTTTGATACCCAACTGTCTTAGTTAGGGTTTCCATTGCTGTGATGAAACACCATGACCCAAAAGCAAGTTGAGGGGGAAAGGGTTTATTTGGCTTCTACCTCCACAGCACATTAAAGGAAGTCAGGATAGGGATTCAAGCAGGACAGGATCTTGGAGGCTTATGCAGAAGCCATGGAGGGCTTCTACTAACTGGTTGCTCCTATGGCTTGCTCAGCCTGTTTTCTTTTTTTTTTATTGTTTTTTTTATTGAGTTACATATTTTTCTCTTCTCCCCTCTCTCTCCTATGATTCCCATGCTCCCATTTACTCAAGAGATCCTATTTTTTTCTATTTTCCATGTAGGTTAGATCCATGTATGTCTCTCTAAGGGTTCTCTTTGTTGTCTAGGTTCTCTGGGGTTGTGAATTGTAGGCTACTTTTTCTTTGCTTTATGTCTAAAAGCCACTTATGAGTATATATGATATTTGTCTTTCTGAGTCTGGGTTACCTCACTCAATATGATGCTTTCTATATCCATCCATTTGCCCGGAAATTTCAAGATGTCATTATTTTATTCCACTATGTAGTATTCCATTGTGTAAATGTAGCACATTTTCCTTATCCCTTTTTAGGTTGAAGGGCATTTAGGTTGTTTCCAGGTTCTGGCTATCGCAAATAATGCTTCTATGCATATAGCTGAGCACATGTCCTTGTGGTATGACTGAGCATCCTTTGGTTATATAACGAACAGTGGTATTGCTGGGTCTTGAGGTAGATTTGTTTCCTAATTTTCTAATAAATTGCCATACTGGTTTCCAAAGCATCTGTACCAGCTTGCAATCCCACCAGCAATGCAGGAGTATTCCCTTTACCCCACATCCTCTCTAGCATAAGCTGTCATCAGTGTTTTTAATCTTGGCCATTCTGACAAGTGTAAGATAGAATCTCAGAGTTGTTTTGATTTGCTTTCCTCTGATGGCTAAGGATGTTGAGCATCTCCTTGAGTGTCTTTCAGCCATTTTAGATTCATCTGTTGAGAGTTCTCTGTTTAGGTCTGTACCCCATTTTTTATTGGCTTATCTGTTCTTTTGATGACGAATTTCTTGAGTTCTTTGTATATTTTGGAGATCAGATATCCGTCCAATGTGGGGTTGGTGAAGATCTTTTCCCATTCTGTAGGCTGCCATTTTGTCCAGTTGACCATGTCCTTTACTTTACAGAAGCTTCTTAGTTTCAGAAGGTCCCATTTATTAATTGTTTCTCTCAGTGTCTGTGCTACTGGGATTATATTTAGGAAGTGAGTGGTCTCCTGTGCCAATGCATTCAAGTTTACTTCCCTCTTTCTCTTCTATGAAGTTCAATGTGGTTGGTTTTATGTTGAGGTCTTTGATCCACTTGGACTTGGGTTTTGTGCATGGCGATAGATATGGGTCTATTTTCATTCTTCTACATGTTGATATCCAGTTATGCCAGCACCATTTGTTGAATATGCTTTCTTTTTTCCATTTTATATATTTTGCTTCTTCGTCAAAAATCATGTGTTCATAGGTATGTGGATTGATATTTGGGTCTTCTATTCAGTTCCATTGGTCCTGTCTGTTCTTATGCCAATACCAGGCTGTATTCAGTACTGTAGCTCTGTAGTAGAGTTTGAAGTCAGGGATTGTGATGCCTCCAAAAGTCCTTCATTGTTCAGAATTGTTTAGACTATCCTGGGTTTTTTGCTTTTCCATATGAAGTTGAGTATTATTCTTTTGAGGTCTGTGAAGAATTTTGCCAAGATTTTGATGGGTATTGCATTGAATCTGTAGATTGCTTTTGGTAAGATTGCCATTTTTACTATGTTAATTCTATCTACCCAAGAGCATGAGAGATCTTTCCATTTTCTGGTGTCTTCTTCAATTTCTTTCTTCAAAGATTTAAAGTTCTTGTCTTGAAAGGTCTTCCACTTGTTTGGCTAGAGTTACTCCAAGATATTTTATGTAATTTTTCTCAGCCTGCTTTCTTATAGAACCCAGGAACACCAGTCCATGGATGGAACCACCCACAGTGGATAGGACCCCCCATTAATAACTAATTAAGAAAATGTCTTACAGCTGGACCTCATGGAGGCATTTTCTCAGTTGAGGGTCCCTCCTTTCAGGTAACTGTAGCCTGTGTGTTAAGCTAACATAAGACTCGCCTGCACACCAACATTCATGTGAAATCTGCGTGCAGTGATTTGTATGTGCAACCCCACAGCTGGAGAGGTGGCAACGGCAGATCCTGGGGCTTGCTAGCCAAATGGGTGAGCTCCAGGTTCAACAAGACACACTCTCTCAAAACAATCAGGTCAAGAACTGATTGAAAATTAACCCCATGCCAGCATCTTGTCTCCACACATACACGTTTACACAAGCGCATGTGTGCCCCCCCCCCACACACACACAGGCAATGAAATCCGAGGTCATCCCTGGCTACTTAGTGAGTTGGAAGCCATCCTGGGATCTTTGGAACCTTGTCTCAAAATAAAGCAAAATGACAACACAAAGAATACTCAGAAGGTTTAGCCATGAGGAAATTCATGATAATGTTTGTGAGAGGACAAAGGAGGAAAAGAAAATCAACTAGCCAGGGGAGGAGGGGCACTGGACACGGACGACAGGGGGTTGATTACATAAACAGCATTTTAGCATTTCATTTGTAGTCTGCAAAATTCATGGTTTAAAATGTTGCGGTGGAGGCACACATTTGATGGAATCTAAGTGTCTTTGGACCACATTGATTGGGGGAAGGAGCAAATCACAAAGCGGTATGCATCTAGTAGTCCAGTTTTTGCTAAGGCGTGATGGAAATCCTTGTCTAAAGAGAAAGACATCCGTGCTAAGGTCGAGTGGAAGGGCTCCGGTGACATTTCCCCTTCCTCCCTCATGTGCATTCCTACCACAGCTTTCTAGTGTTGTGTGTCTAGTTTTGCTGCATGGTTTATTGAACAACTAAGCAGACGCGATTTTTAAACCGTCCTGAGAAACCATTGCTATTGCCATGATCCGCACCTGGTGGAAGAGAAGTCTCTCCTTGGAGGAATGAGAAGCAGAAACTCCACACACTGGTGCACACAACCCTTTCCCATTCCTGGGCCAACAATTGCCCTGCGGTTTTTTTTTTTTTTTTTCTTCAGGCTAGGCTATTTATTTTCCAATCAGAGGCATTGAGTAAGGACTTCTGGGGGTAAGCTGGTAGCTCCAGGCAGCTTTGAAGCATCACAAGTGGGAGGTTTTGTCACCCGAAGATTTAGGAGGGCAGGCCCTCTGGACTGTTTTATTGGCTTCTTTTACATATGTATAGCTGGGAGCAGGGTGGGGGCCACTCGCTTGGGACAGGACCTCCCCAAAGCCAAGAGCTACAGAAACCAGGGGGAACGTTGGAAATCTCTCAAACATCAACCCTTTGCCCCCAGTCCTAAGCCACAGCCCCAACATTTCTCTTCCTTTCTTCCAAGTAGAATTCAGAGGTGGAAAACATGGACCCCATCAGTAGATGAGGGCTGGCAACAAAAGCAAATTATTTCATTTCTACGATCTACAAATAAATTCAAATAAATGGGCAGTTGCTATTTCATGAGAGCATTGGAAGGAGTGGTTACTGTTGCTATTATGTGCGCATTCAGTAATAACTTCCTAGTCTCCTTCCTTCCCTTGCTTCCCTCCTCCCACCGCCTTCCTCTTTCTTCCTGTCTTTGCTAGCTGGCTTGTCTCCTTCTTCCCTGGCTACAGTTAAGAGAGAAATCCTAGCAGACACCTCTCTCCATCACTTCCCTAGCTCTCTCGGCCCCCAAGTTTCTAGCCCCTTCAGTTGTACACATACACACACACACACACACTCACACGCACGCACGCAGCAGTAGTGTGCACTGTGACTCCGGCTTTCCATTTGCCTTGACTGAAGTCCCGGTACAGGGACAAATTGGATGCCGAGTGTAAATGTTACCACTTTGGCTCCTCCTCAAGAGGCGCTAAGCACAGATGTTTGCAGGGGCAAGCAGAGCCCGCTAAGAATGGGGGCATTGTGTGCGGCCTCACACAAAGGCCCAGTGGCCCCTCTCGGCTGCCAGCCTCCGAGCATCCCCTCTTTACGCATTGATTTATTAGGCTAGGGATGAATGAAAACGTAATTAATATTACCGAAGCATTAGAGTCTATTTAATTTAAATGCCACTGAATATTTCACTTTCAGCTGGGAGTGACAATGTGGTCGGGCCTGGCTGGTGAAAGCCGGGGCCATCTGTTACCCCGGTGAGGGAGAGAGACAGAGGAGGCCTAGAGTGTGGGGGCTTTGTGGACATTCCAAAGGTCCTCGATCATCATTCAACTCAAGGGCAGCCAAACCGCATTCCTCCGCACGAGCCCTCCGCTGGAGGGGCCTCGGTGAACAGCGGGGAAGCTGCGGAAGACCAGGAGCCCTGCACCGCCTACCCGGCAGCCCCGGGTAGAAAGCCACAGGTGCAGGCGCCTGAGGAATTGCGTGTAGACGACCAAGGCTAAGACGGTGCTGGCCAGCAAAGGCAGCAGCTCGCCTCGCCTCGTGTTACTCCTCCCGGTAAAATTAAAACCCAATACAATGAAAAGTTCAGTACCGCAGTTCAGCCTGGCCACTGCCAGGGCACATCAGTAGATGGCCATTTCCACAGTCACAGAAAGTTCTGAACGGCATTGTTCTCGTACCTGCCACAGTTACAGGGGGAGGCACTCCGTAAAATCTACCTGCAGGATCCTGATTGGTTGATGCCCGGGTTGTCTGAGGATCTTGTCATGGTCAAGAACGATGCTAGGATGAGAGCTCATGAGCGGTCAAAGCCAATTCCCGCCGTTGTCCTTGAACAAATCAATTAGGTAAGTTCTTGCCACTCAGTCTCTTCCTGCCAGAGTGCTTATAACAAAACGGAATTGATTGTTATTGGGAAAATAAGTATAAACGCTTCCAAAACATTATATATATATATATATATATATTCACACACACCATATATATATTCACACACACCACATATATACATATATACATATATATACTCTTGTGGCAGAGTCTAAAGAAAAGAATAATCTTGGACCAAAACAGACCTATTGCCCTGGTGTGTCTAAACAGAAGGAACATGTGGGTTTTGAATTCAAGAGAATAAATCTGCAGGCAGCCAGCTGAGCCTAGATCCTGTCTTCCCGGCTTGGAGGAGGCTGGGGATCCCCCACACTTGGTGCAGCAGCAGCAGCAGTAGCAGCAGGAGGGGCAGATTCTGTCCTTAGTGGGCCGATAATTAGCCCGGTGGGTTCTCTCATAATTGGGATCATTTGTTCTCCTGGCCTTTTCTCTGACAAACTGATTCCACGCCAGGGGAAAGCTGTGTGACTCACACCTTGCCATGCCAATTAGCTGATAAACATCAAACGTAAACAAAGATGGCCTAATTAAAACTAGTCACTGAACCTCTGTGAGCATCTTGTCAAAACTGCACCAACATTCTGCACCCAGGCTTGTGCCGTCTTGGGAGCGAAATGAGCGACTCTGGGGAGGATCTGCAGATGTCCCCTCCAGGGGACCCAGCAGGGCTAAGGGAGGCAGGCAGAAGGCAAAAGAAAGGTTTAGCTCAGCCACTTGGATCTTCTCTCCTCTCTGCCTTCTCCAGCTTCAAACCTCTTCGTACACACCAACCATTCCACATATACATGGGCCATGTCCACACTGCCCCTCTACAGGGAGGAATACATTGTAACGCTTGATTTTGTCTCCATGGGTGGTTTCTGGTGGTACATCTTTTTTGTACTTTGGGATGTATCTTATCCTGAAGGTGTCAGAACTGCCAGGGAGCTCCCCGGTTCAGTATTCCTTCTGATGCAGGGTAAGAATACTCACCCAATTTACCACCCAGTGTGCGGTAAGACTCAAGTGCACCTAGCCCAGCCTGTGTGCACACCCTTCGCTCTCTCTTTTGATTCTCCTTTCAACAAAACTGCACTGGAAGTAGGTCCTAGCTCCAGAGACATCCTGAAGTATTGGTAGCCCCTCATTTCCATTTCCCTCTCTGTCAACTTCTGCAGCTCCCTGAAATTTCCTCACCTCTTAAGCCCTGCTCAAATCTCACTGGAGATTTCCCCACCACTCTCATTTCTCTGGAGCTTTTACAGCCAGAGTCATAACCCCGTAGCCTATTCCTTCAATATGCACACTGCATATCCGTTCAACCACTACGTGGTAATGCCCCGGCACCTGGCTTCAGAGGTGATTGGACTAAGTGGCAGGCATTCACACTAGATCCTCGGATTTAAACTGTGGCAGAGCAGAAGCCAGACCTGCAGGTTAGTTTAAGTCTTTGCAAATGAATGGGACCTTCATTGAAAGCCTGACTTTTCCCCTTCCCTGCTCCCAGACTACAGTCACTCGGAGGGCAGGCACCTTGTCCACATCCCACAATGCTTCTGTGAGGGAATATAAGGGTAATCAAACACTGAGTAAGTTCTAAGCAACTCTCCTCTTAAGATCAGTAACTTTTTTTCTGTCATCTATCCATCTGCGCCACAATGGTCTTTCCATACATACTTCTCGGGCATTCGAAGACTTGACCCTGTCCATTGTCCCATACACCAGGTACCCACTAAGGAACATTTCCTTTTTTTTCTTCTGTAAATCCTCTTTGTGTTTTTCACCCCCACAGAACATGTATTATAAGAAACTAGCCAGGTGTGGTACGTAGCACATGCCTTTAATCCCCAGCACTTAGCATCCAGGTGGATCTTTGCGAGTTCAAGGCTAGCCTGGTCAACATAGTGAGTTCCAGGTCAGCCAAGGCTATATAGTGAGATCCTGTCCAAATAAGAAAAGAATTATCAAAACGAAAGAGACAAACAAAACCCCCCAGGAAAGGAGAGCATGGGTATACAGCCATCTATATTCCCAATGCTCTCTGCCTGCAGCCTCTCTGGTGTTTTCGGTCCCCAACTCTGCCACTTAACTATGTGACCTTTCAGCTACTCCTAATCCTTCCTTAAACCCCTTCTGCCTGAAACTTTCAATGGACAAGTTGCCATATTATGGGGAGCAGTGTCCTAGATTCAGTACAAGTTTCGAGACCCCCAGTGCCTAGGTTCTTTATCTGTTAGACGATAACAATAATCACACAGCCTGCTTTATTGTTTGTTCCTTGGATTAACCAAGTTCATTCACATGCTTGTGTGTATTGAGAGGCCAACCCCTGCTAGCAGTTCTTATTCATACTTTTGACTAAAGACTTCTGTTGCCTATCGGTGACCCAAGCTACTCATCACCACGGAGGGGGCAAGAGGCTTGTTAGTGACTATAGGCTGAGTCAGTCCAGATTGTGGCCAGCTAGGACTGTTTTCCTCAAGCTGTTTACTGGACAGAGCTGGTTTCGCAAGTCCTCTCAAAGCCAACAAAGGATTAGAGTTGCTTCTCGGCCCCAGCGAACTCCCAGGTAAACAGAGCAGCAGCAGGTCACTGCCACTGTCCTTTCAGTGTGCTACCTTGAATGCGGAAATGCCCACTCGCTGACAGGATGCCTGCCCTGGCCACTGCCCTGCTGCCTATCGGGCAGAGCCGCTTCAGCCTTCAGGAGCGTGCCTGAGAAAGGGGCTTTGTTTGCAGCCTGGTTCTCCACCGAGAGAACCAGCCTGGGAGTCACAGGCTGTTGACCCAGGAAATCACAGGATCCTCCCCGCACCAGGAATCCGAGGTTGGTTTTGGCAATGGCCTTATTTCTAGAACATCCTGGTGACAATGTTCGGTGTGGTGGAAGATTTAAGGCGTCGACAGAGGCAGGTAGATCAAGGTTCCAGTCCTTACGGCAGGCATCATTTCCCAGCTGGGTTGTTCAGAGCCTCCATGTCCCCACTGCACAGTGACACGCCAGCGTCCCTGAAGCACTGAGGAGAAGCCCCTGGAAGTTCAGGGCGCTGAGTAGGAGGCTGCTATTTTGACCTGGAGTCCTTCCTGCCTGCTTCTGACTTGGCCTTGGACTGTGAGCCCAGGCAGGAAAGTAGGAACCCAGAAGGTGGTGCCGAAGAGCCAGTAGCTGAAAGGTAGTGATTTTTCTGTCCCCAGGAGAAGGCACTGTCCCCTCAGATGCACAGACCTGAATCAGAGGGAGCGGTCCGTGACATTTCTAAAGGGAAAATCGCAGGTGCGGGGGAGCACCGCCACGTGACGGGGCAGAAGTAGCAAGACGCTCAGCTCGAATTCACCCCCACTCCCACCACGAGCCTCATTGTTTTCCAGGCTTGGGTCCCTATTCAAATGCAAACACCAGGAGGCGCCTTTGCCTTGTGGCCCAGAGCTTGGGAAGAGATTGACAAGCAGCTGTTGGTTAGTCTGACTGATTAAAAGGAGTGGGTGTGGAGGGAAGAGAGAAGCAGGACGCTGACCAGAGGGGCCAGAAGTGGGGTAGTCGTTTTTGAACACAGTTAGCTCTGCCCACAGGTGACCTTCTCCCATCCAGGCTGGCGCTGGTGAAGGGTCGGGGTAACACCCTAAGCTTGAGTCAGCAGTCTGAGCCGAACTCCGCCCATGAGGGGGGTGCCAAGCCCCACCCTCTCCTGAAAACTAGATCAGGAATACCTTGCTGCTTAAAGAGCTGTAAAGGTGTAAGGATGACTATTCACAAACATTCAAAAATACATTTTCTTCTTCTTCTTCTTCTTCTTCTTCTTCTTCTTCTTCTTCTTCTTCTTCTTCTTCTTCTTCTTCTTCTTCTTCTTCGTCTCCTTCTCCTCCTCCTCCTCCTCCTCCTCCTCCTCCTCCTCCTCCTCTTCTTCTTCTTCTTCTTCTTCTTCTTCTTCGTCTCCTCCTCCTCCTCCTCCTCCTCCTCCTCCTCCTCCTCCTCCTCCTCCTCCTCCTCCTCCTCCTCTTCTTCTTCTTCTTCTTCTTCTTCTTCTTCTTCTTCTTTTTAGACGTGTGTTCAGTTTCACTCTCCAAGGAAATGACTTCAAGTCTATTCAAAACCAAAGGACCTAAGGCATGCTAGTACCTGGCTCTGTTTCCTGCAGTGGAGAGGCGCATGCCCCAAAACCCACTAAATCCAAATAAAGCCGAGTTTAATCAATACTATTACCAAGGTCAATTCGTTTGGGGCAGGGATTGCTTTGTTTTTGCTGTATGTTAGGACAGGATCTCACTATGAAGTCCTCAAACTTTCTCTCAGTCCTCCTACCTTAGCCTCCTGCACAATCATGACCGGCTCCGCTGAGACGTTTTAACAGTGTACTGTGGAAAGGGCTCTAGAGAGGGGGACAGTAGAGCACAGGTGGTGGTAGGGAGACTTAACAGGAAATGTTATTTTATTTAAACATACGTAAGTGTGCGCACACACATACTATATATGCTAATATATGTATATATTATATTTACATGTTTTATATGCGTTTAAACTAATTAATTCACACACACACACACACACACACACACACACACATATATATTAGTTTCCATGATATTAGTTAAATGGTATTATGCCACATGGGTCAATAATGATTCCCCCATGAGCCATAGATTGTTTAACAAATAACACAGAGCCAGGCATGGGAAGCCTCCCTTTGTGTTGCTGGTCAGAGGGGTCCAAGAGACCCCCAAACCAATATGAGCTATTGCCATTGCACTTTGTTGCCTCTCAGAACTTGAAAGTGAGACCCTCTTCCTGAAAGCAATGCACACCTCGGTCACAGGACTGGAAGGAATGGAGCTGGGACTAGACTAGAACCCTCCTCCCTGAAAGCTAGTCCTCGCAGTATTAGAGGATGTGAAAAGTAATCAATAATCCAACCCAGCCGCTAAGCCTGAGCAGTACAGCCATGGCCAGGCCAGCAAGATACCCCAGTAGCTCAAGAGTGGCACTTATCTCAGGAGTAACCAACAGCTGCTGAATTCGATTTAAGGTCCACCCAATACAAGGGAACTCATGCCTGGAATTTCACACCAGTCAACTACCCATGCCTGGAAATGTCATAGACCCTAGAGGAAACACTACTACTGACATTTTCCTAAATTGATATAGCTTCTAACTGTATTCTAAACACTTATCTGTCTCTCCACAGCTAAGTGCAGCTCTCGCTCTTCACCAAAGAAGTTTCTTTAGGCAGCTGACAGAGAGCCACAAACAGTAAAAATGCACAGTCCCAACTGGTGCATACACAACACAACCCTACATGGCAGGAACACTGTACCCATGGAACCTCCACAATATGACAATATGTTTGCCTAAATAAGACCTATTTAATAACCACACAGTCAACATGCCAATGTGGGGGGATTAAACAAAACCCCACCAGTAGATGAAGAGCTACAGACAGTCTTATGGCTGATGAAAGAGGGAAAAATAAGTTTTCTTTGAGATGAGCCCCTTGTTACATTGTCTGGCTCCCACTGGTCAACTCTAAACACATGCACATACAAGAAACACCAAATGGACTCAATAGGCTATCTACATACATATGTGTCTGTGTGTGTATATGTATGTGTATATGTGTGTGTGTAAATATAAAACAGTAACTGTAGAAGAGGAGGTCATGAATCTGAAAAGGAGAAAGAGATGGAATGGGGAGAGGGGAAATGGAAATAATGTAAACACTGTTTACTCATTATAAAAGATGTGAACTTTAGAGGAAATTAGAAGGTAACATAGATGGGAACATTATGGCAGGAGGTAATCTAGACACCAAACAGGAAGTGGAAGTTAGAAATAGTTTGAGTATTGATAGTCATTAGTATTGTTTATTATGACTCAAAAAAAGAAATGGCTAAAAATGTCAAACAACTAGGAATTTTACAGTTGTTGAAGACACACCTCTTCAAAAGAGTAGGCAGTCATTTTCATGATACTGCTTGTAGACATTCATCAGTTAGCATACTCTTGGTTTGGAGACATCCATCGGTTAGCGTACTCTTGGTTTGGAAACATCCATCGGTTAGAGTACTCTTGGTTTAAAGACATCCATCAGTTAGTGTAGCAAGTGGGCTAGCTTGTTGGGGTTTCTGTCCCGCCTGTTACCTCATAGCCAACGAGTCCCAGAGAAAATCACATAGAGATCTCCATTAAGTTATAAAACTGATTGGCCCATTAGCTCAGGCTTCTTGTTAACTCTTATAGCTTATATTAACCGATTGTTCTTATCTACGTTAACCACACAGCTCGGTACCTTTTCTCAGCCGGGCAGATTATATCTTGCTTCTTCCGTGATCTGGGCAGGAATGGGAGGAATGGGCTTCCTCCTTCCCAGAATTCTCCTATTCTCATCACCCCGCCACTACTTCCTGTCTGGTTGACCCACATATACTTCCTGCCTGGCCAATCAGCGTTTATTTAAAACATGATTGATAGAATACAGACAATTCTCCCTCACCAGGTTAGAGTACTCTTGGTTTGTAGACACCCATCGGTTAGAGTACTTTTGGTTTGTAGACATCTATCAGTTAGGGTACTCTTGGTTTGTAGACATCCATCGGTTAGCATACTCTTGGTTTGTAGACATCCATCGGTTAGAATACTCTTGGCTTTAAAAGAAAAACGCAACACAACCATTTAAGCTGAACAATTAGTAATTTATTATAAAAGATAAAAAAGAAGAAAACTAAACCCCATAAAGCCTGAAGCTGCTGTGGCTCTGCCACCATCACACACTGCTGTGGCTCCGCCGTCACATGCAGGAAAATCAACAGATGGTAGGAAAGAAGCATTCCTAACATTACCATGAAGAAAACCCATTTCCTTGGGTCTGGAGCAATAAATAGTTCAGCAGTAAGCACACAGGCTGCTTCTCTAGAGGACCCAGGTTTGATTTCCGGAATCCGCAGGGCAGCTCACATCTGTTTGTAATTCCACCTCCAGGACTCTGATACTCTCCTTAGGCCTCCTCAGGCACCAGGCACACACTGGTACACAGACGTACACGCAGGCGAAACAGCCGTGCACATAAAATAGTAATTAAAACGACTGAGGCAAAGGGGATGTTCTATCGGGAACTCACCAAGGCCAGCTGGCCGGGGTCTGAAAAAGCATGGGACAAAACCGGTCTCGCTGAACATAACAGACAATGAGGACTACTGAGAACTGAAGAACAATGGCAATGGGTTCTTGATCCTATTGCACGTAATGGCTTTGTGGGAGCCCAGGTAGTTTGGATGCTCACCTTAATAGACCTGGATGGAGGTGGGTGGTCCTTGGACCTCCCACAGGGCAGAGAAACCTGCTTGCTCTTTGGGCTGAGGAGGGAGGAAGACTTGATTGGGGGAGGGGGAGGGAATGGGAGGTGGTGGCGGGGAAGAGGCAGAAATCTTTAATAATTAAATAAATTAATTAATAAAAAAAAAAAAACAAAATAAAAAAAAAAACACTCTAAAAGAAATACATTTCCCTAAAACCAGACAAAGCTTGTGTCACTTCAGCTCGAATTCCCTTGCATTCTCTCTTCTTTATCCCATTGCCAGCCAGAGGAAGGGGCTGTTCCATGGCAAAGGCAAATTCTGTTTTCCCTGGACGCTGATGGTAGATTCCACCTCTGGAAAGGAGTCTCTGCTGAAAGGAAGGTGGTCACATGGTTTAAGATAGGAACTTGCCAGGAGGGTTAGAGTGTACCTGTGACCACAGAACTCAGAAGGAGGAAGCAGGAGGATCAGGAGTTCAAGGCCAGTCTTAACGCCCTAGTAATATTGAGCCCAGCCTGGGCTACATGAGATCCTGTCTCAATAAATAAGCCAACAAGCCAACCAACCAACCAAAGGCTTCTGTCAGTACAACAGCTGCTGGATATGAAACCGTCTCTGTGGCAACACAGACAAGTCGCTGTAGCATATTATTAAGTGGGGAAAAAGAAACTATATTTTAAAAGAGCTCAACAGTTGGTCCTATTTCTGTAAAAACAGTCACACATTTGCATGTGTCTATGCATAGAAAAACACCGGAAAGGGTGCTCTTCAAAAGTGAGCCATGGTTGCCCGTGGTGACACATTTTTCAGAAATGTCTTACATTCTTTGTATTATGCTTAATTCTCTATGTTTGGCTATAATGAATTATTTGCTATATACGTGTTGTTCCTTCATGGACAATAATCATTTTCTGTAGGAGATTTCTGTTTATTGTGGGAGCTACTGTTTCTTCTGGCTTTAAAGAGCTCTACGGAATAAAAACTTGCAAATTTTTCATTTTTATGTTTAGTTTTACAGTTTTTGATTGGTTTGCATGCTGGGTTGAAAGCACGCCCAGGAATTCTTCGACATGCCTATTGAGACACAGACGCTGTGTCACTTCTACTTAAACCTGGACGGTGGCTTTGAACAATAGAGGGTGTCAGTAATGGTTCTGTGACTGAGGCTGGGTCACAGGAGGTCACGGAGCTCCCATCTTGTTCCCTGGAACAGGTGGTTAGAAGCCCCGAGTCTGCATGTAAAAGTTCCCCTGCCGGAGACCATGTTGAGAAGAAGCCCAAGCCATGTGGCAAGAACTTGGGTAAACCACTTTAGTCAACAGACTAACTCAGTAGCGGTCTTGAAAAATTGGAGTTCCCAACCGTTCCAGTTAGTTCTAGGCATTCATGCTTTCCTAGCTGAGGCCTCAGGAAAATCACAGAACAAAACAAAACAAAAGCAAACAAACAGAAAGGTCACTGCTGCTGCCCCACACAGCACACAGCCTGGCATGGCTGCTGCTGTTTTATGCACCCCAGTCTGGGATCACTTGAGCACTGTACCCATAACTGGAATGTAACCGGAATGTTTGTCCGTAGGATTGTTTCCAATGCCATTGACCTCGTCTCACAGGGACAGCCATGCAACTCGAGGGTCATCCTTGAATATGTCAGAAGAGCTCAAGGCTAGAAGATAGAGGGGATGAGAAGGCATTGGGACACACCCGCATGTATGCACACAAAATCACCACAAAAATGAGGGTCAGAGATACAAGCCACAAGTCATAACTAGTGTGATATTAAAGCAAGAAGGAAATTATTTCCTATCTATTGTTGTAGGTAAGCAGGAAGAAGAGGCATCTTAAAGCTTGGCAGTGACGAAGCACACCTTTAATCCCAGAACTGACAGACAAAGGCAGGCAGATCTCCGAGTTTGAGGTCAGCCTAGTCTATAGAGCAAGTTCCAGGACAGCCAGTGTTACTTTCCTTCCCCCCCCCCAAAAAAAAATCAAACAAAATGACATCTTGAGAAATGGCCCAGGTCAGCACCAAGGGTAGAGACATCAGACTCACCAGAGTGAGAGTCAGAATAATTTCTACCCATCATCAGTCTGTGATATTGGGCAAGTCACTTAACCTCCCTCCAAAGTAAAACCCTATTAGTCTTGTGTCTCTGCAGGTGATGGAACTGCTGCTGTCACCCTGCATCAAGAAGGTATTGTGCCACATGTGAGCAAACAAGTGCAGCAGCACAGTGTCAAACTCCGTGTACAGTTTCTACTAAAATATATTGCTTTTGTATCACCATAAAGTCAAAACATTGACAATAAAATCCATTAATGCCGGTGATAAATATGCATGGATAATTATATTATTAAAGCTCATAGAACGTTCACCACCAACATTGGAACCTAATGTACACTGTGTTCTTTGATTCATAATAGAGTCTCCATGTTGGTTCCAGGAGCAAATGACAAGCTAATGCAAGACACTACTTCTAGGCAAAGCAGAAGAAGTGGAGGGGTGATGACCAGGGGTTCAGGGTGATAGTCTGTGTTTCAGAAAACCTAAAACCATTCCTTAGGTCTATTAATAAAATCATAAAGATTATATCTGGGGGAAAAAGTCGAACAAGGACTGGGAAGATGGCTTATGGGTAAAGTGTTTGATATGCAAGCATGAGGACCCGAGTTCAGATTGCCAGCACTTACTTAATAAATAAGTTTATCAATAAATAAAGTTGGATACTGTGGTACAGGCCTGTATCCCCAGCACAGAGGGCAGAGGTGTGGGGATGGCAGGGAAATGGCTGGCCAGCCTGATTAGTCAGAACAGCAGGATCCAGGTTCAGTGAGTGGCCTTGTCTCAGAAAATTGGGTGGAGTGTGATAAAGACTCCTTACTTTGACGTCTGGTGTGTGCATCACACACACACACACACACACACAACTACAACAGAGTTGGGGAAGAACTGTGGAGAGGAGGAGGAAGAGAGAGAGAGAGAGAGAGAGAGAGAGAGAGAGAGAGAGAGAGAGAGAGAAGTTCAAATCGCTGTTAAATCATGGTTCGCTTTAATGGTATTTATTCTCAATAGCATCTATAATCTGCCTCCTTCCACCAGAGTGTAAGCCCTGTGAAAAAAGCTACTCGGTCCTTTATCACTTTTGCATCCATAAAACCAAGAGAGACTCCGGCTGCTGACTGACGTCATCTGAAGAAGTGTCACCTGGCAGGCTGGTCTCTCAACTGCTCACCATTGAAGTTTTGTGGGGACGGATTTAACACTAATCCCATGCTGCTATAGTGTGATCCTCCTCAGGGGAACATTGTGGCTTCCAGAGCCTGTCACATTTCTTCATCCTGTGCTCTGTCACCCCCCTACCACCACCACCACACACAGAGTTCAGAGCACAGGACCTTCACATGAAAATCCTCCTAGAATATGCTGTTAATCCTGTGAGTTGGTGTGTGTGTGTGTGTGCACGTATATGCATGTGTATATGTGCGTTACTTGAGACCAAACCTGGGGGCTCACACATGCTAAACACATGCTCTACCACTGTGCTGTACTCCATGTCCAGTGAGCATTTATTTTCTCCAACCGCGTCATACTCCCTTGAGCCGAAAGTTTATTCCTAGTTGTCCCCATCCCTGACACCATGATGACTTCCGCCATCATGATGTGATGTGATGGGACATCCATGAGGTTCACTTATGAAGTGTGTGCCCTGATTCCGTGTCTAGTGTAAACACAGGCAAGTAGATAATTAGCCAGCATCTTTATCACTGGCAATTATGCCAACTCCTCAGTCAACACTGGGAACTAAAGAAATGAGCGTGAAGAGTAAAGTGTTTAAGTCGTGCCCTCTGGTTCCTTAAAATATTTATTTTTTCAATCATGACTCCAAATAATTTAATGATGTCTTGTCGCCCAATTAGTGCCTGCATGTGGCATTCACAGGCCATCTAGAGTAACGCTTCATGATGTCCCAGCTATCTGCCTCTCACGGAGTGTCCCATCAAATATCCCCAAGTATCCATTTCAAGGCACCGTTTCTAGACTGCTGAACACCATCACCAACAGCACCTCTGAGGTAATTAAGAGGCTCCCTGAGCCTACTCCCTGCAGAATGTCCCAAGTCCAGCATGGAGGGGACCCCACTCAGAGAGCACTGTTCTCAGTGTGTGACCCGGATGACCTGGGGCACTCATCAAATGCTAGTCTCTAGCCTATGCAAGGCTTGAAAAGCTGGTACCGCTGAGGGTAGAGTAAATGTGTACATATGTTCGTGTGAGTGCACATGTGTGAACAGAGAGATGTGTGCATACATGTGTGGCGGCCAGGACAACACCAACTGTCTCCCTCCGTTGCTGACTACCTTCTCTTTTGAGACCCGGTCTCTCACTGAACCTGGAGCTCACCAATTTGTCTAGACTGATGGGCCAGTAAATTCCAGGAATCCACCGGTCTCTAATCCCCCACTCTCAGAGCTGAGGTGACAGATATACCTAACTATTATGATGGTGTCGAGGATTGAACTCAGGTCCTCGTGCATGGGCAGCAAGCAGTTTGCTAACTGAGCCATTTCTATAGCTCTTGATCTGCATTTTATCAAGCACCCAAGTCATTGTCCTTCACATTGAAAAATTGCTTTCATGCCCTTCTCAATGACCTATGTTTTCCCTCTTCAAGCTGCCCCAGAGCATGAGGAAAATCAGACAAATGAAAACATAGCTCCTTCTATGGAGCACTCTTTGAATTTAGCCTCCTGCAGTTACTTGATGTGCCATTCAGAGAACATATGATAAGAATGGTGTTAGTTAGAAAGCTATTTAGAGTATCTGGGTTAAGAGGATTGGTCATTTCTCTCTCATAACTGGCAGAGATAATGCAATGCTGTGCGAATGTTTATCTTGTTGTTTTTCCATACCCAACACACAGCATCTATATTATATCATAAGATAGATATATAGGTGTTTGCCCAGATCCAATGCCCACACCTGTGTCCCAATCATTAAGAGAGAAAAGGAAGTGGAGAACTTGTTCTTCCTTTCCCTTTAATGGTCCTTAGTTTGCATATATTACTTCCACTCTAATTTGACCAGCTTCTAGCTGCAAAGGGATGCTGAGCAATCTCTTGCCTACAGCCTAATCTTGTGCCTGCACATGTGTGTGAGTAGTCACATGTGCACATGTGTGCATGTTCCCATTCAACATGCTCCTTCTGAACTTCATGTTCAACTTGACTTCCCTGCATAGCTGTCTTCTTGCATGTGGATAGTCTCAGAATCAAGCCTGAGGTCATCCCGCCAATCAGTGCTTCTCAATATCCAAAATTCTCACAGGGCTTTTCAAACTCCAGTTATCAGACCTACTGGATCCCTTCATGTGGGACAAGCATCTAAAGCTGTGCGTATTTCTGGAAGTTCTACAGATGAATCTGATGTTATTTCTTGAATCAAAAACTCTATTATAGGGGCCTGGAGACACGACTCAGTGGTTAAGAGCCTGGATGTTCTTCCAGAAGACCTGGGTTTGATTTTCAGTACCCAAAGGGTGGCTCACAACTGTTTGTAACTCCAGTTCCAGAGGATCACACATCCTTTTCCACCCTCTGCTGCCACTATGCATGTGATACACAGACATACATGTAGGCAAAAATACCCATACATGTCAAAGAAAGAAAGAAAGAGAGAGAGAGGGGGGGGGGGAAGGAAGGAAGGAAGGAAGGAAGGAAGGAAGGAAGGAAGGAAGGAAGGAAGGAAAGGAAGAACAAATAAATAAATAAGAACAAAAGAACTCTGTTGGAGGCACAGTGGCTTGAACCTAGAAAGGTTTCCAAGCTCCCCAGTACCCAGCCACCTTTTCTCCTATGATGTTAGTCCCAAGTCCTCTAAAGACTTGTGATAGGGTGTTCCTGGGGATGCTAGATAGAGCAGGGGTACAAATCAAAATTAAATTTGCAACCGAGCTAAATAATGCACTCCTTTAGCCCCAGCACTAGAGATGTAGAGGCAACTGGAGCTTTGTGAATTCCAAGATCATATTGATTTATATAGCAAATTCTAGGTCAGCTCTAGGTGACACAGTAAGACCCTTATCTCAAAAAGAAAAAAAAAAGAGGTTTTACATTTGCAACTGTCCAATGTTAGATTTTGTTTTTCCTTTGTTTTTCGAGTCAGGGTTTCTTTGTATAGCCAGGCTGGCCTTGAACTAAGAGTTCCACCTGCCTCTGCCTTCCAAATGCTGGGATTAAAGGCAGGTGCTATCATCACCCAGCAAATTAGATTTTTGTGAAGAATAAATAATTTTTCACTGGGCATGATGGCACACGCCTTTAATCCCAGCACTCGAGAGGTAGAGGCAGATGGGTCTCTGTGAGTTGGAGGCCAGTCTTGTCTACAAAGTGAGTTCCAGGATAGCCAGGGCTATACAGAGAAAACCTGTCACTAGTCCCCTCCCCTCCCTAAAAAAAAAAAAGGCTAGATTATTCTTCTTGGTGTAAGTAATTTCCTCTCAAAGCTATGCCTACTAAACTGAAGTCTCAACTGAAAAACTATATAGGGTCTGCTTGTTAGCTTAAACATCAACTTGATACCACACGGAGTCACCTGGGACGAGTATCTTAGTGAGCAATCATCTGGATCAAGCTGATCTATAGCGTGTCTACAAGGGCAGCACCATTCCCTAGGTGGGGGTCCCGCCCTGTAGAAGAGAGGAGAAAGCAAGCAAGCAAGCCAGGATGTGCTTATTCTCTCACTGATCTTGACTGTGGATGTGATGGTACATGCCGCTTGACTTCCTGACTTGATGAACCTGAAACGACAGACTCCAACTTGGAGCTGTAAGCCAAGTAAACCCTTTCCTAGGCCCATGTTGCTGTTTGTCAGGACATTTGTCACAGGAACGGAAAGAGGACTAGCACATGAGACATTGCTGATAGTGCCTGGAATGATCTCAGGCATCCCGCGGACCCCTGATGCTCAGGAACTCCCCACTAACCTTTAGCCCACTTGTCCTGAAGCCCTCAGCATTGATGGTAGGTTGGACAAAACAATAAATGATTAGTGTCATGGAATAGTGTGATTCCATCAGCGCAGCCGTATCTACATATATCTTATCTACGGTATCCAATGATGATGTCTCTCTACTTGGCAGTGACAATGGAAAGGGAAACAGCAAGAAAATGAAGACGCCACATCACTTCAGGCCTTGCTCAGCTTCCCTTCCCCTGCAGTGCTCTCCTCAGATCCAATCGCATCTCCAATTCACACCCTTCTACATGGCTGGGTCTCTGGGAATGTATATTGATGTGCCACCAGCCTGGCCATTCAATACAATTCTGTCAGTTCACTGGGCGTTTAGTCAACACAATGCCAGGCATCAGGCTCCGCTATTTCCTTTGAAATTAGGCAGATATTTTTCTGCTGGAGCTATCGCGTCAACAGGGTATGTGTAGACACAGCATGACCTTCGGCTGTAAGGAAAGCTGCCCCTTCGCTCTGCCTAGCAACTTTGCCTCGGCTTCCTTTGACCTTACTACTCAGTCTTCCCTCTTCACGCTCGATTTCTGTTACTTTCACCGGGGCTTCTTTTATTCCTGATTTGGAACCTATGGCTTTGAAGATTGCACTTCTCGGGGGATCCATCCACTCACCTCCTCATCCATTTCTGGAGCACTTACCATGTTCAGAGCACTTAAAACTCAAGGCCTGAGATCTAGAACCTATGCCAGGGTGCAGTGGCGTCATCCCTTCCCATTACAGAGTCTCACTCTATAGATTCAACCAACCAGTGATGGAGACTGAGGAAAACTGCACCTTTATTGACTATGCACAAGTCTGAACAATACAAACAGCACAGTCTAATAACTACTAATGTCATATTAGGTACACTAATTATGACTCATATTAGCAGAGCCAGGGCAGTACTCAGTGGTAGATTGCTTACCTAGATTGTTCAATCACCAGCATCACAAGAAAGAAAGAAAGAAAGAAAGAAAGAAAGAAAGAAAGAAAGAAAGAAAGAAAGGAAGGAAGGAAGGAAGGAAGGAAGGGAGAGAGAGAAGGATGAGCAGAGGGAGAGAGGGAAGAAGAAAGGAAGGAGGGGAGAGGGGGAGGGAGGGGAGAGAGGGATAGACAGAGAGAGGGAGGGAGAGAGGAGGGGAGAGAGGGAAGAAGAAAGAAGAAGAAATAAGTCATGTCAGTACCAGCCATTTTATATAAGGAATAAAAGCTACCTTGGATTTTGTTAACTGCAAGAGGTCCTTGATTAATTCCCTGTGATACCAATGACTGTATTAATCAGGGGTTTTGCTGCAGACAACAGAACCATCTGTAAAGTACTAGATCTGTTAGAGGATGTGAGGTAACTTACGTAAGTTCCAACAATGTCAGGGCAGTAGGCTGTGCATCCAGGAAAATGTTTGATCATCACAGTACAACACTGTCGTAGAAGCATGCCCATTTCTGCACGTGGGTTCCAGAAACTGAATAACAGATGAGCTGCAGCCACCCCACTGCAATGAAAAGTCTCTCTCTCTCTCTCTCTCTCTCTCTCTCTCTCTCTCTCTCTCCTGCTTTGTCCTTCTCATATGCCTCTGAGTGTCTGGTAAATAAAGCATTTGGTGGATATGCACACTGCAAGCGTTTCTATGAACGGTGGTTATCTTTCTTCTACAGTGGGGGAGGATATTGGGGTGTGGTTTTGAGAATGGAGAGATGAGAACATGGTTGTCTTTCTGTCCTCTACAGTGGGAGAGGATATTGGGGTGTGGTTGTGAGACTGGAGAGACAAGGTCGGTGGATGCTTTCCAGGTACTTTGCAGGTGACTAAGCGAGAAACCTGGAAGGGTAACTAGGCGTTCACCCGGAGGACAATAAAAGGAGACTACCGAAGGAGGGGAGGACTGGAGACAGGTGTTGGCATATGAAGAAGCAAGGGTGGAGTGATGGGCAGAGGAGTCCTGCAGCATGGCCCCAGCACTGGGAAACCTGCTGATGGTGTTCATAGAGAGAGAAGATGGACAGAGACAGACACAATAGGAAAGTACACTCTGACCAAGATGGGCAAGCTCTCGTAGGCTCTAGAAACTTGACTACCCCTGTCTGAGGAAGGGTCAGGTGATTTATTCCATCTGGCCAGATCTACATACTGGGAGTTGGGGCTCTCCTAAATACTGACCTTTAATCCTGGCCTTGTAGAACAACCCTTACATTAGATCACTCAAGCTCTGTAACCAAAACACCAGAAACAGGATAACTTATAGTCTATAGAGCTTGCTTCTCACAGTTCTCAAAGCTGAGACATTCAAGATCAAGGTGTCAGTAGATTGGCTGTCTGGTGGAGGACTTATTTTCTCATAGATGACACCCCACTTTGTCTTCATATGGTGGAAGAGGCAAGGCAGCTTTCTGGGGTCTTTTTTATAAGGGTACTAATATCATTCACTAGCACCTACCCTCATGATCCACTCCGCTCCCCAAAGCCCTACCTCCTAATGCCTACAAAGCAAAGCAGGGATTAGCTTTCAACATATAAATTTGGGCGGAATGAAAACATTTAGACAATGGCATGTCCTAACTACACTGTGTTGGTAAGCCCACTGATGTGGGATGTCCTTCTATATATGTATTGCTTTTATTGGTTGATGAATAAAGCTGCTTCGGCCAATGACTTAGCAGAGTACAGTCAAGCGGGAAATCTGTACAGAGATAGAGAGAGTAGGCAGAGTCAGGGAGACGCCATGTAGCTGTCGAAGGAGACAGACACCAGAACCTTACCAGTAGGCCACAGCCTTGTGGTAATACATAGGTTAATAGAAATGGATTAATTTAAGATGTAAGAGTTAGTTAATAAGAAGCCTGAGCTAATTGGTCAAACAGTGTTGTAATTAATATTGTTTTGTGTGATTATTAGGGTCTGGGCAGCCAGGAAACAAATGAGCTGTCTCCTTTTACAATCCACAAAGAAGTATTTCCCTCAACATTTTGAAATATTTTATTATCTTTTTAAATATTCTAAAATACAAAACATGATCAAGAGGACTTTCTGAGGCCTATCACAGTGGCACACACCTCCAATCCCAGCACTCAGTGGGCAGAGGCAGCTAATCTCTGTGAGTCCAAAGCCAGCCTGCTGTGTATAGTGAGTTCCATGCCAGCCAGAGTTACATAGTGAAACTCTGTCTCAAAATGGAAAGAATAAAGTAAAATAAAAACGAAATAGAACTTTTCTGTTGATCCCTCAAATTCAGCAGTGCTACCATGATGTTCAGTAGAATAGAAAGAACTCCAGAGATGGCTCAATGATTAAGAGCACTGGCTGCTCTTCCAGAGGTCCTGAGTTCAATTCCCAGCACACATGCAGACAGAACACTGTATACACAGTAAATAAATAAACCTTTAAGAAAATAAAAGAGAACTCCAGCTCCACAAAGCACAATCATTAATTACATCTTTTAAATTTGTTTTTTAAAACAGGGTCTCATGGAGCCAAGGCTAACCTTGAACCTGCTATGTAGCCGTGGGTGACCTTTAACCCTTGATCTTCCTATCTCCACCCCCAAGTCTAGGATTACAAGGATGATTTACCAAGCCCAACTTTTACTACCATTGACTGTTTGATAGACAATCTGGGAGATGTCATCTTGGTGACAGTATTTCAGCTTCTCTGAGAACAATGCTCTCTCCTATTTCCAGGACTTCATGTGACCTACCTCTGACCCAAACTGATTGAGCCTGACCTCAGCAAAACAAGTTGGAGTCTGTCCTTTCGTAATTTATAATTCTCTTATTCCTCTGTTCAGCAAAGGTGTACGGACAGCTGGCTTTAGACGTAGTTGTAAGAGCCAGGGACTCGGTGCATAAAGTCTCCCTCACACCCCTACTGCCTCATTCTGGGTCTGGTAAACATCCACACTTCCTTATGTACTACGTATCTCCGCTTCTGCTGAGGGAAGTGGGGTCCATTCCATGCCACAAAACAGTTCTTTCTAAGGCAAGTACACGTGGTTGTTCATGATGGGGAAATGCCTTGTATCTTTCTTTGGTCTTTAAAAGCTGCTACCCAGAGCCAGAGAGATGGCTCATCAGTTAAGTGCGCTGGCTGCTCTTGCAGAGGACCCAGGTTTGGTTCACAACTGTCTATAACTCCAGTTCCAGGTGGATCTGATGCCCTCTCTGCCTTTCTGAGCACCGGGCACTCATGCGGTGCACATATGAGCATTCAGGCAAACACAGAAAATAAAGATAAACATTTGCAAAGCTATTTACCCTGGCAAAGAATCTGAGAAATTTCTCTAATATTTTAGCTAGGTAAACTTTCACTGACTGGAAGAAATATGTAGTTAGTTATTTAGTTACCTAGGTTTTTGATGTTTTATTTTTTGTTATTTTCTGAGTTTTTGTCTGTTTCTTTATTTTTTGTTGGGGTTGTTTTTTTGTTTGTTTTTGATTTTTTGAGACAAAGTTTCTCTGTGTAGCCCTGGCTGCCCTGAGAGTAGCTCTGGAGACTGACCTGAATTCACTGAGATTTGCTTGCCTCTGCCTCCCAAGTGTTGGGATTAAAGGTGTGTGCCACTACCCGGCCATTAGTTTTGTTTTTCAAGACAGGGTTTCTCTGTGTAACGACTTTCCTGAAACTTGTTTTATAGACCAGGCTGGCCCTGAACTCACGGAGATCAGCCCGCCTGTGCCTCCCGTGCGCTGGGTTTAAAGGCATGCACCACCACCACCACCTGGTGAAATATTTATTTTTAAAGTTTAATCTGTATTTGCACTTTATGAAAGCGTAAAGAGCACTGAAGCAGTGTGCCAATGCTTTCTGCTAACTCCAGATAATAAACCAATATTTCAGCCTTTCATCTTAATTATCTGATATCCTTTGCTCACCACACAGTTATGTAAACATGTGTACAGACACATGCACATATCCACATGCACAGAGAGAGAAAGAGAGCCTACAAGAGACATCTCACATAACAGAAAAGCTGAGCAGTTAAAGCATAAAACTTACAAGACAAACCTGTCCTAAGCCAGACGTAGTGGGCACACACCCGTTGTTCTAGCACTTAGGAGAGGGAGACAAGAGGGTCAGGTGTTCAAAGCCATCTTTTGCTACATGAGTTCTAAGGTACCCTGGCCTACATGAGACCTTGTGTTTAAAAAACAACAAAAGCATTGTGTCCCTTGGTGATCTTAGCAAAATCTGAATTAATAAGCAGGAATGCTGCATACCATTATAAGTAAGTGAGCACAGTGTCCTGTAGAATTTTCTCAAAATGAGAAACGGCATTCCATCTTGGAAGAACACTCATTAAAATCTAGGAAACAGACAACTTAGAAGTTTCACGACATCCCTGAAACTGACCTCTCTCTCCCCAAGCCTACATACTCCCAGACTCTTTTGGAAACAGTCTCTCATTGAACTTGCAGGTCATTGATTGGGCTAGACTGGGTGGCCAGTGAAACTCAAAGGATTTGCCTGCCTCCAGTCCCCCAGCACTGAGACTACACAGGTACACCATAGCTGAGACTACCTTTTTTTATTTTTCAAATGGGTGTTAGGAGTCACGCTCAGGTTGTCATGCTCGTTTAGCCAGTCACCAAGTTTTGTGTGACTGACAAAAATTACCACTAACTTAGTGACTTACAATAATAGATATTTAATATTTAATAGTTCTGAATTCTGGATAACCAAAGCCAATTTCATGAGGCTGAAATTAAGGGGTCAAGCAGGCCACATTGACCCTAGAGGCTCTCAGGGAATCCATTGGTCACTTTTGCCAGTTCTGATGGCTGCCTGCATTCCCTGGCTTATAGCTGCACTGTTACAGCTTCTGTCCCCATCAGGACCTTCTCTGCATATCAAATGCTCCTCCACTTCCCTCTTCCAGTGATGGGGTGGGATTGTAGTTGAGGCTCACTGATGTGGTAGGTGAGGGATGCTGTGAATATGCTTTATTGCCACTGGTTAATAAAGAAGCTGCTTTTGGCCAGTGGCTTAACAGAGTGAAGCCAGGCTGAAAGAGATATAGAGAGAGTAGGAGGAGCCAGGGAGAAGCCATGAAGCTGCCTGCAGGAGACAGATGCCTCCACTGGAACTTTGCCAGTAAGCCACAGTCCCGTGGTAACACACAGATTAATAAAAATGAGTTAATTTAAGATATAAGAGTTAGCCAAAAATATGCTTAAGTCAAACAGAATTGCAAATAATATAGTTTCTGTGTGATTATTTTGGTTCTGAGCTGCCTGGAACAAATGAATAGCCTCCTCCAACAAATTGGCACCCAACATGGTGGGCGGTCAACTAGATCCTCTTAAAAAACCTGAGAGAGTTTGAAAGGGAATTCTAGAAACACACACACACAGAGAGAGAGAGAGAGAGAGAGAGAGAGAGAGAGAGAATTTAATGCAGCTTCTTGCTCGGCTTGCTGGGAGAAAACAGAGATGTGACTCCTTTAAAAAGTTTCCTGACTCAGCTTTAGCAGCAAAAACTATGCACAAGACAGTGGCTTCCTGGTTTGCCAGCATGAAAGGCTCTGACTCTTTCAAGAGTTCTGGCTATGGAACGTTTGAATGGGGTCTGTGAGCAGAGTGCTACAACTTGCTTAATGGTGACATAGACCCATTATGTGCCTGAAAATGGGGCTGTGAGCATGGCTTTCAGAGACAGTGAACATGCCTCCACCATGTTGGACTGGGCAGAGCCAACAGGTAGCACCATGGAGTTGGTCCTAGCCCTGCCTGTTTAGCATTTTTTAAAAAGGGACTTCTGGTCAGAAAATAATTACAGATTCACAATAAAGACAGAATCAGATAAAAAAAAGACCTCTAAATGGGTCACAGTGTTGGATGAATGAATGAATGTACATAAGCTTTGGAGAGAGAAGAAAAAGAGTATAGATAGTTAAAAATACAGAGAGACTTTGGATTATGTATATTATTGTGTTTTCTTTGAATTTCTTGACTGTGAATGAGCTAAATACAGAGAGACATTTCATTGTACAAACTACTAAAATAAACCAAGATATATATTTTAAAGGTATCTTGACTTCAAAAATTTGAGTCTAAGGATATGTTGCTTTGGAAAAGAGGTTCTACTTTTGTTTCCACAGAGGATGAGAACCTGTGGGTTCCTTCCAGAGTAATGTGGTTTGATTGACCAAGATCCCATGAAAAGTCACCATGAACACCCTCAAAATTACTTTGCCCAATAAAAAGCAGGAAGCAATTTGGAGAGAACTACAATCAAATTCCCTAAATGGTTGTTTATAAATATTTGTTTACATTTAAAGGGGATATGTTACAGAGATTTGCATTGGTATGGATCTTGGTCTATTAATACAAATTTTAGGTCAATTTTGTTATATGTATATTTCTGCTCTTGATTAAGGTATTGTGTTTGTGCAGCTCATTTAAAAATGTAATGTATAATTAAGAAATATAGATTAATAGATAGTCATCTATAATAGTCAAGCTTGTAATCATGTTGGTCAAGTTTTCTAGATATATAGAGATATATTTCAGTTAGCTAGGTATTCTTCAAATCTTTCAGAGGCCTTCAGAATATGCCATTTAAAATGTTTTAAGAAGTTAGGACTTTTCATGACAATGAGACACATCTGCTCCTGGCAGCACCAATTACTTCAAGAGGAAGATGGGCATCCAAGAGGCTCCTTATGGAGTTTATTAGTCATTTGGGCAAGAAACTCCTCTTTCCTGGACTGCTTGAAGGTATGTTGCATGAACTGGACATACAGGACCCAAAGAAAAATGACTGCTAAACTTGCCTAAAGGTGAGATGGTCCTTTGGGGTTCCTGCTTCATGAAAGAAATTGCCAGACATTCTACAGGACACAGAAGAAAGAAACTGATGGACTTTGCCATTATAAGGCAGAACATATCTTTAAATTTCCTGCTTGATGGAAATGTCTGCTGGATACTGTGAGCATATAGGCTGAAGATGGGTGCCCCAATGTTACAGAAGAACTATGGTTGACTATTCAGGCAGTGAGATGTCTCTGTCAGTTCTAGAGTTTTTGAAGTTGTTTACAATATGCTTCCTGTTTACTTAAGTAATATTATAACCTTCTGGAGTATTTGATGGAGTTGAGGAATAGATAGTTATAATTATAGTTTTCCGTAGTTATGATAAAAGATAAATAGGTATAAATGTTGTAACTGTAATTCCTGCTTGATACCTGTTTTGTTATATGTAATTTTGCTATTTTAAAGTTAAAACCTTCCTTTTTATTTAGACAGAACAGGGCAGGTGATGTATGCTGTGAATATGTTTTATTGCCATTGGTTAATAAAGAAGCTGCTTTTGGCCATTTGCTTAACAGAATGAAGCCAGGCTGAAAGAGATGTATAGAGAGAGTAGGAGGAGTCAGGAAGAAGCCACATAGCTGCCTACAGGAGACAGATGCCTCCACTGGAGCCCACCAGAACGTTGCCAGTAAGCCACAACCTCATGGCAATTAATAAAAATGGGTTAATTTAAGATATAAAAGGTAGCCAGAAATATGCTTAAGCTATTGGTCAAACAGTATTGCAAATAATATAGTTACTGTGTGATTATTTTGGGTCTGAGCTGCCAGTAACGAACAAACAGCCTCCTGCAACACACACTAGTATACTGCTGATAGTTCCCCTCACCTGCAAAGACCCCTTTTTTTGTATACAAAGAAACATTTATATTTTCAGGAATTAAAATGTGGTCATTTGGGGGAAAGCTACTTTCAATTCAGCCTGTCATATCTACCTTCCGGTCATGTTGTGAAGGATGAATGACATGTTCCAGTATCTCATAGAGGACGAAACATGGAAAGCATTCTAGATACATCCAGTGTTGCCAAGCACATCTCGACATGTGCAAAGTGACTCCATTGTCTTCTCCAGTATTTAAAACAAAGGGAACAGCAACCAGGTGTGAGGCAGGGCCAGGCACATCTCTGAGTCTGAGGCCCGCCTGGTCTACAGAGTGAGTTCCAGGACAGCTGGGGCTACACAGGAAAAAACAAAATGACAAAAACAAAGCAAAACAAAACAAAGGGAACCGGTTGGATCGTTCACCATTGGTATAGCATGAAACCCATCTTTGTCGTAACTTTCGAAAGCATAAAATGAGTATCAAGACTATTTTAACAGCTTTCCACATTCAAGCTAGTGGATACATGCATTTACAAATGTCCTTCTCAGCCATGGCCTCCTATGGTCTTCCTGATGGCTCGTGAGAGGGGACAGCATAGTGAGTTCATTCTTTTAGAGCCAGAAAATGAGATGCGAATCTTTATTTTTAAATTTTACTCCTGTTGATTCTTTGTGCACTGCACACCATGCGTTCCGATCCCACTGATCTCACGACCCTTCACATCTGCCCTCTGCCCTTGCAACTACCCCTCCCCCAACAAAACCAAATTTAAAAGACAAATCAAACAAAATAAAGAAACAAAACAAAAACAGAATCTTGTCACGGAAGCTGTAGTGCGGCTTATTGAGACACAGAGTTTACTCTTTAGTTCATCTGTCCAATGCCAGAAGTCGTTGGTCTAGCTAGATGCCTCTGGTTTCTGCTACATCACTGATAATGGCTCTCACGGGGGCTCCTCTTGGATATCCTGTTGTCCTGCGTCATGAAGATCCTGCTGTTTTAGATTTGTAGGTTCATCCCTTCACATGCTCAGAGTTCATAGAAGATGGATGTTGGGGTGGGTCGATTTATAGCCCTGGTTCTGGGCCTGCCTGCTAGGTGGGTTGGTCAGCTCGCTAGCTTGCGCTCATTCTTAAGACCCGGATGAGCCAGCTCTCCAGCACTGCCTCTGCTAGCTCACTCAAGAGCAGCCTACTGTAAGGAGCAGGAGAGGGAGGGGCATGCCCCAGCCCTCAGGCCCTCAGATCTCAGTTCCCTTCACTCATTGCTCTGTTGTTTTGCCCAGACAAGGTGCAGGTCCCTCTCTCCTGATTGCTTCAGGAGGTATACAAGAGGAGACAAGGTGCCCTCTCCTTATTTCACACACTGGATGCTGGCTCACTTGAGACTCCTCCATAGGGACAGCTCTAGTGTGCTTTCCAGGAGGAGTACAGAGCCCAGGGTGGGTCTGTGCTGCCACAGGGACCACGGTGGCATCTGGTCCGAGCTGCTGTTGAGGGCCACGTCTGGGTCCACACTCCTGCTGCAGCTGGGCTCTGTGGTGATGTGCAGGGCCCGTGTTAGCACATGGTTCATTGGAACCACGCTGTGCTGAGCCGGCCCTGCCTCTTCACTGGCCCTGGGATGTCTGGTCCTGACTCTCTTCAGATATTGCAACAGGCAAGTTTGGCCCTACCTCTCAGGAAAGAGCTCGCCTCTACACTCGGAAAAGATGGCGCCAGGACTCGCCATAGGCATGCGCCTTCGAGCGCCTCACTTGAAAAGTGCACTAGAGCTGACCCTGTGGTTAGGGACACAGGTGAGCTGATCCTGAGGGCACAAGAACTGACACTGTTCCCCTTTCCTGCCATGTTGTGGCATGGGTGAGGGAAAGATGCCCCTTCCACCCTGTAGCCATTACCACCTGTGGCAGGTGAGAGAAGCTGGCCCTGGGGTCACAAGAGTAGGAGAGGTAGCCCTGACCCTCCTCTGCAATGCATGAGAAAGTAGCATCTGCTTCCTGTCCAAGGGCGGAAACTCAACAGAACTGAACCCACTCCCCCCCTGGGCCATACAGTAGCATGACTGAGGGAAAGATGCCCTCCCCAACTCTGCCTCTTGCTGCCCATAGCAGACAGGAGAGCTGGCCCCGGAGGAGAGGACTAGCCCTGTGCTACACCAGCTGCAGCGCACAGGAGGTGAGAAGCTTGAATCCCAGAGAACAGAGTGAACTGTCGAAGACAAAGCTGAGTGATACCTGGAGAACCCTGGCCCCTGCTAGTCACTGATAAAGCAGAGAACACAGCAAAGCGACCCGAGCAAGGGCCAAAGGGCTTCTGCACACCTAAGCAGAAAAGTCTGAAGGAGGGAGGCCGGAAGTGTGCAGTAAGTCCAAACCCTGTTTTCTCTAAGTGGAATAGTGGGAACAGCTGGGGTGCAGCACAGTGGCAGGGGACTTACCTAGCGTTCACAGGACCCTCAATGGGGGGGGGCGCTGGGAGTGGGAGGAGTGGAGAGGCAGGCAGGCAGACAGATTGGCTGGCTAGGGTTCCGTTGGTAAAGCGCTTGCCCAAGCATGAGGAGCTGAGTCTCGTCCCCCAGACCCATACAAAGAACCACATGTCATGACACACATTTGTCATCCTGGTGCTGAGAAGGCGGAGACAGGCAGGCAGATAGATCCCTGGGGCTCGCTGGCCAGCCAGCCTGGGCTAATTGGTGAGTTCCAGGTCAACTGAGGGATCCTGTCTCAAAACAAACAAACAAACAAATAAATTAAAAAGATGCCCCCTGAGGATAGATACCTGAGATTGATCTGTGGTCTCTATATGTATGTATGGTACCTGCATGTAACACACACAGGTAAGTGATCTCTGATGACCCGAGTTAGACTCCCAGAGCCTTCCCAGGTAAAGGTGGAAGGAAAGAATGGACTTCTGAAAGGTGTGCTCCGACCTACACAGATTCCCTTTGCCGTGTGCCCCGCCCCCACCCCACTTACCCCCTCTCTCACTGGTCTGCTATACTTATTCTAGAAACTCTCATGCACGTTATTAGATGTGTTTGACATCCGTCCAGCGTGGTCCTTTTTTTTTTTTTGGATTTTTCGAGACAGGGTTTCTCTGTGGCTTTGGAGCCTGTCCCGGAACTAGCTCTTGTAGACCAGGCTGGCCTCGAACTCACAGAGATCCGCCTGCCTCTGCCTCCCGAGTGCTGGGATTAAAGGCCTGCGCCACCACCGCCCGTCTCAGTGTGGTCCTTGATTCCTGATTTGCCCGTGCGTGTTCTGTCTTCAGCTTTCTTGAAGAAATACCTTTTTTGAGAGAGTTGAATGGTTACATCACAAAGCAACCTCTCACCTGCTGGGATGCCTGCCTAGGTGTCAGTATGGTTTAGACAGAGAGAGACAAGGAATAAAGTCATAAACCTCTCCACTGTATCTCGAGGAAGGAGGCATTGATGGGGCGCAGGACAGACATCAAGCCTTAGTCTGGTGGTTGACTAGCACATCATCTATCTTCCTTTCTGCTCTCCTTCCTTTACTTTTGGTCTTTCTTCTTTGAATGTGCGTGTGTGTTTGTGTATGTATGCGTGCGTACGTGTGTGTGTGTGTGTGTATGTGTGTGTGTCTGCGTGAGCATGTGTGTGAACACCTCTATCCTTGCTGATGTTACTAGCATTAAGCATTATCTAGACTTATGCTACGAGAAATAATCTTGTGATATTAGTAATCTCATGACAATCACAAAATATGGACTATAGCAGGGCCTAGGGGGATGGCTCCAGGGTTAAAATGCTTGCTGCGCAGGCATAAAGACCTGAATTTGAACCCCAGAACATGTTCCCAAAAGCCAGACAAGGTGACACACGCTTGTAAGGCCAGCTCTGGGAAGTCCATAACAGGCAGGATCCCTGGAGCTTGCTGGCCAGTCAGCCAGCCTAATCAATAAGCCCCAGGCAAATGAGAGACTTTGTCAAAACAAAGTAGACAGCTCCTAAGGAACAAATAACACTTAGATTGACCTCTGGCATCCACGTGCACACACAAATTCACACACACATACACTCTGCCCCTCACATACATATGTTCATTCATATACACACATAGAAAAAATTCTTGCTATTAGTTACCAACTGGGTAACTTTAAGTAAATCACTTTGCTGCTCTGTAAAATGCCTGTAATACTAGGCTCACTCCTTTAATACCAGTACTCAAGAGACAGCGACAGGCAGCTCTCTGTGAGTTTGAGGCCAGCCTGGTCTATATAGCAAATTCAAAGCCTGCCAGAGTTACATAGTGAGATTCTGTTTCAAAAAAACAAAAAACAAACAAACAAAGAAAAAAAAACAGCCCACACAAAGATCAGAATTTTGGGGGCTGGTGAGTTATCTCACCAGGTAAGAGCACTTGCTGCTCTTTCTGAGCGCCTGGGTTCAATTCCCAACAGCCACATGATGGCTCACAACTATTCCACCTCCAGTCCCAGGGGATCCAATGCCTTCTTCTGACTTCCGTGGACACCAGGCACACACACACACACACACTGTACACATGCATATGTACAGGCCAAACTCTTATACACTTAAAATACTAAAATTAAATTAAATTGTGAAGTGCCTGCACTAAATAGTAAGACAGGACCTTGATCATCTAGGAAAGAATAATTCCTATACAGGAGGGTTATGAAAAGGATAATGCGAGCTAATACATGCAAGGGTTTGCCCTTGATTGACAGCTGCTACTGCCATTATTGCTGTTATTGAGACGCGATTCTTCTTCTTTTGAGACATCTTCTGAAATGCTGCCCAGTGTAATAATTGAGACAATATCTGAACATGAACAAGATGTCTTTTGACCTCGTTTGCAGGCAAATCTGTCCTTTGCTCTGCCATCAGGAACCGCCATATGGTCCTCAGCCCCTATTTTAAGCATGTACCTTTTTTTTTTTCAACAAAACTAAATTTTAGTGTCAAGTCAGCCTTCACTCTTCCTCACCAGAGATCTCTCAGGCACCAGCCCCCTGGAAGCTGGCTTTCTTTAATTCAAGGGTGGTATTTCTGCGCCTGGTTAGCTCTGCTCTAGCTTTCAACGTGAGCCAATTGGCTTTAATCACAGGATGTTATTGAAAAAGATTGGGCAGATTATGGGTAGTAAGAGAGATAATTGCCAAGGAGAAACAAGGAAAAAATAAATGAATCTTCCATCTCGGGGAGAAATAAATGGCCTTATTATGGGGTCAGCTGTGATGATCCTAAAATTCCCTGTCCAGGAGAAAATGCATAATGGTAGTTTGGGAGTTGAAGAATTTGGCAGCAACAAATGCACGGATCAAAACAGCTTTTAAGGGGCAACCTCAGGGGATTGCTTTTCTATAAAAGGAACGGGATGTTTCTCTTTATGCTACTGAAAATGCAGAATCGGAGCTGACTGGAGACACAGTTTGCTCATCCATCATTCTTCGAAAAGGACAAGACCGTTGTTATGTTCCACGATATTAAGACAATAAGCCCCCACCCCCAAAAAATATCACTGAGTTTTCTGAATCCCGTTTGTGCAAGTCTTGTGAAGCAAGAAAAAAATACTGATGTACAGCCCTAAATAGAATATCTATAACGTTCCCTCTAAGACTCAAGAAACATCGTGGAAGGACTACAAAGAATGGAAGAGCAGAGTGCCGAGGACCACTGTCTTCTGGACACGGGTTGGCTGCGCACTCAGCACCTCACAGCGTCAGTGGCTGCAGCTGCGCAAGACCCGCCCACTAAACATTACATCATTAACATTACACCTTTAATCCCAGCACTTGGGAGGCATCTGGTGGATCTTTAGGAGAGCTAAACCAGCCTTGTCTAGATGGTGGAGTCCAGCCAGAACTATATAGTGAGACCCTCTCAAGAAAAAGAAAAAAAGAAAAAGAAAAACAAAAACTTTTCAAAATGAGTTTTCTGGGACAACTGAATTTAACAGGAACCTTTCAATTTGAGCCCCATCGTCCTTTCTATCAAATATACTGAAGTCAGTAGTATGGAGCCAGGTCCCAAGTGATATCTTGGAAGCAGCTTGTGATATGAGTTATTACACAAACTTCAGTTTTTAGTAAAGGGCCCAAGGTCCACCATGTCTCTCATGGCTTCCCAAAAATATCCAGTAAGCCCTAGTGAAAAGAGATCCTTACATCTTTCCATCTCATTGAAATTCATTTTAAAATCTATTTAATGAGCATATATTAATCATACATAGAAATGTGTATTATACTATTTTCATTACTATTAATTTCTATCATGGTCACCCTCTATGTCCCTTTCTTGTCCTATCTAGTCTCCTTTCTACTTGGTTTCCTTTCTTTTGCTGGTGACCTAATGAGTTTTATCAGGGTTGCTTACAGGAGCATAGATGAGGAGTTATTTAAAGGAAACATGAACACCTCACCAGGGACCAGACCTCCGAAAAAAAGTCTCCTTCCACTAGCAGCCATTAGCTCCCTGTAGATCCCCACTCCATACCAGAATGTCAATGGTCCCCACCTTGTGTGCAAGTCTTGTACAAATAACCAGAGCTACTTCCCCTGAAGTCCTCGGTTCTCACCTACTGGTATTGATGGGATCTCGATCACTGTGGAGACGCCCTCTGGGGATGTCTGTGGAAGTCTGAGACTGGGTTCATTAGCAGGGAAGAAGCACCCTAACTACAGACAGTGACACTCCAGGTGCTGGGGTCGTGATCTGGATTGAAGCGGGGAAACTGAGCTGAGCGCCAGCTTTCTTCTTTCCGTGTCCTGAGTGGAGATGCATTGAGACTGGCAGCCTCGCATTTCCGCCGCCATGGCTCCCCTGCCTGCTGGACCGTACCCTGGACCTGCGGACCAAAAGGAGCCCGTCCTTGATTAAGCTGCTTCTCTCAAGGTATTTGTCACAGTAAAAGAGACAAGTAATGGACACACTCTGCATTGTTCATGTTTGTGTTTGAGCCAAATTTCCCAATCCTGCTGACCTTCTTAGAGAAACAGCATTGCTTTCTTTAGTTCGACTCCAGCTCTGCCTTTAAGTTTTGTTCTGTTTTTGTTTTGTTTGTTGTTTGTTTGAGACAGGGTTTCTTTGTGTAGCTCTGGCTGTCCTGGAGCTAGCTCTCTAGACCAGGCTGGCCTCAAGCTCAGAGATCCACCTGCCTCTGCCTCCCGAGTGTTGGTATTAAAGGCGTGTGCCACCACTGTCCGGATTTACCTTTCTTATTTTAGGAGTTAGAGAAGGGCGAAGACATCATCTAATTACACAAAAGACACGAGGTAAATGCACTGATGATCTGAGTCTCCGGCTCAGGTTAAACCTGTTTTTCAGGGCACTTCAATAGTCGAAAAAAAATGCCAAGAAAACGCTTCCCATGGGCACTTGGCTGACAGGAGAAGCTCGCCTTTGCCTTCCAGCCCTGAGCTGAACAGAAATCTCCTGTGTTGACTGAGCCGCTGTGGGTGGGCAGGAGGAAGATAACTAACCAAAGGGCTCATCAGCTCTCAGACACAGCCTTCCCCAGTGGGGGTGCTCTTCCCCACACTAGTCATGGCAGGATGCACAGCTCCGCTTCCTGCTGTAGATGGACACGTGTCTGAGGACTGTGAGAGAAGCTCAAAGGACCCTCCAAGGCAGAGCTCTGAACTGTACGCCATTGACACAGAGCCACAGGACTATCCAGGGTCCTTCCTGTGAGGACACAGTGCTAGTAAGTAGGCCCAAGGGACACAAGTGACCCTAGTATCAGCAAAGGTGTTCAGAGACCAGACAAACTCCATGGGATGATCCAAGGTCCTGCTGTCACCTTTTCCTGGATTCCCCCGCTTGTTGAGTCTACTCCTATGGGCCATCCTGAACCTTCCTAATGCATTCTTGATTTGCAGGACTCGGTGGCCAAGGGCCCTGATGATCTGTCTAACAGCCCGCACTGATCACTCCGTATCTGCCAAACACTGTTCTCCGTGCTTTGCTGTAACTGTGACTGCTTTGATTCTACTACAGTAGAGAAACCGATTTCTCTGTTGCCAGAGAGAAGCCCCGTGCTAAAGTAACTCACTTTTTTAAGTAAAGAAAATGTAGCTATTTTTTTAAGTCTCCTAGGGTCAAACGATGCTTTTCTCTAGCAACATAAAATTGGAAGTAACCTGAAATAAACAGGCAAATTATAGTCCAGCACGCACCGGGGTGGCGTGCAGCCACTTCAGATGTAATTAGCAAAACTGGGATGTAAAATGGAAAGGGGTTGGAATTGCAGCAGCGGAAAGGTTTGAAAGCAAATTGCCAAGACACAGAAGAGCTATCTTAATTAGGATTCCTATTGCTGCGATGGACAAAAACAAAACGTGACCACAGCAACTTGGGGAAACAAGGGTTCATCTGGCTTCCACTTCTATATCACTGCTCAGGAAGTCAGGACAGGATCTCAAACAGGGCAGAAACCTAGAGGCAAGAGAAGATGCAGAGGCCATGGAGGAATGCTGCTTACTGGCTTGCTCCCCATGGCTTGCTCAGACTGTTTTCTTATAGAACCAGGACTGCCAGTCCAGGGACTGCCCCACACACAACAGACTAGGCCCTCCCAAATCAATCACTAGTTAAGAAAATGTCCTGCAGGCTTGCCTGTAGCCCAGTCCTATGAAGACCTTGGCATCTTCTCAGTCAAGGTTCTCTCAGCTCAGATGATGCCAGCTTGTGTCGAGTTGACATAAAAGTAGCCATCACAAGGGGCATGTGACATCAAGACTGCTTTCTTGAGAGTGAGTACAGGCAGGGTTTCCCCTCTGCTCCTGAACTCAAACCATGTGATACTAGTTCTACAGTTTCAAAATAAAACAAACCTCCCCCCATTATGCATTTGTCCTGAACTCCAGGATGACCTTCTCTTAGCTAATGGGGTTGGAGGGATGGTTCAGTGGTGAAGAACACTTGCTGTTCTTACCCGGGTTTGAGTCCCAGCATCTACATGGTGGCAATTAACTCATAGAGATCTACCTGCCTGTGCCTTCTGAGTACTGGGACTGAAGGTGTGAACCACCATACCCAGCTCTACAGAACAGCCTTTAATGCTTCATTCAACTCATTTTTAATACCAAGTCCTAAAATGGGCCGTAATTTCAAACCCTATCAGCTTCTATTGTGAGGTTAAGAAAGTGATTGCTCTTCTGCCCAGAGGTATCAGATGCCCCTGGAGATGGACTTAGCAGTGGTTTTAGGATGGCTGGTGTGGCACTGGGAACCAAATCTGGGAAGAGCACACACTGCTTTGGCGTGTGTATAGAGAGCTGTGCAAACGTTCCTCACGTAGACTTGACACATGGCTAGTGTGAACCCTCCCTGCCCTGTGCTCTCTCTTCCTAAGATTGGAAGTCTCTGTACAGAGGACTAAACCTTTCCTGATAGGGGACTTCCTGCTCACCCCAAGCCTTTGTTTGCTCTTTAGGGAGAAGGGGAACACTAGGAAAATCATAAATGTACGAGTGCATACATTCATGTTTATATCTGCTTTTAAACCAAACTCCAAGGAAATAATTGGTTCAGTTTAATAAAAATAAAAATTTGAATAAATGTGTTTGTAAATCATTAAGAGCAGTGTCCAGTGCCTGATAAATACCCCCTCCTAATTTACATGGCATTTATTTGCCTCTCAAAACAAAATCATTAGGATATTCGAGGATAGAATGTCCTTTTAGATAGGCAATAGAACTTCTATATAATTTTGAAAGCAATTTGAGCCCAAATGCACACAAATTTCCTATTCCGTCAACACCATTTGTTAAGTGCTTTGAGTCAGCACACCAAAGTCTAGGATAACATTTACTGAAGTTGTTTTATTTTTAGTTTGGCTTCTCGTCTTTAACCGTTAACTGTTAAGTAAAGCTAAATCTAGGTCAATGCAATATGGAAAAAATCACATATTTCATCTTTAGGCAGTTTTGAAGATCGAAGTCTTTACAAGGCAGGAAGAAGAGACAAAATTATAGCAAGAGGGGTTCTAACTAGTCATTTTTGGGCTTTTCTCAGGAGGGGGAGTGTTTTGTTGTTATTTGAGGTAGGGTTTCACTATATAGCCCTGGCTGCTCTGGCACTCACCATATATACCAGGAACTCCCAGTTTGCCACCACCCAGCCCCGGTCATACAATCACCCAACCCTCTCTCTTCAGAAGCCCAAAAAACGCACAACGCTGAATCAGAAGCAAGGGGAGATGAGTCTTCAGTCGTCAGGTGCTTGCTCATGCTTGGTCTCAGTTTATTCTTTCCCCTGCCTCTGGCTTGGAGAGCTGCCAAGCAGAAACTTCTGCATCCTTGACCAAAGACTTCTGTCGCACTTTGCCACCTGCTCCCGAGTTTACTCCATCAAAGCTCTTGCTGTCACGATACATATATCATTTTCCCTTCCAAAGTGCATTTTTTTCAATTTTTAAATAAATCTGACAACGTGATTGGGTAAGTGTAATTAAAATTAAAAAACAGACCAGGTATGGTAGCACATGCCTTGAGTACCAGCACTCAGGAAAAAGGATCTCTGTGAATACAGGTCAACATGGTCTATACCGTTAGTTCAGGCCAGTCAGGGCTACAGAGTGAGACCCTGTCTTAAAAAAAGGAAAACAATGTTTTTAAAGGATCATAGCTCCAGGGTTGAACTAGCATGCTTAACGCACTGTGTTCAATCCCATATGTAAGATAGATAGATAGATAGATAGATAGATAGATAGATAGATAGATAGATAGATGATAGATAGATAGATAGATAGATAGATAGATAGATAGATAGATAGATAGATAGAGAGAGAGAGAGGTAAATATGTGGACTGGGAAAATAAATGTGATATGAACAGTTATTGTTTTCATCATTGATATATGTAATAATTCTACATATTTGTGGGGTGAACCTCCACGTTTGGTTCATGTATACATTGTACAATGAGCAAATCAAAATAATGACCACATCTATGACTTCATACATTTATCATTTCTTTGTATTGAAAGCATTTCAAATCCTTTCTTCTGGCTGCCTGAAAATACATAGTGCCGTTCCCTGTGCACACTCAGCTGTGAGATAGAACTCCAGTCCTCACTCTTCCTACACGCCACTGTGCCCTCTGGCCCCTGCCTGCCACCCCCCCTCAAGTTCTTGCCCTCAGCAGTCTCTGCTAACCACTTTCTACTCCATTTGCAGAAGGTCGGTTCTTTTATATTTCACAGATGAGGCAGATCGTCTGTTGTTTGTCGTCTTGTGTTTAGCTAGCTGTTTTCACTTTGCACATTATCCTCCGGATCCAGCCATCTTGTAGCAAACAACAGAATTTCATCCTTCTTTGTGGCTCGATTATGTTTCAGTGTGTGTGTGTGTGTGTGTGTGTGTGTGTGTGTGTGTGAGAGAGAGAGAGAGAGAGAGAGAGAGAGAGAGAGAGAGAGAATGTGTACGTGTATGTGTACGTGTCAAGAAAATGACCACGCAGGCTGCCGACACACCAGATTGAAGGAGACAATCCCTCAGTTGACATCCTTCTTCGCAGATGACTTTAGCTTATGTCCAATTGACCAAAGAAGAAAAAAACTAACCCCACACATGGCTTCTAGGGATGGTACCCACTTTACTGTCTCTTTAGCCTCTTGGTTGTTAAACATAATTAATAAAATCTCTACTTTTTAATAAACAAAGGACTGTTAAGTTTATGATATAGGGGTCAAATTTCATTAATAAAAATATACCAATTAAAACCTGTAATCCCCTATAGTGAGGAAACTGACACTGGTCTATAGAGTGAGTTCCAGGCCAACCAGAATTACATGGTAAATCCCTGTCTCAAAAACAAAACAAAACTCCATAACTTCCTCTACTATATTGCTCTGTATTTTAAGACATCATTAGTTGCATATTCATTTATTTGGGACAGAGTCTCGCTATGTAGCCCACTCATAGTTCTCTTGCCTTAACCTACTGAGTGTTGTTTAGGAGCATGGCCCATCCAGACGTGTCTTGATTTTCTCAGTTGTACTATAAATGTGTCAACTTTGTAAAAGAACAATCTTCCCTTTTACAAAGCAAAGAGGAGGACTGAAGAGAAATTTCACAGATTAAAACTGCATGCTGCTCTTGCAAGGGAGCTGTCTGTTCACATCTGCCTGTACCTACTGCTCACATCTGCCTGTAACTCCAGCTCCAGGGGCTCAATGCTTTGAGGACACACCACACCACACACACACAGACACACACTCACACACACCACACACACATACACTCACACACATTCACACCATACACACACACTCCACACACCACATACACACACCATACCACACATACACTCACACACACACTCACACCATACACACACACACACTCATACTCACACACACTCACATACCACATACACATACCATACCACACACACACACACACTCACACCACACACACACACAGTCACACACCATACAACACACACACTATCTTTAAAAAGAAAAGAATAAAAACCTAAAACTGGGCTGGGCCGGGAGGATGACTGAGTAAGGAGATCGCAGCACCAGCAGGAGGACTGGAGTGTCATCCCAGACCCCCACAGCAGCCCGCCATGGTACCTGGTGACACACACTTGTGACTCAAGCCCTGGGAAGGCGGAGACAAGCAGAGCCCTGGGACTCACTGCAGCTGACCTGAAGTACTGGTGTCTCAGAAGAGGGTGTCAGCCTTCGGACATTTCTGCTGGTTTCTCCTTTAGCTGCCTTCTTCCCTCCCAGCTTTGCAGCTGATTTCTGCTTTTTTTTTTTCTTTTTTTCTTTTATTTTGGTGTCTTGAGACAGGGTTTCTCTGTAGCTCTGGCTGTCCTGGAATTCACTCTGTAGACCAGGCTGGCATTGAACTCAAGGAGATTCACTTGCCTCTGCCTCCTGAGTGCTGGGATTAAAGGCACATGCCACCACAGCCCAGCTCTGTTTCTTAATAAATGATCTCTGTTTCTATTTAGAAACAAAAGGCAAGAGGGCTGGAGAGATGGCTTAGTGGTTAAGAGCACTGGCTGCTCTTCCAGAAGTCCTGAGTTCAATTCCCAGCACCCACATGGTGGCTCACAACCAGCTGTGATGAGATCTGGCGCCCTCTTCTGGCATGTGGGAATACATGGAGGCAGAATGTTGTATACATGATAAATAAATTCTTTTAAAAAAAAAAGGCAAGGCCGGGCGGTGGTGGCGCACGCCTTTAATCCCAGCACTCGGGAGGCAGAGGCAGGCAGATCTCTGTGAGTTCGAGGCCAGCCTGGTCTACAAAGGGAGTTCCGGGACAGGCTCCAAAGCTACTGAGAAACCCTGTCTCGAAAAACCAAAAAAAAAAAAAAAAAAAAAAAGGCAAGATGATGGCATTTGACTGCTGAGGACAGGTAACACTCAAGGTTGTCCTCTGGTACACACACATGCACATATGTGTGTGTATACATCTTTACACATGTGTGCATCCACAGATACATACCAAACACTGAATGAAGAGAAACATGGCTTTCCTTTGGACAACCCCCACTCTGTTGTGCGGGTTCTTGTATCTCAGGAGTTTTACTACTCATTAAAAAACACATTATTTTTACTGCCCCAAGTACTCAGAATAAACTTGTGCCTGTTCTGAACCCTCTAAGAACTTAGTTGGGAAAGATTAATCTGTGGTTTGGGTTTGAGAAATGAAATCTATTAAGTGGTCTTAAAAACAAAAGTGGACATTATTGTTCATGCAAATTATTGGTGCTTCAAAGGGTCCCAGGCTTCATTACCTTCCTCTCTCTTTTTGCGTTTTATTTTAAATCAGGGCCAAGGCAGTGGAGAAGGATTTCTGAAATGGAGCCCTCTGCCTGCGTTACACGTGTAGAATGAAGAGCAAGAGACTTTCGGATGTTTAGATCCACGTGAGCCTTTGAGGTGACAGTGGGCCTTTGATTCTGTGATTACAATTAAAGATTAAGCTGAGTGCTCCGTGCCTGAAAACACTCTCTGGTGGAAATGAATAAACACTGTCTCTAATGCTTGGATCCAGCTAGAATACAAACACAGTCTTTACAGCTGTCAGGGTATGCCATCCGGAGAAGCAAGGGACTGAGAAGCAGATTTTAAATCAAAGTGAAAGGGAATGCTTTGGTAGCCCCATCAACTGCCCTCAGCCAGGATCCCTACAGAGTCCAGAGAGAAAGGGGACCCCGCCTACAGCAGCAAGGTCAGCAGAATAAGCCTGAGGACTCAACAAGGTGTCAGGTATATTCAGTGTACACACACTCTCATCGGGCTCTTCCTCCCTCTGACAGGTCGCTTCTTTGCAGGCCTCCGAGAGAGGCCAGTTATTACGGTGTGTGGGAAAAGTGCATCCAGACACTGTTGGGGAAGTATAAATTGGTGCACAGCTTGAGGGAACTGGCAGCTTGTCGGTATTTATGAAATTTTGAAATGTACATCTAGTGTGCCATACCCCTTGATTTCTAAAGGATCTAGCTTCCAAAATCCTGGCACTGGAGTAAATGTACTGCCCAGCAAAGCTTTTGTGGCATTGTTATAGCAGAAAACCTTCCAACTACCAGATTCTTAGACTTTCCATTCACAGTCAGCCATTGTGTGTGTGTGTGTGTGTGTGCGTGCGTGTGTGTGTGCATGTGTGTGAGAGAGAGATTCATTCCATAAGTTCTGTGACTCTAGAGAACCCTGACCAATACAGAGTGAACTGAGTTTGGGGACATGGAATTGAATATTGTATATAGGGTCTCAATTAAGCAAGGGCTGGTTGTGGATAGGAAACCAGGTTAGGCAAGTAATAACAGCACCACTGAGTGGCAACCTCTGGTCTCAGAAGTATTACACTCTCCTGCCTTTGAGCCCATTTGCTCTCAAGTCCAGATAAAACTGAGCCCACCAGTGATGGAATGAGTTGCATTAAAAAGCCAAGCGTATCCATTGGTGGTGGCACAAGCCTTTGATCTCAGCACTCGGGAGGCAGAGATAGGAGGATCTGAGTTCGAGGCCAGCCTGGTCTTCTGTAGAGGGAATTCCAGGACAACCAGTGCTACACAGAGAAGCCCTGTCTCGAAAGCCAAACAAACAAAAAGAGCCAGAGGTGGAGAAAACATTGGCACAGGAAACTGCTCTCCATGCAAGCTCCTGCCTTTAATTAAACAGATTGTTTTTTACAGTGTCCTTAGGTCCTGGGAGGCAATTGAATAGGAGAAGAAAGGCGCAGTGTGACATCCCCGAGTCCTGGCTCTAGTGTTCTCTATTCTCTGGGTACCTTTTCTCTTGCGCCCCTCCACAGTTCTCCCAAAGCTTTCCCTCTCATTACCTCAGCTATAAAAATGACTTCCGAATGATATTACACCTACCTGAGTGTTTATTTTCTAGATATGCTCCTGAAGACTCTTCTGATTTAATATGCCTTTAATTCTGATCTTTATAAGCAAAAGCAGATTTGCTTGTTAATCAAAACACTCTTCTTAGCTAGGCAATTGTGGGTGATCTTTGATAACTCAGCAGCTGGCTGTCATGAGACCTTTTGAAGCTGGGCTGGTGTTGTAGGAGAATCGAGGTGGATTGTGCCCGCTGGGCAGCACTAGGAAATCTGCTTCTGAGAGCCCTCACACAGCCTCTTTACAACATCTTTACAACATCTTCTGGAGCCTCCTTCAGTATCCTGCATGCAGAAGGTTGTCCTGTGAGTGTTGAGCACACTAAACTTAATTACAGATACCTGGCTACAAAGTTCCCTTAAAGAGACTTTCTCTCCTTTATTTGGAGCTGGTCCATATGGGAAGGATGAGGAGTAAGGTGTCCCCGTGGGGAACGCTGTTCTTCATCACTACAGAGAGAGCACCCCCTGCCCCTGTATGTGTGTGAGGGGGGAGGGACAGAGAGATGTTATGTCTCATTTTCTAAATGAAGAAAGAATTAACGTGGGGGCTGGAGAGATGGCTCAGAGGTTAAGAACACTGACTGCTCTTCCAGAGGTTCTGAGTTCAATTCCCAGCAACCACATGGTGGTTCCCAACCATCTACAATGAGATCTGGTGCCCTCTTCTGGCCTGCAGGAGGCAGAACATTGTGTACATAATAAATAAAATATTTTTTAAAAAGAATTAAAGTGGAAAGCAAAAGAAGAAGGAAAAAAGAATGGAGGAGTGGAGGAGGGGCAGTAGGAAACCCGGAAAGCAGATGAGTGACGGCAGAGACAAAGAAAGAACTCAGGAGCACCAGCAGCCACCGTTCCACGGAGCTGGAGGATAGGGGCTGCAGGAAGGGCAAACCAGAAACCCCGAGGCCTCAGGACTAGGAATGTGGCACGGTTGGGTGCTTGCCTACTGTGCATGAAGCCGTGGGTTTGAACCCCAGCACCTCACAGTTGTGGTGATGCATGCCTATAATTCCAGTACTCAGGAGACAGAGGCAGGAAAATGAGATGTTCATCTCCAATAATGCAATGTGAGTCCCCAGATGGACCAGGACACATAAGGCCCTGACAAAAAAAAAAAAAAAAAAAAAAGTCGAGCAGACAAACTCAGCATCCCATTCAGGCGGAACCCCGCTTGGCCCTGAACCCCTTCCGTGATGTCTGCAGCTCTGCCCTCTATCCTTTACCCGCTTTTTTGAAGGAGGCCTTCACTTTCTTGTCCTGACGCCCTGCTCTTCCTCTGAACCCTCCTCAGGTGGTCACTGCCTCACCCTATGCCCCTCAGAACTGCAAAGCCTGACCTCCCCGGCGGTCACTCTCATGCCTGCGTCCCAGTCTTCGCTAAAATCTCCCGGCTCTGACTCTGTTTTCCCTTTGAACCTTGAGGTGTTCCATTCCTGGAATTGCCACAACACCAGTTCCGTTCATGGAACAGACTTCTTCCTGTTCCAAAAGTCCGTCTACTGTGTGGCCCTCAGAAAATGGACATAAAAGATATGCAAATGATAAGAACAAAGACACACTTGATTTCATCCAAAAGGCCAAGAAGCCATGCACTGTTTACTTTTACACCGTATGTACCTCCTGCTCACCTGGTGGCTAAGGTCCCAGGGCCCCAGACCAGCCCATCTCTTGGATGACGTCAGCTATTCTCTCTAGCGTCCATCCGGTCCCATGATACCTCTCGTTTCTATTTGACTTCTTGCTCCAGCTGCGCTCACACCAGCAGCTACTGTGGATGGTACCTCTCCCCGGTCCTCTCACCTCACTGCAGCAACCACTTTGTTGCTTGTTTTTCCATTTGAGACAGACTCATATCCTAGCCCAGGAAGACCTGGAACTCACTCTGTTAACCATACTGGCCTTGAACTTGTAGTCATCCTGCTGCCTCTGACTCCTGAGTGATAGAATTATAACAGATGCCATTATGCCTGCCTTCCAAATTCCACTTTCGATTTTTCCAGCTTGCTTCATCATTTCAACAATTTCTAGAGTCATTCAACCCAGTGACCCTGTCTCCTTCTCACAGACCTTCACCCTTCGGAACTTTGTTCCTTTTGCTATGCAGATTAGATAATAGGGACCCCCATCTCTTACACAATCATCTCTTACTTCGTGTGTATCTCTGTCTCTTTGTGTGTTTCTGACTTTCTCTCTGTCTGTCTCTGTCCCTGTCTGTCTCTCTCTGTGTACCTCTTTGTCTTTCTCTGTCTCTCCGTCTGTCTCTTTGTCTGTCTCTCTGTGTATCTCTCTGCCTTCTGTCTGTCTCTCTCTGTGTGTATCTGTCTCTGTCTTCCTCTGTCTCTCTGTCTCTTTGTCTCTCTGTGTCTGTCTCTCTCTCTGTATCTCTGTCTCTGTCTCTCTCTGTCTATCTCTCTCCCATTTAATTTCAACCCAGCTCTTTATCCTCATTAGACATTTCGCCCAGCAATTTGTAACAAGATTGCCAAACACCCTGCAGACTAACAAATGCAACAGTCAGTTTTCAGTTCTCACCCAACTGACCTCCTTACAGCATTTGAGACTATAGTCAGTCTGTAGCTGATTACTCTCCTGTCTCCAACACTTTCCTCATTGGTAGCTTATGTACTACCTACCCTTCATCCCCTTCATCAGTCATCTGCCTGCTTCACCAGATGCCCCGTTCAATCCCCTAAATATGTTCCTCCTCATCTCCTAGTCCCCTAATGATGATGTGGCTCGAAGCTTAAGACCGCTCCTCTGCTGAAACCAATTGACTCCCGGGTTTCATTCAGTTTCATAGTTTTAAGACACCAAAGATTCAGAGCTAGAGATGACTCGGTGGTTAAGAGCACTGACTGTTCTTCCAGAGGTCCTGAGGTTAATTCCCAGAGCTTACATGGCAGCTCACAACTGTCTGTAACTCCAGTTCCAAGGGATCTGACATCCTTATATAGATGTGCATGTGGTAAATCACCAATGTCCATAAAATAAAAATAAACTATTTTTTAAAAAGATCCAAGATTCATAACTCAGACTTTATATGACATTTCTATGTGGTTGGTCAACAAACTGAATTCCAAATTTGAAATTTTTCTCTGTAAACCTCCTCCCTGTTTCTCCCTGTCTTTGCAAATCCACTCTTCCAGTTCCTAGGGCCAAAACCTTGATGTTGTTTTTGTCCAATCTTCCTCCATGTTTTATCCAGTCCATTAAAAAGTCCTTTAAAGTACAGCCAGTTAGGGTGGCACAGACTTGTAATTCTGGCACTCGGGAGATGAAGGCAAGATGAGTTTGAGACAAGCCTGGGCTACATAGCTAAACCCTGTCTCAAAGATCAAAACTGTGATCAGCTGTGAAGACACAGGCCACTTCAGCTAGGGAAGGAAATCAGGCCTTGCCCAGCTACCATCAGAGAAGTTTACTCCTAAAGAATATGGGAACAAATATAGAGACCCCAGCCAGACATCGGGCAGAGAATGAGAGGCCTTGGAACACTCAGCCGTAAACCTGAATTTCTCCTTCAAATCCCTCCCCTCTGGGCTCAGTCAACCCTGCGAACCAGGAGGAAGAAAGCGTGTAAGACCCAGAGGGGATGGAGGACATCAAGAAAATAAGCACTTGGGAGGCAGAGGCAGGTGAATCTCTGTGAGTTCAAGACCAGCCTGATCTACAAGAGCTAGTTCCAGGACAGGCTCCAAAGCCACAGAGAAACCCTGTCTCAAAAAACCAAAAAAAAAAAAAAAAAAAAAAAGAAAAAGAAAAGAAGGTCCTCTAAATAAACAAAGTAAAGCTCTTAGGAAGTCAGAGTCCGGGGCAGTAGGCAGCATGCACAGGCCCTGCGTGGGTCTCCAACAAATCCTGGCATATATTATGGGTCCAAGTTTAGTGGTTTTTATGGGATTTCTGAGTGTGTGAAAAAGTGGATCTGTAGTTTTGGTACCTTCCCTTCGGTTTCCTTGTTTTGTCCAAGTCCAATGTTTTGTTTTATCTTACGACATATCATATTATATTATATTATATCATTATATTTCTATCCCTTAGAAGCCCATTTGTTTTCTAATGAGAAACAGAAAGGGAATGAATCCAGACAGGAAGGGAGGTAGGAAGAAATTGGGAGAAATAGAGGGAGTGGAAACCACATTCAAGATACAAGAAAAAAGCCGGGCGGTGGTGGCGCACGCCTTTAATCCCAGCACTCGGGAGGCAGAGGCAGGCGGATCTCTGTGAGTTCGAGACCAGCCTGGTCTACAAGAGCTAGTTCCAGGGCAGGCTCCAAAGCCACAGAGAAACCCTGTCTCGAAAAACCAAAAAAAAAAAAAAAGATACAAGAAAAAAATTCAAGATACATCACATAAGAAAAAACTATTTTTTTATTTTTTTATTTATTTGGGTTTTTTTGTTTTCTGATTTTTGTTTTGTTTTGTTTTCTGAGACAGGGTTTTTCTGTGTAGACATGGCTGTCCTGGAACTTGCTCTGTAGACCAAGGTGACCTCGGTAGACCTCAAACTCAGAAGTCTATCTGCCTCTGCCTCCCAAGTGCTGGGGTTAAAGGTATGCGCCAAGACACCCACGTTTAAAAAAAAATCTATTTCAATAAAAGGAAAAAAATTCAAAGCAAGAGCTGGAAAGATGGTTCCACATTTTGAGAGCACATACTGCTCTTGCAGAGGATCTGAGTTCTGATCCTAGCACTGACGTCTGGCGTCTCACAACTGCCTGTCACTCCAGCTCCAAGGAACTACCATCCCCGGACCCCTCTGATTCCTGCACTGTGTATTGCAGGATATTTGAACAGACTGTGTAAAGATGGGCCACTGTTTCTCCTTAACTGCCTAAGGCACCGGATTGGTTTGATAAAGAACCGAATGGCCAATAGCGAGACAGGAGAGGTTAGGTGAGATTTTTGGGCAGAGAAAGGGGCTCAGGATGAATCTAGGTATCAGCAAGACTGGGAGGCAGTTGGAAGTACAGAATGGAGGAGAGGTAAAGAACCACATGGCAAAACATAGATTAATAGAAACAGGTTAACTTAAGTTAGATGAGCTAGTTGGGAACAAGTCTAAGCTAAAGGCCAAGCTTTCATAACTAATAATAAGTCTCCATGATATTATATGGGGGCTGATGGTCTCCTAAAAGCAAATCTACCTACACCCGTTGCAACCCCTCCACATAATTAAAAATAAGTTAAACTTAAAAGTCAGAACCATAGAAAGTCATTTAACATATAATTAGAACCCACCCAACCATGGCTGCTTGGAACCCATCAGCACTGGGTGTTGATCTGGATGCTGCTAGCCATTTTGCACAAGCTGTCCTTTCTTCTCTCTCTGTCTATGTAGACTGATATGGTATGACCTGTTTTACTCGTAGTTTGCCTTGGGTAAATGACTAAATTGTGAACAAAGAGATGAGGCAGAAGGGATAGATGCGCATCAATTCCAGAGAAGACCTGAAGATCATAAGCATAACCCAAGCACTCTTTCCACCTCCCATGAGCTAGAATCTGGAACATTCTATGGCCCATCATAAGCAACAGCCCAAGAGAAATCTATACCTCTGGACAACCACATGAAGGCTGCCGCCCTTACCACAAACATCAGATAAGGGAGAAATGAGTCTTTAATGCCTGAAGCCGTCTGTTATGGAACCCAGACCTACCATACCTAAAGCAAGCAGCTCAAGATAGTATCCGAAGCCTACGGTTTCTTCAAGGACACAAAGGATATTGAATCCTGGCCTCCTTCCAAAATGAGTAACTCCAAAACACAAAAAGAAAAACAATACTTTAACCTCCACAGCAACAGATGTTTACAAAATTGATGATCTTTTTGGATTTCCAAGACAGGGTTCCTCTGTGTAACAGCTCTGGCTGTCCTGGAATTCGCTTTGTAGACAAGGCTGGCCTTGAACTCACAGAAATCCTCCAGCCTCTGCCTCTTGAGTGCTGGGATTAAAAACATGCACCACCACCGCCCGGCTTTATAACTGATATTTCTATAACATCACTTTCCCAGTTGTTGCAAACCTCACATCAATGCAGGAAAGTTTATATCATAGAAATAAATCACTTATTCCAAATTATTTCAAAAAGAGTTTATAGCAAATAATTCTGTCAAAGTGTGTGGGTACCTATTATTGTTTGATACCTCAAAAGGCTTTAAAAGGATTGATATTGGCTCACGATCCCCCCCCCCCCCCGCCCCCAAGACCAATTCTCAGCACAAAAGAGATGTATTTGCCCCAGAGGGACAAAGGACAGAGATAAGGACAAAGACAGGAAACAGAGGACAAAGGAGAAGGGGAAGGGGCTATGGGAGAGAGGGAAGAGGTTTATGTCCCAGAGAAGGGAGACAAAGGACTACCTCTGGATAGAGGGTGGGAGAGAGAAGTGGTTCAAAAGGGGAAACTCGGTTAGGATGAGGTGTTTAACTTTAATTGAGCATGTTAATTAGGTGAGCTGAAGGGGGCTTTTGGATGCTCTACTTCAGTATTTTGATATTGGAGACCTTGGTAGTCAGTTTCAGGAGGAGGAAGTGGCCAAATAAGGGAATAGACCTTGATGGTTAGCTTTGGGGATGTAATCTAACAGTTTTTGGCAAGAGAGAGAAAATAGGGGAGAAGGACAAGGCCTGCCAGAGCCATGTTTGCAGTGCTCAGACTGGCTAGAGTTCCCCTCAGGTTTAAGTTGTAGGATGGCCTTAACTGAAGTCTGTGTACTAGCTGACTTACCTTGGACAGGTTGCTTAAACTGAGATTTTGTATTTATTTCTTGTCAAATGGGGATAGAAAAAATAAAACTTATTGTAAAAAGCTATAAGAAAAAATTGTAAATATATTGGTTTTGAAAATACATTGAATGAAACATATATGTATATATTTATATTTTATATGTATATATATGTAAAATCTTTTTGTGCATTGGTGTTTTGCCTGCATGTATGTCTGTATGTGAAGGTGTCATATCCCCTGGAACTGGAGTTAATGACAGTTGTGAGCTGCCATGTGAGGCTGGTGTTATGAAATACTTATTTGTACACTGTGAAGATGTTTTTTGCCAAGGTGCCTTCTGATTGGTTTAATAAATAGCTGAATGTCCAATAGCTAAGCAGGAAGAGGTTAGGCAGGACTTCTGAGGACAGAGAGGACTCTGGGAAGAAGAAAGGCAGAGATGTCAGGAGACACAGAGCAAGCAGGTTGTTCAGGAGGAGTGGAAACAGCCATGAGACACGTGGCAGAATGTAGATAAATATAAATGGATTAATTTAAGTTGTAAGAGCTAGCTAAGAACAAGTCTAAGCTATAGGCCAAGCTTTGGTAATTAATACAAATCTCCATGTCATTACTTGGGAGTCCGTGAGACAGAGAAAGACTCTTTCAAGCTGAGAATTAAACCTGTGTCCTCTGGAAGAGCAGCCAGTGCTCTTAACCACTAAACCATCTCTCTAGGCCATGGATGAATTATAGAACAAATACTAATGCATGCAATATAACTTTCCACAAATCTCCATGTTTGAAAGGAATATAGGAGTCAGTTAAATCTAACTCAACAAAGTTCCCTGGGAAGAACTGGGTTTTATGAGAGGTGTGTGTGTGTGTGTGTGTGTGTGTGTGTGTGTGTGTGTGAAATGTTTCTGTATGTAACTCAGGTTTTGAACTCTCAATATTAATTCAGCATCCTAAATTCTGAAATTATAGGTATGTGCCACCATAGTTGAATACAACAGTTTTGCATTTTGTTTCAGATACAGGATCTCACTAAGCATAGGCTAGCCTCTAATTCACTACTGATGCTGATCCTCCTGTTTCTGCCTCTTAAGTGCTAGGATTATAAGCATGGACCATCATGCTCTAATATTATTTAGTTTTTGTTTTTACATTTTTTTTATTTTATTTTCTGTAAATGTGGAGGTCAAAGAACAACTTGTGGAAGTCAGGTTCAAATAAAAAAAGTTTAGCCAGGCATGGTAGCATACACATTTAATCCCAGCACTCAGGGAGCAGAGGCAGGCAGATTTCTGAGTTGGAGACTAGCCTAGCCTGGTCTGCAGAGTTCCACGGCAGCCAGGTCTACACAAAGAAACTCTGTATTGAAAACAAAACAAAACAACAATAACAACAAAAATCTGTATTTTTAAAACTCTTTTATACACAAGGAGCTGGTAGCACTGGTTATTTCCATTAAAAAAATCAGGTGGAAGGATGGCAGGATAGAAAGAAAAATTTTTCAAAACTAATTTTTGATCTTTACAAGTCTAAATTATATGAATCTAGAATCGTATGTTTTAAGTAATCTTATTATAACCAGTAGATGAAATAAACGTGCCTGACATGTTCCTGACACATACAGAATTTGGGGAGTAACTACCTGTCTCCCAGTTTTTCCCAAGAACTCCATGAAGTCTTTGCCACCATCCAGATCTGTGCCTGCCCCCCAACATTTTCAGCGTCTCTCTACACTTACTGCCCAAAGCAGCCTGGACTAGTGTTGGACACAGCTGTGAGTGCCAGCATAAGCGGAGCTGTAAACTTCACCGTGTAGGTGGGAGTAGCTGAATTCATCGAGGAAGGTAACTGCATGCATGATGGGATTTCCTGCACATGCTTCTGGTGGCTCTCCGACTGTGACAGAAAACCGAAGTTGGTTATATCTTCAGATTTTTGCTTGACCTGCCAGTACGTCTGTGGCTCTGGTTATCTGGAAGCTCTCAAAGGGGGATAGGAGTCCAGCTCATCCCTGATTGTTATTATCTAATGCAAATGAAGCTTCCTTATTGCCTAACATCACAGCTCTCAGCAGGGAAAGAGAGGTAAGCTTAAGCCACAACATCCAAACAGCTGAACACTGACCAATTCTAGCAGCAAAGTAGGGTTTCCTGGTAAACAGATGTGTCCATTTTCCTACCCAAATGTACAGCAGGACCCCCAAAAGAGAGAAGAAATCACTTCAAAAGACATGAACAGGAAATGTCTCATTTTTCACTTGACTCCATGATTTGGAAACCAATCCTTTCAACTGAGAGACTCCATCATCGTCTTTCTCTCCCCAACCTCCATTACCTATTATCCTCCTTTGAATGGTCTGAGACTGTCAAGTAAAGGTTGTTACCAACATTGCATCTGGTCCGGATGGATTAGAGGGGATGATGTTTGTAGCTCTCTGTAATCCCTCCATCAACTCTGGGATTGCCAGTTTCTCCAGGGACTGTGGCAAAGCTGCAGACAATCCCCAAAGACGAGATGTTGCAGGCTTCTCTCTGTTTGGCTGGCAGGCACAGCAAAAGTAATGCAGGCAAGAAAAATTAGAGCGAGGTCTCTCTGGTCTGCAAATGAGAGGCAGCTGCAGAGTGAGTGCTCTCTCTCTCTCTCTCTCTCTCTCTCTCTCTCTCTCTCTCTCTCTCTCTCTCCTGAGGGCGGCTGCAGCAGGGCCAGTCTCTGAGGAATAAGCACTTCCAAGGTGAACTCAAAGCCACCTGCTTCAAGCAGCCTCATATGGAGTCAGAGATGTGTGCTGATGTGGCCTCCAGACTACTTCTGTTTCCAAGTCTAAAAATAGAGTCGATGGAGGCTTTGAACAAACCTATATTCTCTGGGCTTGCACTCCTTCAGATTGAATGGCATTTGCCATTCACTTTCATCATGGAACTGAGGGGAAATGGCTACAAGAGGGTTTGTAAAATAAAAGAAAATGAAATTTTAAACACTCTGCAGAGCAAGAACAAGGAGACGTAAAGTAACCGTGCTTTACTCTTTTGAGCGGTAATTTATATTTACTGAAATTCCGAGTGTACACTCAGGCTTTGGGAAGACAGTAAAAGCTGGCAGAGCAATGGTGAGTATTACAGAAGAAACACAGAGTGAGAAAACAGAGCATCCCTTTCCTCGCATTAAAGAGACATTAGCATCACAAGCAATACTATAGGCAGCGTTCACATTTTTCTTTTCTTTTTCCTACTCTGGAACATTTTGGGTATTGTACATGATTGTGTTGAATTCTTAGCATTGTGTTTTATTTATTAGAAATTACTTACAAGCAAAATAAATATTTCTACTCTTTTTAAAAAATATCACAAATAGAGCATTTTAAAAGAACTTAGAGATGGCTAAGATGTTTTAGCTAAAAATACTTACTACCCAAGATAGGCAATGGTGGAGCACGCCTTTGATCCCAGCACTGGAAAGGCAGAGGCAAGTGGAGCTCTGAGTTTGAGGCCAGTCTGGTCTATAGAGTGAGTTCCAGGACAGCGAGGACTACACAGAGAAACCCCAACTCGAGAAACCAAAACACAACAACAACAAAAAAGGAAAGAAAAAACAACACCACACCACACCACACCCCTCCCCCCCCCCCACCCCCGTGCATGCTCATTATCCAATGGAAGACAAGGCAAGGGAAATGACTAAACACAGCGTGGTGCTTTCTAGAGGGCATCTAGACCCTGAAAAGGACACAACCAACATAGAAAGTAAGGTATTTAAAAATCACGACCAAACTATTTCTTTTTTTTTTTTTTTTTTTTGGTTTTTCGAGACAGGGTTTCTCTGTGGTTTTGGAGCCTGTCCTCGAACTAACTCTTGTAGACCAGGCTGGTCTCGAACTCACAGAGATCCGCCTGCTTCTGCCTCCCAAGTGCTGGGATTAAAGCCGTTTCTACTTCAAAGACCCAGACGCCACAAAAGTTGAAGCTCAGTTTTCAATGACCTGTCTTACATTTGTTCATTTTGTGACAAGGTCTTACTATGTAGCCCTGGCTATCCCGAAACTTGCTCTGTAGACCAAACTGGCCTGGAATCAGAGATTCACCTGCCTCTGATTCCCCAGGGCTGGGACTAAAGATATGTGCCACTACACATATCTGTTTTTAGAAATAGTTTCTGACTATGGATCTGACTATGGAGAGGGAGGGAGGGAGGAAGGGACAGAGAGAGAGAGAGAGAGAGAGAGAGAGAGAGAGAGAGAGAGAGAGAGAGAGAGAGAGACTGTCTCCTGGCAATCTTTGCTTCATTCTAATGGAAAAAGTATTATGTAACCTGTATTATACACAGAAGCCAAGAGATCCTTAGTTCTGTTGTTTTTCTTCTAATTTTGGTTTCTCTGAAGTCTGCATGTATCTCTTTCAAAGATCTGCTTTGCATTATGCATCACAATGGGGTCAGGGAGTCCTCATTCAAATATATAGAAAAGTTTTAAATCATTTAAATAGTACTTCTGATTTCTGTATATTTCCTGTACTGCCCCAACAGGAAGATGGAAGAGACGGGAGTGAAGCAATGAAATGTGGACTTGCTGTGACCCTTTTACAAAGATCCCTTAGAGTTTCCCCCTGTCCACCTACAAGTTGTTGGAAAAGTAGCAGCCCCTCACATGTAAACCATCTCTAGGGAATACATGGCTTCATTGCATAAGAAGTTGAGCAGTCACCATCAATTATATGACTTTCCTCAGCAAGATAGACTCTTACACCCCAAATTTGAAACTATGAACTACAGTACTGCACTGGTGATGACGCCTGGTGTTTAAAAGGCCCCTGGGAGGTCTAGTCAATATATTTCCATTCCTCTCTGGACACAGTGAGAGCGGGAATCAAAAGGAAAACTGTCCTTCCCAGGAGAAGCGGGAGAAAGTGCCAGGTCTACTGCAAGGGCAGTCTGGTTCTCTTCTAGCAGAGCAGGCTGGATCACACACCTTCCCTGAGAACGTTCATCCCCAGCAAAAAGCCAAAATTAGGTTTGCATCAATTTCTGAACGCCTGTAGTTAATAGAAAGCCTTCATCATCCCGCCCTAAGTGGGTGTGTTTAATTGTCCATGCATGCTCCCGGAGGCACCACACCGGAGTTGTAAATAGACGGGTGAGTGATGGGACATTGAGTTTTTCCATAAAGCGAGCTACGGGCTCAGAGTGAGTGGACTCTAGCTTGGAAACGGTCCAGGCTATGGTGATACCAGGATGGAGTTGGGGCAAGAGAAGTCGGGGCGAGGTTTAGCGAAGAGAGTGAGTGACCCAATTCTCTCCCTTGAGTTTGCAGTCTGCATCTCCACCCCTAACAGTCCGGTCGGGCAGTTGCTCCCGAGCCACGTGTCCTTCAGCCTCACGTCCCCTTGAGAAGGCCTCCAAAATAGGCCAGAATGAGCGAGTACTTGGCCCAGCGCCTTGGGGCCAACAGCGGACCCCCCCCCCGAACTTCATCCAAAAAAGCCAGGCTCAAAGCCGCCACTAAGAGCCTCAGTGGCTCCCTGCCGACCCTCGGATATTTCCGCGGCGACGGCTCAGCTCCCGCCACCCTCGTCCAAAAAGAAAAGCACCTTCAGACCACGAACCCAGAGCAACCCGCGTCTTTCCAGTTAGAACAAGTTTAAAGTGAGGGCTGGGCCGGGAAGCCGCGGGCAGGGGGTCACGTGCGCCCCCGTCACTGCAGCTCCCCTCGCCTCTTCGGTTCGAGTTATGCCATCAAGCTAATATATTGTGACTGCTCTTCTCTCCTGTGACAAAGGCTTGCAGCTGCCTCCAAATCAATAGACGTCAAAGAAATATGAAACAGTCATGACACAAAACTTAAATCCTGCTTGCAATCTACACGATCAGAACCGCATTTCTGTTCTCCAAGCCGCCGATTAATTTATCCCAAAGTTTAGTCAAATTTTTATTCCGCTACCTTTTTCCCAGCAGATCGCGCTACATCTGTCGGGTTTGTAATGTAATTTGTAATTACTGCCCTTCATGTGGTCCGGTGCCTTGAACCATCTTTAATTAAAAGCATAATTAAGGGAAGATCTAAAGAAAGACAATTACCAGATGGTCTTTTTTTTTTTTTTTAAGAGGCAGTAGTTGCTCAGAGAGGGGCACGGGAACCCTGTGCTAAGAGAGGGGGCGGCGGCCGGATCCGCGCCCTCAACCCTGTGCTCAGAGAAGGGGCGGCGGCCGGATCCGCGCCTGCGCACTGCAGAGACCTGGCTCAAGCGCGCACTGACCTGGTCCGGGCTTTTCGGCCCTAGCCTGCAGGGTTCTAGGAGGCGGTGCTCAAAGGTGAACGCTAGAGTGCGGCACTTCACAGAAACTGACTTTCTTCTCTTTCCTGGTGGTCTCTGGGTTTGGAGTGGCCGCGGGGAGCCTGGACCCAGATCAAGGCAGAGACAACTTCCAAGTTCGCCAAACCCCCACCCCCACTCCTAGACTTAAGGCCCACCCGGCTCTGCGCGGGACCCTAGGAGCTCTGAAACAAAAAGAAAGAATTGATGGTGGAAGGAAGAAGGATGGGAGAAATGGGACTGACCCACCACAAGGCTCCAGCCTAAGTCTATCCTTGGACCCCGCCCAGCTAGGGGGGAGCTGAAGGAATGGTCCCACGAGGGTCTGAGAGCTCCCGAGGACAAAGAAGTCAACCAGACCTCGCCGTCGCCCGAAGCCTCGACGGGCAAAGCGGCCCAGGATAGCGATTCTCTCGGCTCTCTGTTGTCCAGGGTCCCTTGGAATTTCCAAATCAAGAGTGGGGAGGTTTAAACCCCTTCTCCGTTCCTGTCTCACCCAGCCACACCCACACACACATAAATAATGCAGCCGGGAGCCAAGATTTCTGCATTAGCACCGCGTTGCCCGGGCGGCTGGCGCAAGGATTCCAAAGACGGAGAATGGAAATTAAACTGTTGTTGTATGAAGGGGGATGCCATTATGTGACTGCTCATATTCAAAGTCAGGCAGCAGTGAATTGTAATCATTTCAATTATCTCCAATATATTTTCCTTAGGACACAAGTTGTCAAAGATTTTTAAAAAGGAGGTACATTCTTGCGGTTCCATGGGTCCATTTTCCAGACGGTTTGTTACTCTTGCTGCATGATTTGGTTTCAGCTTTTATTCCCCAACCCGAGTCTCTTACTGAGATTTCTCTGGATGAAACGAGCCACGCTGGCCCTTGTGGCTTCTCTGGCTGTGCCGACGCAGCTCACGGGTGGAAAATCGGCCTCCGTGTACCTGGCGCTCGCATTTTGGCTGCTTTCAGGTTTAATTAACTTTGAAAACAAATATGCTTCGAGTTCTGGATCTGGTGACGCCTTGGGAAAGGGAGGGAGTCGTGTTGTTCTCTGTGTCCTTCCCAGTCTGGGGTGGGAGGTGAGGGTGAGGGCTGGCAGTGCCTGCCTGCGCCCCCCGAGGCCAGCCAAGCAGAAAAGCACGTGCTGGACTGTGCGGGGATCCAGGCCCTCTCAGCGTCCAAGGAAAGCCGGGAAGAGCCCGATCTGCGATCTGCGCTGCCCCCTCTCTCCTCAGCCCGGTGCTTACTCCTCCTGTCCCCGTCGTTGGATAGTGGACATTGGATGTGATGTCCTAGTGGGGACGAAGGAGATCTGGAGAAGCACTCTGCAATCCCAGCTTGGGCAGAGAGTGTAAAGGTCGCCTTGTCAGCCCTGGTCCAGTCCACAGATTAAGATTAATCCCGATCTTTACACTAATATAGCCTCTTGGGTTTTTATTATACTCATTTGGGAGGAAATGAGCTCTTGCCAGGCAAATAGCACCCCGCACCTCACTTCTCATAGCTGCGCAGGGCTGGGGCCTGAACAACCCCGTGGGCAATTCCCGAGCTGCCGATATTATATTTGTGAAATGTCCTTTTGTTGAGGCTTTTAACACCTTATAACGAATCATTTGTTCCTTTCTCTTTAATTTTGATAGACAATTAGCCATCAGAGATACACCAGTTGACTGTAACCGAGCATTAAACTCGCCTTTATGTAACGCTAATTTAGCATAACTGCTTTGTTTAACTTTGCTATATAAGAACCAGGTTTTGTAGTAAAAAAAAAAAAGGTGTAACTTTATGTGGGGCTTCATTTCTTTTGGCCTTGTACGCAGCAAGCCCTTTCCTCTTTGTGAGGCGTTCTGCTGGGGCCCGAAGCCATTTCCCGGTGCCTAGCACCTGCAGGCTGGGGGAGAAAGGGAATTAGCATTGATATAGATTTAGTTGAAATGTAATCTCTTAAATCTGTCCAAGATTCAGAGAGATAATTACACTTTCACTGCATTGCCAGGGGTCAGCGTCTCCGAGGACCCGAGGAGTTGATTTACTAACAATAGTGTTACATAAAAAAATGGCGTTTGAGATTATAATGTTAATGGCTGCGGTCGCTGGGGAATGCTCCCGCTTCCAACTAATTCCACCTAACTTTTTTTTCCCTCCTCCCTTTCTTCCTGAGCTTCATCTTTGCAACGAATCGGGGCCTTCGTGATGTTTAATTTGGTGCAGGCGCCAGGAAGGTTAAAACTAGCTCTGGGGTTCGGACACGACACACTTGTTCCGGTAGTGTTTGCCTTGTGGCCTCGATGGCCAGCCTGGCCTCTCCCCAGCAAGAACCAGAGCGAAGGCGCGTGCTCCGAGCACCTCTCAGCGAGGCGAGAAGGGGGCTGTCGCCAAGGCAGAAGACAGCGCTTCGGGAGGCAACGCGGGGCGGCTGTACACGCCGGCCTTTCGGCTCCCGCTGGTCTGGCAACGTTGCAGCCTTCAAAAACACCCCCACCAGCCTGAATCCCTGTCTTGCTTGATCCTGGAGCTCTTCTGCCACCAGGCCCTGTTCGGTACCCTCCACTCCGCCTCTGTCTGGTTTGCGCCCGGCAGCCACATACCTGGGGAGTTCCGTTTCCGCTGTTTTCATTCTAGTTGGAGTTGGACAGAGGCCTGGGACCTGAGATCGGGGAAACATCACGAAGTTTGTATTTCAGTTTAGGGTGGAGAGGAACTTTAAAACTAAGACGTCGGCCTCCCTCGTGGTAGGGATAATTAATGGAATTTACATTCCCCCTACATACTCGTGAAACTTCACCTACAGACTTCTCAGGACGTCCACTGTCTCAATCACAGAAACCCCGTGGCTGTCCTAGCTTGTAGCCAAGAGGGCTCACTCTGCAGTTTTGCACCACAAAAATGTCAACTAACTGGGTAGAGACCTCTAGTTATCAACTAATGTGAAGGTGGGCTTCTCTCTCCTACCCCTCTCACCAGTGACCAATAACCACTGAAACTGTGTCCAAAATGACACAGTTAATTCTGTGGGTTTCTCCAGTACTGGGTAGCTGAGAATCCAAAGAGAAGACAAAAATCTCAGGAGTGTCCAGCGGCCTAGGTCTGCATCCAGGGCCATGAGCATTGCTGATAGCCCCCCTCAGATTTTCTGGGAAAAGGAAAGGAGGAAAAGAAAAAGTGGGGTGCGGGGAGAGGGGTTGGGAGAGAGAGCTTGGATGGTGAATGGCAGGTGGGATACTCAGTTGTCTACTTCTAACTCCACACTTGCAGACAGAGACACAGCAGGGGTCAGTGTGCCACATCTGGAAGGAAGGCCTTGCCCAAGCAGTCTTCCCTTCTTGGAGCATTGCTTCTTGGAGGCCACGGTGGTGGATGTGTGGGGCTGGGAGGAGGGTGTCTTAGCCAAAGGAGAAGCATCATCACTTCTGAGCTTCATTATCCGATCCAGTGCCCCACAGACCAGCCTTGCAGTCTGACCCTCTATTACCCTCCTAGAGGTCCCCAGCGCCCAAGCCTTTGGGACTTGGGGGAGGAGGGTCTCCTGTAATCCCAAAGTGTTTACCTCAGTGTCCCCTTATCTTATATGTAACAGCAATATATATGTTAATTGAAAACTTCTGAATTTAAAAAGGTTGTGACAAGTTATAATTTGTCCTGTCAATGCCTGGAATCCTTATTTATCTCTTTAGCTTGCCTCCTGCTTGTGCCTGTCAGCTAACAGCTTGCCTAACTCGTTGACTTCCTCACTCATGGCACGGAAATGACAAATGTTTTATCCGTACAATTTATTTCATTATTGTTGCCAGCACGAAGCATCACAATCAATCATAAGGAAGTCCAGTTGGCAGGTGTCAATCTTGGTGTGTTTTGTACGTCTCAGTCTATATTTAATCCAATTATAAGGGTCACGGAGTAAGTGCCAATCCTCTTGTTACAACTCACATCTTATTTAAGATTTAAAGTAAAAAAGTCAACTTGATCACGTAGCCCTTTGGGGGGGAAGGGACGGATACATTTGAAACATCCCATCTCCATTCTTTTCTCCTCCAGTTTAAATTACTAAACCATTCTTTTTTTTATTAAAGAGTTGCTAGGAATTCAACTTTTATGAGAATCTGTGTGCAAATGAAGGCTCTCCTTATTTTGCTCAAGTAGAAGCAGCCTTAATGATGAGAGATCTTTCCGCTCATTGCCCATTCAAATACAATTGTAGATCGAAGCCGGCCTTGTCAGGTTGAGAAAAAGTGAATTTCTAACATCCAGGACGTGCCTGTCTACTTTCAGAGAATTGCATCCCATCACCCCCAGGGAATTCAGCTAATGTCTCCATCTCCACCCAGACAAGGGAGAGAAAGAAATCAAACATGGTATGGCAAACTGACTTCATATGAGAAGGTTTAAAAGGAAAGAGACAAGTGGAATGTTCTTGAATTGATGGCAGCAGAGGTTTACTTAGGAGGGAAAGAAAACTGAAAGAATTGAAGATTTCCTTAAAGGTTCAGCAGAACTCCTTACTGTGTAGAGAAGACAGCTCAGAGGTGGCTAAGTGAGGCATCTCTTTGTACGAGAGCATGAAAAGAATTGAAGAGCACAGAAACCACAAAATCGCATGTAATCGGGACATTATACAGTCCTTTAGACTAGGGTAAAGAAGTGGCAAATATTATCTTTGCTAACTGTCCCCCCATTTGATGCTTGAATTCACAAAATATTCCTCCCATTTTGATTTAAAATAAAAATCTTGTTAGAACAAGTTTGCTTTTTAAAGGGAGGGTGTGAAGGGGAGGGTAAGGGAAGCAGGGAACGTGCAGTGTTCAGTTAATTTGATTGCTTAAGTGACCTCGGCTTTGGTTGGTTTGTATAGATATTTGAAATGACCTGTAAGTAGCAACAGAATTCTTTTCAATTACATGTGGACATTTCTCTGCCCTTTTACTTTTGGTACTGGGAGGTCTTTATAAAACCAGTCTTATGGGTTAGCACCCACCCTGGAATACTAGTCTTTAAAGATAGAACTTCATAGGAGGAATTGTGGCCCAGACTTGGTCAAGGAAAACTGGAATATTTAAACAAGGGAGGGGGAGTTGTTTATACTTTTCAAGTTTTTAAAAGAGATATTCTCAATGAAAAGGCAAATTGACCATCCTGCAGTCCAGATCCAGTAGATGGGGCTCTACCAAACCAGAAAATGCTTCATCTTCACAGAGTAGTTAAAGAGTCAGAGATAGACAAGGAAGACTGGATAAACCAGGTGGACCTTGAACAACAGCAGACCTGAGCTATAGTTCAAGACTATAAAGAGTTCTCTCTCTCTCTCTCTCTCTCTCTCTCTCTCTCTCTCTCTCTCTCTCTCTCTCTCTCTCTGTGTGTGTGTGTGTGTGTGTGTGTGAGCTAGTTGGGGGACAGAGACGCCCCAGGAACTTCCACAGACTTGGGGCCACCACCTCCTGGCAATCAAAGTTGCTGTGAGAAGCAGAGCTTAGGGTCGCCCCCCAAGTGTAGGAGAATTGCAGTCTAGACTAGCCTGGGGCAAGGGGAAACCTGGGAGAAAAGTTTCTTTTTCTTTTCGCCCCACCTTCAGTCAGCTTTCGCACTTACAAGTTCACCACACTGCCAGGCTGCCTTTACTGCACCTAGACCCTCTGTGAGTCCAAGAAAGGCAAGGCCGTAGCCCTTAGGCGAGTCTTTGGCACTAAGGAGAGTCTCCAACATTACCTCCCTCGCCCAGTGCCTCAGACTCTCTAGAGTCTCTAGAGTTCTGTAAGGTCGGAGGCTACCTGGAGAACTAGACTCAGGCTTGTGGCTATGCATAAGCCCTTACTGGGTGCAGATCCCCTTGCCCGCTGCCTCTCCCAGCCTTCAGTTTGTACCCGGGGGCAAATGGAGAGCAGCTTCTGCGTTGGCCGGGAGCTCGGGAGGGCCAACGTCTGGCGTCGCCTCCATCGCTCGCACTCACACCCAGTCCTCGCGCACTTTATTGACAGCCGTCTAGATAAGCTAGCAAAGGCTGTGGCGTTTCCAGCTTCGCTCTTGAGCACCCTGCTGGGTTGCAGGGATCCGCGCACGCTTAATAGCTCCAAACAAGCTCCAACCGACTTCACTTCGCTGCAGGGTGAAGGGGGGGGGGGCTGGGGAGCCTGGGGCAGACACTGAGAAGCTGGCAAGGCCTATCCCAGGCCTATGGCCCACCAGTCACCCACATCTTAAGGTGGAATAGAACGGACCACAAGACATTTGAGGACAGGACTGGAGCAGGTTCTGGTTTGAAGCTAGAAGCTTACCGGAGAAACCAGGTCTTAGGAGAGGAGATGATCACTGGAAGAAAGCTGAGCAAAGGATTCAACACCACTTTCCAAACTGTCAAGATTCGCGGTATGACTCGACCAGGCTAGAATCCAGGCTCACACTATCTTGGCTCCAGGGGAGTAGATGCTCTTGACTCACTGAGTTGGGTTGGAGAAAGGAAGGATGGAAGCCTTTTGTAAATAAGAATATCCCCACTGGGACCTCTCCAGCGTGCTCTCTTTCTCCTTTTCCACATAACCAGACCTCCAGGTGGGATGCACTCAACAAGGTTTAGATGCCAAAGAAGAAAAGAAGGAGGAAGAGGAGGACGAAGAGAAGAAGGAGAAGAAGAAAAGTCTGCCTGAAAAGACAGCTGGCCACATCTGAAGGAGCAGGCCAGTGGGCTTCCTGGAGCCCACCTGGGGCTGTTACAAAGTTCCACACTTGTTCAGGTGTGTTGTGGGAGGAGCGAGAACTTTGAGAGCGTGCACCCTGGCACCCTCTGTGCTAGACTCTCTCCCTTCACCGCCTTCATCCAGCCAAGGCGTGCAGGCTCCAGCCCTCGGACCTGGCGTCTCAACACCTGCACACCCTGGTCCACCCAGGCTGTGGCCTGAGGGCAGTTCCGCACCTCTTCCCTTCCTCTTCCACCACCTCCTAAAGGACCACTCAGTCATTCACCGACCTAAAGCAGGAGAGGGAGGAGATTGGAAGTTGAGAAATCCTTGAGCGCGGAAGGGCAGGGATGTCGACGCGGTTGTAGCAGTATCTATTCTAAATTAGACAGGCTTAGCAAATATAAGCGGTCTTCAGCTCCACAGAGGGTGTGAAGACCTCAGGATCCGTATCCGGCTGACCTTGCTCCAATTTTTAGGTTCATTCAGCTGGAGAAAGGAGAATCTTAACCTCCGAATCTCCCATGTCCCCACTTTTGCCCCCCTAGGCCACAAAGTCAATAGTTAACCCTCAAGTCAAAGATAAATACCATCATCTCCATTTTCTACATGAATGGAGCTTTTCAGTCCCACAGGCAAGGGAAGCCAGAGTACGCTGGCTTTGGGGCTTTCCCCAGGAAGATGCCAACAGGCCTAGGTTTGGTCCAGTTTGGGGACCGAGTTTGCTCATCCACTGCTGGAGCCTCAGTCTGTGTCCAACTGGTGATTTATGAAAGCGAGGGACCGATGGAGTTACCCATTGGATCTCCTAGCGAAAAGAATTTGCTCAAGTCTCCTTAGACCCCGTGTGGTCTTCATCCTTCTGATGAAGGTACTCCCTAGAGAACTTAGGGGCAGGCTAGGGGGTCACTTATATAACTCACTAACCTAAAGGCAGGCACCACGGGGTCCCTGTGCTGGAGGGCCAGAGCACTTGGCTGGACCTTTTTTTACTTGGGAGTAGGGGGAGGGGCTTGACTCTGAGCCTGAAGGAGGACAATACTAGCCAGAGGCAAGCTGGGCGTCTGCAGTTACGGGGCTAGACCCCGGAAGACTCTTGGGATGAAGCGAGTCAGACTCCGACTGAAGAGAGGGAGGCTCCCGCCGGGCCGGAGAGCTAATCTGCCGGGCTGAACCCAACTCTGGCCGCCGTGACGTCACGCGCGCCCGGCAACCAATGAGGACAGCGCTGGCGTGGATATTAAGGAAAGTTAGCGCCTGCCGGAGCACCCTCTTTTCTTGTCATTGACATTTAAACTCTGGGGCAGGTCCTCGCGTAGAACCCGACTGTCAAATCTGCTACTTCCCCTGTGAAACGGCTGTAAGACGTGTGGGAACCCGCGCCACCAGGCTCACCTGCCACCCCGCCCTCGGCTCGCAGGTAACCGCCCTAGCCTTGCTGGTACCCACCGCGTTAGTAGCGGTGCCCCTCTCCACTGTTCGCAACCGGTGTCCTCAAGTCGCAGAAGCTCTCTGGCTTCTGGCTTGATTATTTTCCTTTAAAACAAGGCTTACAAAGATAGAAGAGGAGTTACCGCGGGTGGGACGCGGGGGAGGGGGGGTGTCTTTGCGAAGCACGCTGCTTTTATAAAAGTAACAAATCGTTGTGGTCTCAAGAGTAGACTTCCTGTTTGGCCCTGAGCTGGGTGTGATGTGAGGTGGGGGAGGCAGGGGTTATCTGTGGCTGCAATCTAAAGATCCTAAGGAAAGCAGGCGGTGGGCAAGCAGTTTGTAACATGCCTTCCCATTGCAATTAAGCGACATTCACTCTTGGAGAAGCCACTAAGCCTCGCGCAGGGTCCATGGAAGCACCCCAAAAGTTTCCCCGAGGTAGCAAAGTGTAGATGTATGTTCCTTAACGAAGTCAGAGATACTTGGGTTCGTTTCCGCCGAAAGAAGCAAAGGACGAAAGAATGCGGCCTTCCAGAGCTGGGCAGCGCGCGAAGGCCCCAGCGTGTGATTTGAGCTTCCCTTCGGAAGACCTAACAATTAGCGATTCTCACTGAGCTAGAATGCGGGCTCGGGTTACCGGGAGCAGGCTACTGCCAGCGCTACTGCCGGCGGGAAGCGGGTGAGCTCCAGGGGAGCCTTGCCGCTGAGTGCCCTGGAGGGAGGGTGCCCAGCCTTGCTCTGGCTACCAGAAGGCCAGAACTTTCCCGAAGTGGGTCAGGAAAGAGTTTACTCTAAACTTAGACTAAATAGTGTTTCCGCCCGGTTGGAAACTCTCAGCTAAGCCCTAAGCTATATGACATACCCAGGCTGGCTTAGTCGGATCACAGGAGCATCCCACGGGAAAGTTTGACGAGGCCTTAGGGCAAGCCTGGCCTGGATCTCTTCCACTCCCACTCGTGCTCCTGGCACCCTCTCTCTAGACCTTCTGGAGGCACTTTGACAGTACACTTGGAGCTCAAGCACCTGTGACAGGTGCCTAGGATTCACGCGGAACTCTGAGAGAATCCCCTCTGCGCGCCTGTCTACAAGCGAGGCCGCGGGCAAAGCGGCCACCGGGCTGCGCACCTTACCTGGACAGGGCTCCTCTCCTCCGCCAGTTGCTTTTCCTGGAGCTGAGTGTGAGCAGGTTGCCCGCTTCGCAGTAGGAAGTGGACCTTCTCCTCCAGTCATAAATCAAACACAGTCATCCTCGGGCCTCCTCCCTCATTAGAGATGTTTATTGGAGATTGTGTTTATTCGGCCGTCACGGCGAGAAAACGCGGTGACATAATTACCTCTGACCGGAGTACTCGCCCCGCGCCCAGGGCGAGCCAGGGACCTCCTCTGCTGCGGTCTCACTCTGGTGCCCTCCTTGATCAGAGAACAAATTGGACTGACTTGTCTTTTTTTTTCTCCCTCAGACTTTGTATCATTTGAATTATTGGAGGACTTAGTGTTCAAATTTCTTCAGTGCCCAGGACTTCATTTATTGTAAAATTCGAAAGGAAAACCAAAGAGAATCCAGCTTTTCTGGGGGAAGGGTGAGAGAGAGAGAGAGAGAGAGAGAGAGAGAGAGAGAGAGAGAGAGAAGAAGAAGAAGAAGAAGAAGAAGAAGAAGAAGGAGGAGGGGGAGGGGGAGGGGGAGGAGGAGGAGAAGGAGCGAAGACTAGGACCGTGTATACCTGCTGGAGAACTTTCTGGTGCACTGGCGGTGGCTCCTGGGCCAGACCCTACTCCTGTCTAAAGCGGTGGGCCCACCTAGGACAGGTGCCAGTATTAGAGGTTGAATTTGTTGGTTCGTTTTTCATTCTTTTTCTTTTCGGGAGGAATACTGGCTTCAGGGCCCTGAGATCAGGGTTCCCACACTCTTTCCGTGTGAACCCCAGCAGATTCCCGAAAGCAACCTAGTGCTTAATCCCCCATCCCTCTGTCCCTCACTACCAACCCCCAAAGATTTCCCCCTGCTAGCCAGGCTTTTAAGTCACTAACTGAGAGACTGGGTTAGGACATGATGAAAAGCGTCAAATTGTTCTCTAATTGAAAATACATTTTAGGGGGGAAGAGTGTGCCCTGACAAAATGTCTGGGATCCCTGCTTTTGATCCCTTGCTACTGCCTCTGTTCTCCAGTCGCTAATAAAACACACATCGAGCCCCTTAGCGCCTTGATTAACAGGCAGATTAACTCTTACAGGCGTTGGGAACAGCTTGTCCCAATCGATGTCATTTAAAAAGCAGGGCAGACTGCGTTTAGTTCGGTCCTGGCTGCTGGCGTGAGCCATGAGCCAGCCCTGACATTTGCTCTCTCCTTCCCAGTCTCAAAATCCCGAGCTCCAGGCCCCTGTGTTTCCAGCTCCTGGTCAAAACAAATTGTACCAGTCAGGCCCAGGCCTTTGACCAGGCAGCTGTCTCAGTTGTCCTTTAGAGAGGACTGAGGCGGCCTTAGCTAGCTTTTCATATAAAGCTAAACTCTTGCCTTCTTAGTACAGAGGGTAGAGGGACAGGAGACTTGAAGGAATGTCCCGGTTTGGAGGAATAGAAAGGGAACTTTCCTAGACTCCTATCTGCAAAAATCCCAAACCGATGGAATTTCAGAGTGGCCAACACGTTAGGAACTTGGAGTCTAGTTTCCATCGGGACACCCGCGGGCGAAGGCAGGCTTGGGAGTTAACTTGCCACCTACAAGGAATCTCTTTGCTGGGACACCCATCAGGACAAAGCTGGTTTTAAGCATGTTGCGGGTGAGGTGGGGAGGGAAATGGAGGAGACTGCCCAATATGAATAGGAAAGAGGCAAACCCAGAGAGTTCACAGACGCACTAACCATTTGGCAGGAGGCGAGGAAAGGCGACGGCGTGGCGTTTTTACCCAGCCAAGCGCCGCCACAGCATGGAGGCGCCGCTGGGTCGGTTCTCCTGTACTGTTCTGGGCTTGACTAGGTTAGCCTGTGAGAGGTTTTCAGGCAGGTTGCTGGGTAAAGCAGAGAGAGAGAGAGAGAGAGAGAGAGAGAGAGAGAGAGAGAGAGAGAGGAACCTCAAGGCGGGAGGTACCCGGAATTTGTGGCTAGGGTGGGAGGCCTTGCCTTTCTGTGACTCTTTAACCTGTTTACCAGCGGGGTAATCCATGGAACCCACCTTTCAGGGCTGGCAGAAAGAGACTCGTTTGGGGCTCTGTAAGGTGTTGCAGGTGTTTGTTGAGACTTTCCTCCGCCAAAGAAATGCTTCTTCACCCTCCCCAGTGTGTCAGCACCGCACCTCAGCTTGGAGCAGTCAAAAAACGGGAGTTTGTGGGTGTCGGAACACGGAGTGGAATATTGGTGGTTCTGAAACTGGAAGGCGAAAGCATATTCCCCCAAGAGCTGGGCACTTTTTTGCCTCGCCAGGGGCCGCTCTCGGGACGGAGACCTGATTCGGTGGGCACAGCAAATGCCTGAGACTGTTGGGAGTGAGATTCTGAGGAAGCCTCACACTTATGCCTCCATATTGGCTAGAGGTTTTGAACACCGTCGGGCAAGCAGCAATGCTCCCCTGTGCCACTCCCTCCACACCAATTGCTTTGGGTTACACGGTGGGACCACGGCGCGGCCCCTGCGGGAACACTCCCGCCAGCAGAAAAGAGCTCCTCCACGCCCCCGCGCGAGCGCTAGAGGGTGGAGTGGAGAAAAGGGAAGCAAAAAGTAGTGGTGAACGGCGGGTGGGGTGGGGGGGGGAGAGACAGAGAGAAAAGAGAGAGAGGGAGGGAGGGAGGGAAGGAAGGAAGGAAGGAAGGAAGGAAGGAAGGAAGGAAGGAAGGAAGGAAGGAAGGAAGGAAGGAAGGAAGGAAGGTCAACTTCTCCAGCCCATTAATTCTTGCACTGGAGGACAAGCGAATAAGCCTCCGACGTGTTGAAAGCCGCAGTTAAAATGGCGACCTGAGTGTTGTCTCAATTTTATGGATGGCTTGTACCCTGGTTTTAGCCCCCTTCCTCCCAGTTCTCGTCATCCCCACAGCAGGTACTTGGCAGAAGTGAGGGGCCACCAAAGACAAAACAGCTCCCCCATGCTCTTAGAGACTAACCCAGAAAGAGCGTTCCAGGCTCTTACCCCTCTTCTCAAACTTAGGAAACTCTGCCTGTTTCTGTTCCTGAGCTCCCCTCCCCAAATATTGACACACTAGAAGCAGCCAAGTCTTTTCTTTTTTGTTTATGCAGTTTCCAAGAGTCCTACTCGGCGCCCCCAGCCCCACTTAATTACGTAAGCGTCATTCACTCCAGGCTCCTAGCCTCTTCTGATTTTTTCTTTTCTTTTTCTTTTCTTTCTTTCTTTCTTCCTCTCTTTTCTTTCTTTTTCTTTCTTTTTTTTTTTTTGTTAAACTTTTCTCTGAGGTGAGGTGGGGGTTGTGGGTGGGAGAAGGAGCTGATTGAAAGAGCCAGTGCCCTGGGGGGAAATAGCAACAAGATTATGGCTGCCTCTTTCTTAGGCAAAGCTTAAGAGGGTGCTAATCCACTGGGTTGCTAATTGAGAGGTTGTAAAAATGATATTCGCCGCCTCCAGTTGGGATAGTCACTGGACACCCTCTACCCCCCATAATGCGTCTTTAATGCTTGCTTGAGATGTAAAGGGGGAGAAATGGAGAAGGAAGACTCCTCTGATCTGGGATCCTGACTCCAAGCTTGACTTCCTGCGGTCCTCTGAAAGTCGCGGTCCTACGAAATCTCTCTTTCTGGAGGCCGCCTACCCGGGAGTGGCGCCACCTTCTTAGCCTCCAGCCGGAGTTTCCTCCCAGGTCCGACCCAGTGCCCTCGGTCGGTCGTCTGGAAGGCGCGGAGCCAGTCACCTCCCTCAAGCTGGGGAGATGAACGGGTTGTGCGAACACACCTCAGGCTCGAGTAAAGGAAGGCCTCTTCTGTCCTCACAGTTCTGCTAAGGTTCCTGGGTGCTGCGCTGCTGGGACCCTGGCAGGGACTTGAGTTGGATGCTTACTCCAGACTCAGAGGCAGCCTGCCATGGCCACCTGGTTCCAGCTCCCAAGGGGATTCGGCACCGTGGCCTGTCAGAGATCAACCGAATGAGCAGAGACTACAGCTGAAGGCTGACTTTCGGACCTTTCCCTAAATCAGAAGAACTGAGTGCTTCAGTGGATTTCAACCTCCATGCCCCAGCGTTTCCAACCCCACTCCCCTTTGCTGGCTTCTGAGTGTCTTCCGGATCCTAGGCCTGAAACTACTAGGCTCTAAGAACACGCAGACTGCTAGAGCGCTCCGGACGGCGCGGGGCAAGGAAGCTGCCTGCTCCCCTGTCACCTAAACTGCAGTCTCCGAGGGACGTCTTTAGAGTGTACTGAGGTGTACCCTAATGTCCGACATTCAACAAATGGACTTCTGGTGTGTGGTCAGAAGGGAAAAGCCATTTACTTACTTTCCTCGCCGGTTTTCTGGCAACAGTTGAAGGGGAATTGCCTCCGTGGACTGAGCTGACCCAAGAGAAGGGAGTCTTGGCGGGGATACATAGGCACCACACACAGACAACCGGTTCCTTACACCGACACACGTTGACATACCAAGAAAGTCAGCGGGGATACACACTCGTTGAAACTCTCCCAGCATTGGTCAAACCCCACCCCCACCCCCAGGCTTCCACTACCTCCCCTCCCTTCTTATCTTCCCCTCCTTTCGACGGCCTGGAAAAGCTGCCACACTTAGTCAACAAATGGCACGTGGGAGAAGTTGGAGAGTGTTTGGTGAGGACTCTTCAGAGCTTTTCACAAGAATCCTCTGTACACAAAGTAAGTGGCGTGTTTACTCGGGCCTCTCCAGGCTGGGGCAGTGCGTCCGCTGAGCACGGTGGCTTCGGAAAGCAGAAAGGAGAGAAGAAAAGGCCAGGGGTGCAGGAGTGGGGTGGGGAAATGGGCAGGCTTGGGAGGCTGGCCCAGGGAGATCGCGGGCCTCGCTGAGTTCTCGGCCTCGAGGCCTTCTTCAGGCCTATGCATCGCCATGCCACCATCGCCGGAGTGGGGCTGCTGGGATCCAGGGACACTCCCACCTCTTTTCTCGTGCTCCTAAAGGCCAGGTGGGCTAGAGAGCCGCCAGCGCTGTACTTTGTGTCCTAGGGCCAAGGCCGGTGTGGACTAGGGGTAGGAGGTGAGGGTGGACAGGGGCGGAGTAGCAGGCCACTGTACACTGGCAAGAAAGGACCTCGTAGAGATGATAAAACTTGCTACCTCCACAGGCTGGTAGCCCCAGGCCCAGCTTGGGGTTACCGGGGCAGCGTGACTTCCAGCCCAGAGGCCTCCATTAGACTGATCATGTTCGCGGCCGCAGCGCTGGCTGCCGAAGCGCGTGGAGCCGGAGACCTCAGCGAGCGCCAGAGCCTGGGAGCAGGGGGCCCAGAGCTGGAGAGAGAAAAGCCGGGACCCACCGGCAGAGCCGAAAACAAGTGTATTCATATTCAAACAAACCGACCAATTGCACTAGGCAGGGAGAGGGAGCATCCAATCGGCTGGCTCGAGGCCCCGGCGCTGCTTTGCATAAAGCAATATTTTGTGTGGGAGCGAGCGGTGCATTTGCATGTTGCGGAGTGATTAGTGGGTTTGAAAAGCGAACCGTGCCTCGGCCTCATTTCCCGCTCTGGTTCAGGCGCAGGAGGAAGTGTTTTGCTGGAGGATGATGACAGAGGTCAGGCTTCGCTAATGGGCCAGTGAGGAGCGGTGGAGGCGAGGCCGGGCGCCGGCACACACACATTAACACACTTGAGCCATCACCAATCAGCATAGGTGTGCTGGCTGCAGCCACTTCCCTCACCCACACTCTTTATCTCTCACTCTCCAGCCGCTGACAGCCCATTTTATTGTCAATCTCTGTCTTCTTCCCAGGGATCTGAGAATTGCTCTCACACACCAACCCAGCAGCGTCCGTGGAGAAAACTCTCACGAGCAACTCTCTTAAAAATACCATCATTTCAAACCGTTGTGGTCTTTAAGCAACAACAGGGGGGAAACAACAAAAACAAAAAACAAACAAACAAACAAAAAAGCCCAATCAAACAAAACTCTTGACAGGAGCTTTGACAACGCCGAGAGAAAGGATGCCTCTTAAAGGTGAGTCCGCTTCTTTCTTCTCGATTTCTTTACATTTCAATATCCAGGCAGGTTTCTCCCTCTCCCTCTCTTCTTTCCTCCCTTCTCGCCGGTCCCCTCCCCCACTGCTACGCCTGGAGAGTCGGGCCAGAGAAGTTTCCACGCAGGAGCCCAAACTTTCTACTTCCAGCGAAAGCCCGCGTCGGAGGGCGACGGTCCCGCGAGCCGCGGCGGCGCGGTGCTCCGGGCGGGTGGCTGGCTCGACACCAGCCAACTGCGACTGGAACTCTCGGTGAGCAGCTAGGCTCCAGGCGCCCCCGCAAACCGCAACTCTCCGCCGCAGCGTCTCCTAAAGCTCGCGGTCAGCGGGAGAGGACGAAGAAGCTCTGCCGTGCCCCGGGCCGCGGAGAGCAGCCACTGGCGATGCTTTTGTCCAGCCGGGGCCGAGCCAGCGCGCAGAGAGCGCCCAACCAGTCGACTCTCTGCACCGCCTCCCGCCAGCCCGCGCTCCGGCTTTGTGCAAGAACCTCCTGGGCACAGAACTGCCCGCGGCACTCCAGCTCCAAAGGGTCATCGCGCCCGCCGCCAGTCGGAGCCGACTCGATGGGCACCGCAGCCACGAGCTGGAGGCCACGAGAAACCCGGAGCGAGTGACAGCGGTGAAGGAAGCCACTAGGCCGAGGCGGTCGGATGTGCTCTCCGAGGGAGCTCCTAGCCGATCCCAAGGACTGCCAGCTTCCATCCAGCCCCAGGGCCCTCGCCTCCAGCCTCACTCAAGCGCAGAGCTCGGATTTGCAAGCAAATAACCCTTGGCTCTCCCGTCTTGCCACAACTCTATCTTGAGAAAGTTGGGGTGTTCCCTGCCCTATGGACTCCCACCTCCGGATCTTGGTGGGTATTTTTCCCATGTCTTCCATTGACTAAGCTGTGCCCAGTGTTGCCATTTCAACAAGTTTCGAGCTGGAAAGGTGATTTGCTCCTCCCTTTCGGGTGTACTGATTTTTTTTTTCTTTGTGTGGCCTAAAGGGGAAAAAAATCTATACGAAAGCATTGGCTTTACTTCTCGTCGGCTCACGTTCTCTCCCAGCTAATTAGTCTGAGTAATTCGAGAGCTTTTGGATTCTAAGACCCCAGGAGTAAAAGTGGCTTTTCAAAGTTCAGAAAGTTGTTGCCTCTTTCCCGGGGCAGATTTTCTCAGTCTCCCCGCGCCATAATAGCCTCGAATTTTAGCAAGTGTAATTGAGGGAAATGGAGTTGAATTTCAAGTGGAAATGCTTTCTTTTTCCGAGTGCTAAAAAATCTGGTCTTTCATTAATGATGCTTTCTGGAAAGTTTAAAAACAAATGATCTCTCTCTCTCTCTCTCTCTCTCTCTCTCTCTCACACACACACACACACACACACACACACTTCTAAACCATTTTGGATGGTAAACTCAAACTTGGGAAGGGCTGAGAAGGAGACAAGAGCAGAAAATGAAATGAAAAGCTAAAATGTTTGAAAGCCTAGCAAGTTTAGCAAAGAGAAAGAACAGCTTTGGCCACTGATGGGGGGGGGGTGCTGGTGATCTTTGCATATGTTTGAAAGCAATTGATCAGTTGTCCTTTAGCCCTGGAGAGTAAACTTTGTCCTCCTAATTGCTAATTTCTAGGAGGGGGATCAGCAGGGGGAGAAACCAAGTTTCTCCTAACACTTCAGCTAAGAAATATGAGGATGGGTTTTGAAGTTTAAATAATTAAAGCAGTAGCACAGTGTGAAAGCTCTGACTTGTGTTGGGGTCAGGGAGTGGGGAGGGTTGAGGGCCAATGGACTTGTGGATCAATATCTTGTGGCCTTGGAGATTTCTGATGACTCCTTCATTCCTGGTGCTGGTCTATGGCCCCACCAAGGAGATACAAAGCCCTAGCCTTTGCTTGGGCCTTGGGCTAATGCAAAGGGGTCTAGGTTCTGTAAGAACAGGACTGCTTCCGGGTGCAGGGTGTGCCCTGCTTCCCAGGGTACTTTTGCACTGAGTGTTAACGATTACTTAGGTAATTAGATAGCTTCTTAGAAGAGTGGAGGGTGGGAACCAAGCAAAACCGGAACCTGAAATGCTATCACTTCCCCAGTTGCTTGGAAAAGTAATCAGCTAGCTCTTTCAGGGACCAGCTAGACAATTTTCTAAAATGGCATCACGGAGGTCCCAGTCAGGATGGGGACATGAGGCTGTGTAAAATGTGGGGAGAGAGGAGCTCAGGGAGCTTTACTGTTCTAAGCAGAATTCTACTCCACCCCATTCACCTGCTATCTTGTGCAGCTTGAGTCCAATGTATAGGTAAGATGGACATTTTGTTCTGGGTGGGACTTCTGTTTGTGTTATGATCTTGGATTCGGGAATTGACCTAGAGATGGGGGGAGGTTTTAGGAGACCCAACCCCACTGGGGGTCTCTAGCCCTCTGTTATGTCCAGTTATAATCAGAGAAAAAGTTCCCATCCTGAACTTATATTTATGCATTTAAACTGCCTCTCAGTTACTTGAAAGTTAGGTCATAAAAGGTCTTGAAGAGAAAAATGTATTTCTTGGAATTATTTGTAGGGTGACAAGATTAATCATCATCATAGTCCAAATCAGGAAAAAGAGTGATTTCTTAAAATAAAACAAAAATGATGCTGTGACTATTTCATTATTTTACACCCCCCCCCCCGCCTTTTTTTCCTGGGCAAACCTCTTGAATGGGTTCTTTATTGTAACTCTCCTTTCCCAATTGAGCTCCCCACGGTGCCCTTGTATCTTTTTACAGCCCCTAACAACTCACACCAGCAACACAATTACCTTCAGATATTTATAACAAGAAATTACTTTACTATTTTCTCCACTGCTCTTCCAAGAACCCTCTTTTTGAGGGAAGGTGGGGAGGGCGGGCAGACTGGAAGCATCGAGTCAGGACTTAAGTGAGTGGAGTACCTCTTTTCTCTTTGTGAGATGGAGAGTTGTTGGGTCCTTTGCTTGGACCTGGTGTTGCTGGCTTGAGAGTCTCGGCTTTGCTCTTTGGGTTTGGGGAGAGCCGCAGAATAGAAGCCATTGTTTGGTGTCTGTAGACTTTGTCGACCGTGTTCACCCCCTCCTGTTTGTACTTTTTAAAGCAGCGAGGCGAGGTAGACAGCATGTGTCAGAGTCCAGGAAAAGCAAGGAAGATCTAAACACCAAAAGCAAAGTTAATTGCAATAAATGAGGTTTAGGGTAAAAAGTTGGGCTTACCACTTGCTATGTCCTGAAAGGGCTGAGAGACTGGTTGTGAGGGTCTGACTGGAAAGACTTTGGGAGGGGGAGGGCGGGAGAATGAAGGGTAAAAGAGTAACCAAAGAACTTAGTTCTAGGGATCTTGGGACAATTGAGGTGCTGAAATTCCTTAGGAAGGGAGGGAGTTTGGTCTGAGGCTCAATCGCCCAGACTTCTCTAACCTGAGCCCTCAGGCACCACCAAGACTTTAGATCCTCCTCACCTCCACACTTCAGGGGTTAGTGGTCTTCCTTCCCAGCTCTGTTTCTCCTCCACTCTGTTCTTTAGGTTTAACCCTTTTCCTTTTCTTGATGTTTGTTAGTTTTGCAAAGCGAGATCACAACTCTTGATTCCCCACTTTCCCCAAGGCTAGCCAAAACAGCGTTTTCCGAAGGACGCAGACTTCTGTGGGAAAGGCCACTCCAAGTGCGATGTCTTAGTGTTTCTAGACAGGAGGAGCTAGCCTTGGATTCATTTTGGGCCTGAGACAACCAGTAAACCTATGTCTTTGGGCCAATTTGACATACCTTACTTTCCCTCTGTTTTGTCTTAGGCAGAAGACTTTAACTAAGGGCAAGCAGATGTGTGAGATCTTCTATTCTAAGAGTGGACATACATACCAGTTTTCAGGCAAGTTCTATGATGCTGTTTGTGGCTTCAAACCCTGAAAGTTTTGTGGTTTTGTTGTTGTTGTTGGTGGTGGTGGTGGTGTGTTTTGTTTTGTTTTTTGTTTTTTAAAAACAACCATTAGTTCAGGTGGAAAAAAACAAAAGACGGTCATTGTTTCTTCTGCTTAACAAAGACTAAGTACTAAAATATTTGGGGAAACTGATTGTGAATGTTAGATTATTTTACTAGCAGCTCACTAAGTACATTTTGCATGCATAGAAGGGCAGGGCTAGGTGGACTCTCTGATCAGTAGCTCAATTTCTAAGCAGAGGAGGAGGCACCAGGTCTTCCTCAGTATGAGTACAGGCCTACCTGTGCAAATCCCGGGATTAACTCTTTTTTTTTTTTTTTTTTTTTTTTTTTTTTTTTTTTTTTTTGCTAACAGAGCCCCGTATTCGAGCCCCGTGGGACCCGGAGGCCGCCAACTAGAGCCAGCATGCAGAACAGTGAGTGTCTCTGGTCTTTCTCTGAACTTTTGGGCTGGAGGCGTGCCGACCGGTGGGTTAGGGGAGCGCACAGAGTCTTGGGCCCTGGGGAGTCCAGGCTACTGGGAGGGGGAGGAGGGAGGCCTGGAGAATTTATCCCAGCTATACAGGGTTCGTGCCAAGTAGCCCGCTAGGGAGGGCAGGGAGGCGTTTGTTCTACTGTGCTTCAGAAGGGAAGAGGCTGGGTCCCTTCAAAACTACTCGCCCGAGTTTTTGATGCTGCAGTGGAGAAACCCCACCCCATCCCCCCAAAAAATCCTGTAACTCATACCCCCTCCCCGCCCCTGCCCGGGCTCTGACCCCAGAGAGAGGGGCTGGGCTGATCAGGGCGGGGCGAAGGCTTCTCCTGAGAAGAGGAGGCCCCTTTGGGCTTGGCCAAGACTGAACAGCTCCTCCGACCCCAGGGGTGGGGGCCTTCCCTCCTCCAGTCAATCTCAGGCCAGCTTCTTCCCTCCCCACCCTAGCTACTCGCCTAGAAGGGAATGGGAGTGGAGCACCCAGAGCTGGTTTCCTGACGGGGAAGTAAACTGCACAAGTTGTAGAAAGCAGGCATTACTGAGTCTGGGAAGAGTGGAGGCTGCTTGGGGCAGGAATTGGGAAAAGTTTGCCCTGGCAAGTGCAGTTCTGTGGGTCCTGGTTGATCCAGGTTCCTGGTACCTTTGGTTCCCCAGCCTTTGTGCCTGTCTTCTCACCTTTGGCCAGGCCCTTTGGGCCCAACCTTTCTGTTTAGCCAGTGGCGCTGGTACGTGACAGAGTTAAGCCTAAAAGTCAGGCCTGGCAGCCAGTGAAACTAGGTCGGGGCGGGTTGAGATTAGGGAGTCTACAGAGGTTTAAGATACAACTGTGCTTGGCGGCGTAGAGAGGCCTAGGTCTTCCTGAAACCTGCGGTCGGTCGTGGAACTGCACTGGTTTCAGAGAGTCCCCAGCAGCTCAGATTCCTGTTCTGGAATACCTGACTGCCCCATTGATGCTATAGGATGGGGGTGGGGAGCTAAACTCGGGAAAGAGAGCGAAGGTGGGAGTTTTATAGGTGTATTTGTGCAGAAACTGTCAGACCCAAGGCCTTGGCCCGGGAGGCACTTTCCTTGGCGAATTGAATACCCTGAAGCTCAGATTCCCCAGTTTCAGGTTTTCAGGTGGACCCAGGCGCTCAGTCACAAGCGTTTGCCACTCCTCGATGACCTGGCTGGCAGGCCCACAGGGGCACGGGTCGCGGGTTGGCCTGTAGGCTTTGTGCCGCTGGTTCCCGAGTGTGCGCAAGGCGCAGAGCATCCAAATTGACACCATATGTTTTCCTATTAGAAGCTTTGCGGTCGAATTCTAGGCGCATAATCATCGCCACTGGGCAAGAACGCCAGCAGTCCCTAGGGAAGGGACACAATGATTGAGGCTTAACCTCTAAAGGGGAATTTAGAGCTATGTTTCCTCGCTGCCATTTCGATGCTGGCAGAGGCGCCCTGGCCCACTGTCTCTCGGACCAGCTCATGCGGGTTGCAGCTGTGAAGGTGCTGGCCACGTTATTTTTGCAATAGAGGAGGAGGAGAAAAAAAAAAAAACAACTAACGATCAGAGGCCTTGTAGGCTCTGTCATCTGTAGACAGGGAAATTACTCTGACTCTGCTTGCAAAGTTTCTCTTGATTTCTCTAAGACGGTCTTTTTTTTTTTTTTCTGAGAAGGTTTGCCCAGAGATGGGCCTTTATAACCTGCAATAGTAAATGAGACTTAGAAAGCCAAGGTAGGCGATAAAGAAAATTTAAGAGAAACTGGAAGTGCAGGGTAGGCCTTGTCCTGTTGGAGAGCAACTATCTCCAGCAAATCTGCAGTGTACCTTCTTGCTCTGGCCCGGGCCGGCCGGAGCCCAGATCCCTAAACGCCTGTCACTTCTCATCGAATTGAGGCCCCGCCCTCCCCCCCCCCGCCCGTGAGTTATACCCCCCCCCCCCCAACCCCAAGCCTCGGGCTACCCTGAAAACGCAGCTCCCCTCGAAGGGGAGACGAGTGCAGTTCATTCTCGTCTGAGTGATCTACAAATAAGGACGGAAAGGGTCGTTTTATCACGGTCCCGTTTGTCGTGACGATGCAATTTCCCGGAGCGGAGCACTGTCACAAAGTGACAAGGCTGCCACAAGCGCCCCGACTGATCTTTTCAATTAGCCTTCCATGCATGATCCGGAGCGACTTCCGCCTATTTCCAGAAATTAAGCTCAAACTTGACGTGCAGCTAGTTTTATTTTAAAGACAAATGTCAGAGAGGCTCATCATATTTTCCCCCCTCTTCTATATTTGGAGCTTATTTATTGCTAAGAAGCACAGGCTCTTGGAGTCAATTTATCAGGAGACTCCAGGAGAAGAGAGAAGAGAGCAGAGAAGAGAGGAGCTGGGAACTGGGAACCCTGTCTTCTCCTGAGAGGGCTTCTGTCTAGAGACGGGGCTGCAGGTTGGAGCCGGCTGAGGAAGTGGAAAGAGGGGCCTGGCTTTATTTGTGTGCCTGTTGTTTCCGAAGAGGGTAATTCAGGGAGGCGCTCCTTCCCTGCCCTAGTCTCGAAGACCAGACAATGGGATGAGATTGTGAGACAGGAGTTGAAGGAGGGACGGCTGATACTGTGATGTAGTCTTTTTCTCTTTCTGTTTTGGGTTTCCGTTAATATTTGTGTCCTTGGCTGAGGGGGAGGGCGGAGTTCAGCAGTGGTAGTAAAGCCAGTAGTGGCCGGGTGGGGTAGACTCCCGGCTTTGCTCAGCAATTGGGGCAGGCAGACCACACTGTGCATGGGGGCTTCCAATGCCTTCGGTGGAGGCACGGATTGGGGTTTACTGGCTATCAATTTGTCTTTCGAGTTCTTTTCTATTCTACACACACACACACACACACACACACACACACACACACACACACCGCTATATACTGTGTGCTTCTGCCAGAGTTAAATTACGATGCAAATGTTTTATGATGCGCTTCCCAGCCTTAGCAGGGCTTGGGATTCGCAGAGTTGTTCTAACAGTGCAGGAACTGCAGTGTGTTCTCTCTGATGACACTCAGAGGTGGCGGTTAGGGAGGAGATTTTAAGAACTGTTGTTTTCCCCTTGTGGGTTCCAAGCAGGTCTGGAGACTTATGAAGGGGGCAGTGGGTTCAGGGAACTGTTGGGGTGGTGGTACTGGGTGGATATGTTCCAGTCTGACAGCAGTCCAATGGGCAGGGTCAATCTGGATTTGAGGCTGGGCTGCCTCAAATGCCCTGCATGGCTGCTGGTCCTGTGGTTGGGTGTTTCTTTCTTTCTTCTTTTTTTTCTTTAATTTTAAATCAGGACCTGATTGCTGAGGTTCGCACAGGTTGGCAGGGAGCTGAGGTTGCATTGTGCTTCTTCTTCTTCTTCTTCTTCTTCTTCTTCTTCTTCTTCTTCTTCTTCTTCTTCTTCTTCTTCTTCTTCTTCTTCTTCTTCTTCTTCTCCCTTCTCTTCTACTTCTTCTCTTTTTGCTCTCCTCCTCCTTTCCTCAGGTCACAGCGGAGTGAATCAGCTTGGTGGTGTCTTTGTCAACGGGCGGCCACTGCCGGACTCCACCAGGCAGAAGATCGTAGAGCTAGCTCACAGCGGGGCCCGGCCGTGCGACATTTCCCGAATTCTGCAGGTGATCCTCCCGTGGCTGTCCCACTCGCGGCCCCATCCCCACCCTGCAGCCCTCCACACTTTAAGCGTCCTCTCTTCATTTCCTACTGTAAATGCTAATTATGGACCCTTACTCTCACTCACTCCATCCCAACCAACTCCCCTACCTTCTGGCTTTCCCGTCTCTTTCCACCACGGTCCATGTCTATTTCAACCTCACTCAGTCAGTTACATAAGATAATTCATCTGCGTTAGAAAAAAAATGTGTGAATTAAAAAATATATCTTTGCATTTGTTAAAGACATTCATTATATTAACAGTGTATCAACTGTAATGAGCTGAGTCATATAAATTGGGATAATCTCATTCCCCTCTCCCCATTCCATGCTAACCTCAAATTTTAAGAGATTTGTTTGCGCTTTTCATACATATGAAGAATGTATATGGATGTGAGAAGGCAAATACTGTTTATTCCTCTAATTCACATCTGCTCAATTGGGCAAAAATTTAAGGGAATAAAAGGTAAAAACAAAATTCAATTATTTTTCCCTTTGTTCTTTATAACATAATACTACTTTAAGCAAGCTCTGCACAAAAAAATTAACCTGACTTCGTTTTAATGCATCTTCACACAGTGTTTAGGAACATAGTTTAAAAAAGCTTTTAAAATTAATTCAAAGTGTTTGAAAGTATCATTATATTTGTAGTTTTAGGGCTACAAATGTAATTTTAAGAAAAAAAAAGCTCTCTACAGTAAGTTCTCGTACCATTGAAGGTATATTTTTGTGTTATAGACCCATGCAGATGCAAAAGTCCAAGTGCTGGACAATGAAAACGTAAGCTTGTCATTGTTTAATGCATACTTAAACAATTTTATTTTTGTCTTGAAATTATTAATAATGTGGTTTTCTGTCCACTTCCCCTATGCAGGTGTCCAACGGATGTGTGAGTAAAATTCTGGGCAGGTATTACGAGACTGGCTCCATCAGACCCAGGGCAATCGGAGGTAGTAAACCAAGAGTAGCGACTCCAGAAGTTGTGAGCAAAATAGCCCAGTATAAACGGGAGTGCCCGTCCATCTTTGCTTGGGAAATCCGAGACAGATTATTATCCGAGGGGGTCTGTACCAACGATAACATACCCAGTGTAAGTTCATTGTGACCCTTTGCCTTCCTTGCCCCAAGCCCCTCACCACCTCTTTCTTTTTCTCCTTCCACTCTTCCCTCCCCATGTCTTTTTTGTCTGTCTCCCCCCTCCCCCCCCGATTTACACGGGTCTCCATGGTACCAGGGGAATAGTGAGAGGTGTGCTTTGACTTTTTGACCATCTGGAAAACGGGAGTCAGGTGTGGGGAGTTTATTTGAATGCCAAAGACCAGGGTTTAAAGTAACTGGGGAAAGAGACTAGAGTCGCGGAGTAACGTGACAATGAAAATGAAAACCAGCTTCGAACTGACCCCCACCCCCAGCACCTGCCTGGAGCGTCTTTTAGGCAACACGCTTCCATTTATGCTCTACAATAAACCTGTAAATTAAGTAGAAACCTTTTATTGGGGAGGGGAGTCTTTGACAGCCAAGCAAGCCAGTGAGTTAGGCTATTAGTACTATCTACGGAGGTGAAGGACTGCTCCTTCCTCTCTACCCAGCTTCATTTCCAGGAACAAAGTGACAGCTGCCTTTCTTTCCACAGAGTAGCTAAAAATCTGGGGTGGCAAGAGCTTCTGCATGTGTGGTGGGTCATTCTTTAAAACCTGGGAGAGCTGAGCTGGGACTGAAGGCGGGGTGACGGTGTCTTTCGGAGACACTACCATTTGGTTTGATTTGCAGGTGTCATCAATAAACAGAGTTCTTCGCAACCTGGCTAGCGAAAAGCAACAGATGGGCGCAGACGGCATGTATGATAAACTAAGGATGTTGAACGGGCAGACCGGAAGCTGGGGCACCCGCCCTGGTTGGTATCCCGGGACTTCAGTACCAGGGCAACCTACACAAGGTAAAACTCAAGCATCCATCCTCCTGTAACTCTTTCCTCCTCTGGGCTCGCAGTCCCTAGGAGGGCACTGCCCTGGAAGGCTTGGGTACCCCAACTCATACTTTGTGTAACTGGTGTTTGTGAAACCATCCATCCTCTTGACTCTTGTTGACTGTGAGGGCTACGTATGTCAACAGCGGTATGAAGTGGCTGGGAGGTTGAGCATGTATAAGGTCGAGCCTCTTGGTGCCCTTTCAAATTTGACATTAAAATTCAGCAGAGCCCACTTGCAGTACAAGTGTGACAAGCTAGCACACTGGCATCATTTGCTTTTTGAAGTAATTGACTTTGATTAAGGCGGTAGGAGAGGCTGAACCCCCCTCCATGCATGGTCGATTTGAAGATCGCCACTGGAAGTGCTGGTCGCCTCTTCCAAGTTTAACAATTTCAACATTTTAACCCCCTCTCTGCCCGTTGGTTGGTTCCCGTTCTTATTCTTTATGGGTGGCAACTGGTTAGAAGTGGGGTGGAGGAAACTGAGTACCGGGCTGAGGGTTCAGTGAGAGGTTCTGAGCCTGGGAGGATATTTGAGAACTAGATCGCCCAGTCCCAGGTTCCCTGAGAAGGCTGTAGGAAGAGGAGTTGGCGAGTTAGCTCTCTCCCCTTCCCACTCACACCGAGGTAACTTGGTCAAGAACAGGAAACAGTTTACTCCGAAGATTAATCGGTATTTGTTGTCCTTGTGACAAGGAGATAATATGCGGGATAATGGGACGTGGTGTCTCACTCCCGGGAGTACCACAGAGCCTGGGGGCTCAGGGCCCGGGGGGGGGGGGGGGGCGACGCAAGGCTGCTGCGACTCGGTGAGCTCTTGGACCAGCCCCGCGTGCAGGGCGCCTCCACAGTGCCGGGTTAGAGAAGGGAAAATCGGTAACAGTATGCGAAATATCTGGTACAAAGGATGCTTCTGTCACTTGCAAGAATTTGTTATGGGAACAATCCTGTCGCTCTGTAATTGCTCATTAGAGAACGTTTTGTTTCTCATTAAGGCGACATGAATAAGCATCTAGTTGAAGGAGACAGCTGCAGAAATGTTCCACAAGAGACCTCTGGACACGATTCGGCACCAATTGCCAATTAGACATGTCAGTTTTAAGAGCAGAAAACAATACAGGACGGACACTGGGACGATAGAGAGAGAAACGCTCCTTTCTGGTTTCCCAGCGCCGCCGCTCCAGGACAGTGTGGGGCTTCCTGAAGCAGGCCCCGACTCCCCTGGGTGACCCTGCTCACGTGACCTCGAACCTGCAGCCTTGATAGTTGGAGCTCCGAAAACTCACAGGTTCAGGCCTCTCTCTCGGGTCTCCAGTAAGACCAGCTAGGGAAAGATGTAGCCAACCCTGCGCCGCCTGACGTTTGAAGGTGTAGGACTCCCGCACTCATACCCACAGAACACACCCCAGCGAAGCTGGAATTCCATCTGGTGACCTTCCACTCTCCACCCCCAGCACCCCGGAGTCCTGCTGACCCCTTCCCCGCCCACTAGATCGAAGGTGTCTCGGCCAGAAGCCTCCCCTGGGTCTCCCTGGTGTTTAGGGCTCACTTTTGCTTGGGGATCAGGGAATGGACATCCCCTTCTGTTTCTGAGACTAAAGTCCAGGGCAGAAGCTTCCTCTGGAGGTGTAGCGCGGCCTGTTTAGGGCAGTTTTTTTATTTCTGGGTGCAGCGGAGCTGCAGACAAAACCGTAAGGGCCTGGTGGTGACCACTGGGGGCGAGAGGTGGCGCTAGTTCAGGGACTTTTAACTTAATGCAGCTAGTTACTAGAGAATCCATCCACCCTGTGTACCCCCCATCTAAGTGCTCCCCTCCCCCAAGACTCTCTGCCCCGCCTCCAGCGTGGGGAGGGAGCGTGGCTCCGAAGGAGCTTAGAATCTTGGGCGTGGGGACCTCTGGCTCTGTTGGTGAGTGTCTGTTCGCGAGGCTTAAGTTCCTGGGGATTCCTCTGGCCTTTTGGTGCTAAGAGCATCTCCCTCCTTTTTCGGCCCTCTTTCTCGGCTCGAGATGCTGATCTTGGGTTTTAAAGAGTCCATTTCCAGAAGCATAAGGAGAGGTTAGGTCTCTGAGGGAGACAAATATGGTTTCCATCTGATCTACGCCACGCGGCGGCGAATAAAATCCTGAGGACGAGGGCTGACAATAACAAGATGACTCTATCCAGCCCCAATTCTCCAGCGATTTGGTGGTTTTAGGGATCACGAAGACACTTTTTCCCCATCTCCTCCCCTCTCCCTAACCCCCATAATACCCAGGCCCTCTATAGGATTTAGTCAGCCTCCTTTCAACAGATGCTTCAATGTTTTGATTCGAGCTCCAGAGCTGAAAAGGTTCCGCAACCGCGTTGCTATCTTTTCTTGCTTGTTTTCCGCCTCACTGATTAAGACCCTAAGAAACTAAAGAATGATTTTACTTCCCAGCGTCTTTTTTTCTTCTTCTTTCTTTCTGTTTCCCCCTCTCCCTCTCTCCCTTCTCCTTCTTCTTCCAGGAACCAAATCCTATCGCCTGCGTCAGATGGTCTTGGGGCTGGGATAATGGAAGGTGCTTTCACTCTCTGCTCGGATTAGGCAGGGAGGTGTGCGGCTCCCATTGAAGGTCCCTTCTTTGCGCCGCTAGGAGGGGGACGCCTTTTTAAAGGAGATATCTTAATTGTCTGCCACTTAGGTTTATCTTGTAGGGAATTAGAAAGCTCTAACTTCTATTTTTAGTTTCTTAAAAGATTTAAGGGTGGAAGGTAAAGCCACTAAAGAAAAAGAAAAACAAAACAAAACAAAACAAAACAAAAAACCCCAAACAAAAACCCCAGCTCTATCTAAGTGACCACTCAGCCACCTGGCTGCAAACAGCTGTTATTTTTGAGTAATGAACGTATTTTTTTCAGCTGTTCTCTGACTTGGTTAAGACGTGGCGGTGGTGGTGGTGGTGATGGTGGCTGCAGCATTTTCTCCTTATTGACTCTGATTCCACTTAAACTAAATACATAAAATATAAAATACACATATTTCATAATATATGAAAAGGAAAAAAATTAAATGCAGTTTTCCTGTTCTTATATGCTTAATTTTCTCCTTACATATCACTCCCCAAGTCAGTGAAGGCCCTAGGCTTATATCTTCAATGCATGCTTGTGTGTGGTGCCTGAACTTGGAGGGCAATGAATATAATCCCTACGCTTTAAAATTAGGGTGCCGTCAAAGACACAGATAAATGCTATCTGCAGGCATCGTCTGAGGGAGACCCCCAGCTTTGTTTAATTGGCAAGATACAACATGCTAGAGAAGGGACAGGGGTGGGTCCAGGGATTTTCTTTTGGGTGGAGGTGTGAGTGACCAGGCCGGATTGTGTTTGTGTTTTCCAAAAGCAGTAACCGATGGACTTTTCTAGTAGACCCAAAGGGCTTTAAAAAAAAAAAAAAAAAAGTCCTCCACTGAATCAGACAATAAAAGGGACAGGCCATCTTCATCCCCCGCCCCCCGCCCCGAAAAAACACTTTAAAAAGTTCTCCAGAGACCTGGGGCAGCAAATTAGCACAGCCACTTGTGTGCCCCTACACGTGAGTTTGGCGTGTCTCCTCCAGCAGCGACCCTCCCCTCCCCCACCCATCTGACGTCGGGCAGGACGCCTGCGGCTTGTTTACCAATACACGCTCCCTCCTTCTCCTTTTCGTCGCTTTCTCCCACCTCAGTCAACCCTCCAGTCTCTTTTTTCCTCTCCACATTTTCCCCGCTGTCCCTTCTTATACCTTTTGGCCAACATCTCTTTGGAACACCCCCACCCCGCCCTTCCCCCAAAGCCATTCTTCCTCTTCCCTCCCTACTCTCTCTCTCTCTCTCTCTCTCTCTCTCTCTCTCTCTCTCTCTCTCTCTCTCTCTCTCTCTCTCTCTCTCTCTCTCGCCTCTCTTCCTCGGCCTCCCCTCAGCCCCAACTCTGGTCCCCGTCCACCCTCTCCACCTCCCTCCACCCCCTGCCCTGGCCCCCCATCCACTACCATCACCACCCCCTCCGCCCAGCCAAGCGCCCTAAATAGCACCGAGGCGCCCGTTCTCCGGACAGTGATTAATGACAGCAGTGCAGAAGGGTTAACACACTTCGCTGAAAAGTCTGTTGACTGGGCGGCTTGTAACACAATGTGGCCCGCTGCACGCCTCAAGAGAATCCTTTTGTTGTCCGTGCTCATTGTGGCCTCAAAATTCTGCCCACGAAAGTTTGCCAACGCTCCTGCCCCAGGAGTTTAATAGTTTCCCTTACTCGCAGGGCATTGTGTGGTGCTGAAAAGCAGCCCCTCGCTATTCAAGTGTTGGTGGTCATCTCAATAGATCTCCAAGGGCCCATATGGTGGCCAGTGCCGATGAATCCGCCTGTTTAAATGGGGGAGAAAGTTGGGGTTTTAAAACATTTCAAAGTTTCTGAAAAGATCCCACTAGATCCTGTCACAATTCTCTGAACTCTTTGAAGGCGCTGCCTATTGTCTCCTGGTTATAAATGATATTCCTGGCCAAGTCGATTCCCACAGAGGTCTGGCGGCCCCTCCCCCCAAAACTGGCCAAGTTTCTAGGATCGGGAGGGGAGGGGGACAGTCCCTGTTGGTATCCCGTAGGGACCACAGGCCTCAGGACCCAAGACTCAGCCTTCAGTGCCCTGGGAAGCCCAGCCAGGGCCGGAATCCTTTCCTTTTCCCAGGCTGCCTTCTTGCAGGCAAGGTGCACCGCAGAGCCAGCTAGCCCAAGTGCACATCTCTCCACCAAGCGCAAAGGAAAACAATGAAACTTTCCCTGTTTAATGATAGAAATTACATTAAAAGTGGTGGAAATGCCCTAATTAAAAATGTACCACTTAAATGATAGGCCGAGGATTCAGCTGCGGCATAGCATATTTAGCTAGTTAGTGAACTCTCCACGATTTCTTTTTTAAAATTACACGTTAAAAATTTAAAAGAAATCTTACTTTTCTCTGGTGCAACACATTACAAAGAATGGACAGTCCTTTTATCTAAATATAAAATTCCATTTTCAGCAATTATAGCCTGTTCTTGGTGATGATATAATTACAGCTGTGCTCGTAATAGGTGTCAAGGCGAAACACACTCACACAATGGTTGAATAAAACTGCAGAACAATGCAAGCACTTCTAAATTCACAACCTTTAAAATGAAATTGACTGTGCAGAATTCAAATAAAAACTAGATAAATATTTTTTTTTAAAGATTACAAGCTTGGTTTGGTTTCTTAATAGCATTTTCTACAAACCTATCAACATCTAATTGATTAGATAGGAATTACTGATTATAGATCAGCTGAAACCTTGCACATCACTCTATTTCCCCAACACAGCCATAGGTAAGTACTTTCTGCAGGGCTGGAACTGGGTGCGGGCCTGTGGGGAGTCAGTAGTGAAAGATCCTTTTGCCTGGAAACTTTTTGGATTGCTTTGTCATTCCAAGAAACGCTGCTCTGTGAGAGGACGGTCAGGTCTCCTCTCGATGAAAACATACAGGAAAAGGACTCAGGTGACAGCGTCCTTCCGGAAGGCTAACCCCTGATTACCTTCGCGAGGCTTTGTGGGGACTCAGACTGCCCAGTCCCTGGAGTTTATAACTATCGCAAGTCCCATTCAGAGCCCCCCGTGTCGTTCCACTTTCTCTTATTGTCCTATTCTTTCTGTTGCAGATGGCTGCCAGCAACAGGAAGGAGGGGGAGAGAACACCAACTCCATCAGTTCCAATGGGGAAGACTCGGATGAGGCTCAAATGCGACTCCAGCTGAAGCGGAAGCTGCAGAGAAATAGAACATCTTTCACCCAGGAGCAGATTGAGGCTCTGGAGAAAGGTGATGGGGAGTTTTCAAAGCAGAGAAGTCTTAAGTCAAAGTAAATGCCACACCAGACAGCACAAAGGGCTAAATTTAGCAGGGGTCCTTTGCATAAAAGACTGACCCCCCCCTTCCTCCTCCTCTTCTGTCTCCCCCTCCCCTCTGCACATCTTTTCGGGGGGGGGGGTATATCCACGTGCGTTTTCTTTCTTTTCACATACCAGTAAGTTGAAAGATTCAAATTCTGACATAATAAAGAAAATGATGTTCTGGCTGTCCCAGGGTGCAGATGGCAACACTCACTGAATGTCGTTCCAAAGAAAACTTCACTTAGTTCTGGCGGGAAAGTTCTCGCAAGCACAGTCAACACACTGTAGAGTTATCTGAAGGGAAATTGGTTGGAGGAGATGGCAGTGGGGTGGCATAAGCCAGTTTGATCCAGGGTTCAAATGTTTTTGTGTAGTTCTGGAATAACATATAAAACCGATTAACTCTTCCAGAGTTTGAGAGGACCCATTATCCAGACGTGTTTGCCCGGGAAAGACTAGCAGCCAAAATAGATCTACCTGAAGCAAGAATACAGGTACCTAGGGACTATGTGACTTTTATGCATTGAGTCTTATTCTTTGCCTTGCTTGTATAACAGTCATTTCTATAACTAGTGACAGGGTCAGTTTGCAAAGACCCACTTGTCCTAAGGCACAGTGGAAATGGAAGGGTTTTTGTTTGTGGTGGAGACGGTAGGGAGCGCAGGGCTAACCTGTTCCCTGCATTTCCAGGTATGGTTTTCTAATCGAAGAGCCAAATGGAGAAGAGAAGAGAAACTGAGGAACCAGAGAAGACAGGCCAGCAATACCCCTAGCCACATTCCTATCAGCAGCAGCTTCAGCACCAGTGTCTACCAGCCGATTCCACAGCCCACCACGCCTGGTAACTTCAAGTGTCCACTACTGGGAAACCTACTTAAATCTGTTTGCCCTGGGCGCTCATCCTGAAATGACATTCCCTTTCTCTCTTTTCTCGCTCTGTCTTCTCTACAGTTTCTTCCTTCACATCAGGCTCCATGTTGGGCCGAACGGACACTGCCCTCACCAACACGTACAGTGCTCTGCCACCGATGCCCAGCTTCACCATGGCAAACAACCTGCCTATGCAAGTAAGAGAGGCTGGCCACCTGCTGCACAGGACCAAGAATGGGTTAGGGCTTGCAGACCCCATCCGCAGCATTTACCCCCTTGGGAGTCCTTCTTGTGACAGTGATTGGCTTGACCAGTCAACTCTGAGACAGTCAATCCAATCTCTTTGAGATGATTGATTGACTGATTGATTCGTGCCCTCGAAAAACAAACACTCGATCTGTTCAGTCAAGTTAATGTGCCTTTTATCATCATGTTAGCTGGGTAATTCTGGGTGGCAGTGGGAGTCTGTTTCGGGTACCAATGAAGCTTGTGCCATAAAGCGGAAATAATGATGGCATAATATAAGGTACTAAGATGTTAGTATGTAAAAACTTCATGTTTATGTTAGTGTGTTCATATGAATAAACACAGAATCAGCAGAAGTATTTTTGATGATTATTTTTGGTCCATGTCAGAAACTAGTGAGGAAGAAAAAAAGGGGGGCTGAGAAGAGAGATTCCTCTCTACACACTGAAAGACATTTACTAAAATAGGAAAACTAGTTGTTTATTTAAAAGTAAACATGTACTAGAAAGCGTTGGCTTGAAATGTAATGTGTATCAGCTGTAGATGATGTGGTAGGTGGGTGGTAATCTTTGCTACCTAGAAAGCTGGTGGTATTCTCAGTTTGGTACCCTGGCCTGTGCTCTTAGGCAGTCCTGGATTCAGCTGGCACTTTCTAATGGTGGATGTACAGGGCTCCTGGGGTGTACTAGACCTTTGGGTGGATTCTTACTGGGGGGATTCTGATGGGTCTTCTGCATCAGCATTTCTAAGTCTCCTGATTGCACAACCATTAGATAGAGATGCCTGATTGTATGAGCGTGGTGGCAGGAGTCAATGCTGGAAACAGTCCTGGGGTTACACAGATTGTTTATAATCCATTGAACATCTTCTGCCAGGTTTGGAATTCAAATAACAGCCAAATAGAAGCCTCCCAGTCTTCAGACCAATATTGGAACAGCTAGATAGAAAACTCTAGAGTATTCATTCACATGTTTCTCGTCTATTTCATTTGGTTTTTTATTGGCCATAGCACAACTGATGTACATGAAGGGACCCACAGTCCATTAGTTAGTATTGCTGTAACCTGGAATTTTCCAGAAGTCAGGTTGCCTAGAGGAAGTGATTGCAGGAAGTAGAAATAAATGCAGGCTGAAATCCCGGCAGGGCCCTTTGTGCCTGCCTGCCTTTTTAGACTTGACATGAGCATCTGACGTTAATGAGACCGCTGTGTCGTGTGGTGTTATATCTTATAGCAACATCTAGGTGTCTGTGAGCATGACATAGTGTGCACATGCAAAACCAAAATGGAATAATTAGATAGATGCTGGATTGCATTAAGCTTGCTTCTACATATAAAGAAATATGTTGGGTTGATTGATTTCAAACATTGACTTTCAAAAATTATACAGATTGAAAAATAACAAAGGTAAATGGCTCCATTGAACAAGAAAAATAAAAAAGGATCTGTGGTTTTACAGTTCAGAGAAAACTCCTCTTTAAGTTTTGGAATGGGGAGGGGTGGTCTCTCTGTCAGTGGCTTCATCTTGTTGACCAAAATCCTCTGTCTTGCAAAGAATGGGTGCCTTCCTCTGAGCCTTCTTCAGTGGGTGCCAGTCTTTGTGAATGAGGATATGGGGGTGCCAGTCTTTGTGAATGAGGATTTGGGGTGTCAAGCACATGCAGAGCAGTTATTGCTGACACTGGGCTTCCGATTCACCTCATCAGTTTTCTGACCTCAGATAACCTATGAGGGCTCCCAGGGGGGATTATCCTGGCTCTGCATATTTCTTTATTTCTTGTTTAGTTACAAGAGAAGTTTATCTCCTCAACATTTCCATTTTGAATGCTTAGAGGACAGCAACACATCTTATGGATGTGACTCAAACAGGACTTTGGGGTTAGTCAGTTAATTCTCAGGTCATGTTTAAGTTACATTCGTTCGCTGACACTTCTGACCTCTTTAACCTCACTCCACTATGGTTGAATATTTGAAAAAACAAAACAAAACTCTGCTCGTCCAAGTTCAGCACTGGAAGGTTCCCAGAGTTCCCTGATTCCTCCTATTGCTCTCTTCCCCGAAGTTGAACTAGGGAATTTGGGGATCTTAGCATTCTCAGACAGCTCTAGGTTTGTGCTAGGAACCCCTGCGAGGTAAAAGAGTGCACACTGCCAACACTGACTGCGTGTTTGGATTTATTGTTCTAGACACTTATCACACAGGTGGCTTTGTTCTGGTGGTGACTGATGATGAACGGTCAAGCTTAGACTCATTATATGGAATTCTAGTACTTTCCAAGGAAGCATCAGTAATGACCAGGCTTGCTGGCAGAGGCTCTGGGGAGCAGGAACCCCAGGATGGGGCTGTGTGATGTGGTTCTGGTAATCACAGGTTTCTCTTTCTCTCTGCAGCCCCCAGTCCCCAGTCAGACCTCTTCATACTCCTGCATGCTACCCACCAGCCCTTCGGTAAATGGGCGGAGTTATGACACCTACACCCCTCCGCACATGCAAACACACATGAACAGTCAGCCCATGGGCACCTCGGGGACCACTTCAACAGGTGAGCTCTCTGTAGTTGCACAGAGGGGTCTACCGGGTTTCTTTGGCCAATCGATCACCTCAACTGTTCTACAGGTGACTTGAAAAGAAACCTCTGGCCTTGCATTAAAGGGCATGGTGAACATTTTACTGCTCTTGCCTTTAGAGAAAACTGACTGAAAAGGGAATTTCAGCTAAGTTAGTGAGTTGACACCATATAGAGAAAAGAGACGTCATTCATGGTGGTGGATGTGATCACAGAAACCGTGTATGACGACAAGGCCCGAGATCAAATTTTCAGAAGACATCTTGGCCTGAGCTGGACAGTTGAGAGGGTCCACTGAGCTTGATGTGGGTATTTTTGGAAGACTTATACATCTTCTAGCTTCTTGATGCCAGCTGGAGAGGTACCACATAAGTCTTCCAGAGATGGTTGTACTGAGAAACTTCTAAATGTGGGGGAGGTTGACCTGGGTTTCAGGAGGTATGTGGGAACATAGTCTCTAGTTTCTGAAGGTCTCCTTTTCTTTCTAATGATTGAAAGCTTTTTATTTTAATGTAAAGTAAAAAAGAAGTATTATGAAGTGTCAGGGGTTTTAGAAAGTCTGTGTGTTCATGCTGCACGCACGCCATCTTTAGAGTCTACCCTTGTGGCTATTCTTTTTTCTTTATTCATTTACAGGACTCATTTCCCCTGGAGTGTCAGTTCCTGTCCAAGTTCCCGGAAGTGAACCTGACATGTCTCAGTATTGGCCCCGATTACAGTAAAGAGAGAGCGTGATCGAGAGAGGAAACCGTGTTCACTCAGTCAGTGACTATGTGGACACAATAGTTGGGTGTTCAGGAAAGAGAAATGGCTGTTAGAAGCACTTCACTTTGCAACTGTGTCCTGTATCGGAGCCCGGGAATGGACTAGAAACAAGGACCTTTGCATACAGAAGGCGCGGTATCAGTTGGAACAAATCTTCATTTTGGTATCCAAACTTTTATTAATTTTGGTGTATTATTTGTAAATGGGCATTTGTATGTTATAACGAAGAGATGGATCTTGGATCTGTGTTGGCTCATGTGGTTGTTTAAAGGAAACCATGATTGACAAGATTTGCCATGGATTTAAGAGTTTTATCAAGATATATCGAATACTTCTACCCATCTGTTCATAGTTTATGGACTGATGTTCCAAGTTTGTATCATTCCTTTGCATATAATTAAACCTGGAACAACACACACTAGATATATGTAAGAAATATCCATTGGTTTTTCCAAAGGTTGTTAACAGATGAAGTTTATGTGCAAAAAGGGTAAGATATAAATTCAAGGGGACGTTGATAGCTAAAAGGTAGAACGTGTCTTCGATATAATCCAATTTGTTTTATGTCAAAATGTAAGTACTTGTCTTCCCTAGAAATCCTCAGAATGATTTCTATAATAAAGTTAATTTCATTTATATTTGACAAGAATACTCTATAGATGTTTTATACACATTTTCATGCAATCATTTGTTTCTTTCTTGGCCAGCAAAAAGTTAATTGTTCTTAGATATAGCTGTATTACTGTTCACAGTCCAATCATTTTGTGCATCTAGAATTCATTCCTAATCAATTAAAAGTGCTTGCAAGAGTTTTAAACCTAAGTGTTTTGAAGTTGTTCACAAATACATATCAAAATTAACCATTGTTGATTGTAAAAACCATGCCAAAGCCTTTGTATTTTCTTTATTACACTATTTTCTTTTTAACCTTATAGTGTGGTGTTACAAATTTTGTTTCCACATTAGGTTAACATCCTCAGTCAATGGTTAGGTTCCTATACACTCCATTTTACAACTTGGCGGTCCTCAAGGAAAAAATTTTTACAGACACCAGAAATTGACTATATATCAGGAAAAAAAAACATTCACAGCTGTGAGGATCTGCATCCTACAACATGTACAGAAAATGGCAGTCCTTCCAATTTATCCATTTATTTCATTTAAGAGCTCAAAGTGTAGAAATAATTTTTAAAATTGCAACACACGATTCCCTAGGAATCGTGTTTTGAACTGAGGCTGGCATTTCAAACTGGGCAGTCAATCTCCACAACAATTTCACTGAAGTATATTCAAAGGTTGAGTTCTGAAACAAGGTTCTCAGAAAGCTGCTGCCCCTCTCAGATATCACCTCTCCCTGTCCTGTCTCTGTCCTCTTTGCACAAGAGGCACCATTTCCCACTGAACCCCTACAGCTGTTCCCATTTGAGTCCTGCTTTCTGTGCCGCTGTGGCTGGTTGGAGGGTGGAGGGGGGATGTTGCGTGTCAAGAAATAATGAGCGCAGACACATCAGCAGACAGCAACAAAACAGGCTGTGACTGGCCGGTGGGAGTTAAAGGCCTTCAGTCATTGGCAGCTGAAGCCAAACATCCCCAAGTCTACGAAGCAGGGCCTATTGTTGGTCAGTTGTTATTTGCAGAGAAGCACAGATCTGATCATGTTTAAAGTGGCGGCACGCAGGGCAGGAGTGCCTGAGCCCAAGTGGTGGATGGAAGGAAAAAAATAAGCCTTTGTTGGGTAGAAAAAGGCCGGCCTGCCTGTTATTTTCTGTCTGCTCTGGGCAACACCTAAGTCAAAGTAGACATATTTTCTTCAGTGAACTGCAGTGAAAAAATGTGTGTGTGTGTGGGGGGGGCTCCTGACTGTCTGGATTAAAAATATTCATACATGGAGAAATGTCTGGGTACACACTTCCATGGACTCAAATTCTGATATATACATATTTTTAAGTCTCAAAGAGAAATGATAAAAAATACATGATTTGAGGATTTGGACATCTCCCATTTGGTAGATAAGCTATCACCTACGAGCAAATGACTTAGATCTATTCATTTTCTTCTAGCAGAACTGCTTTATGTTTAGAGATGCCATCCCAACTGGACTGCTGTTTTTGTGTGTGCGCTTGTAATCACTGTCCGTGTCAGCCTGCACCGCCTGCTGGCACACACATACTACTGGTACAATCGCCCTTGCAGACATATCTGCCTCCTGACATTTTGCAGCCTCCATTCCCCGAGGGATGTGTGTTGAAGGAACTGTCAGAGAAGGACTGTCTGCATTGCAGCCACTCCTGGCTGGCTTACTTCTTCCTCAGGAAAAAAAAAAAGCAGTTTCTAACTGGCTGTGTTTGGGCTGGGGTCAGGCAGTCTGTGCTGGCCCCTGGCCCTGCTGAGGAGAGTACACAGACGACAGAGAATGGCACATGGAATTCGGGGTGTCAGATCTGGGAGTGATGTGAGGACTGAGGCTCTGGATGTGTGCAGCTGGGCACGTATACAAGTCCTCAGAGGGTCAGGATTGCCAGGGTGCAGTGGCACAGCCTGGTATGTTCTGAAGGAGAGATGCTCAGCTGTGGAAGCCTCGGGTCCAGCAGGATGAGAGCAGCAGCCTTGCCTTCTGCCCGCATGCACCCTAGAGGGATGAGCTGTCTGTATCCCAGGGTGTGTGGTTCCGGTGCCCGGGAACTGGTTTTTGACTCCCAATAATTATCTTCATTTGTTTATTTACTGACGGATATGTTTATAGATTTCGCAATGGAAAATCTTGCAGGGTGTTTTAGTGCTATTTTCCAGGATGAAGGCCAAATTTTATGACATTCTCCGTGTGAACAGCTTACGCTTTATCTCAAGGTTTGACTAACTTAGGGACATCAGGTGAATGGAATCAGAGTTGAATCACTCTAGGTCAGTGTTTTTCAACTTTCCTAACGCTGCGACCCTTTAATACAGTTCCTCACGTTGTGGTGACTCCCAGCCATAATCTTATGGCCTTTGCTATTTTGTAACTGTAATTTTCTACTGTTGTGAACTGTAATATAAATATCTGATACGCAGGAATGACCTCTGTGAAAAAGTCATTCAACCCCCCAAAGTGGTCTCAACTCACGCGTTGAGAACCGCTATTCCAGGTGAAAATAACTGTGCTTTGCACCGCAATGAAATTACCAGGACGAACCTTCCAACAACTCTTACACGGTGGTGAACAACTGCTCACATCACCTCCTCTTCCTGCTTAAATGAAACATCACAAATGCAAAGTTTCCTAAAAATTCCATGTGTGGTGTTAGCGTTTAGCTGCTTTGTTCTGTGAGCGTTTGCGGTCACAGGATGGCACTGACTGACTATCTCTATTCATGTCTTTGTGCTCTGGGCCTTAATATTCTCAAGAAAAAGTGATTTTTTTTTGTTTTGTTTTGAGGTCGTGGTCTCTATAGATGGCAAATATACATTATTCTGTTTTTCAATGACTTTTTTTTGCCTTGGTCATAGATGAATAAAGTGCTTGCTCATTTTTCAGGTTTAAAGTGTAAACCTTTGGGGCTTATATTGCTTAATTCGAATACTGTTGATGGTGACTATCTTGGAAATATAGTAATATGATGTCATAGAGATGATATTAATAATGGGCTTAACTGATATGGGTTTCCCTACACGCCTTTGCTATAGGTGTATGTGTATGTCCCATTCATTAAAATTAAAAGACAGGGACTCAACAGCAGGATATCCCTTACTTTTGAAGCATTTTCATTTGTTCTGGTGTTAGTACTAGAAGGTTCTGGGTGTAGTGTTAAAGAATAAGTAAAAAATAAGAAAAGTGATCTCGCTTAGTGGCTATTCACAAAAAATGCAGATGGTCTCAGAGCCCTTTGCCTGAGCAACCTATAGTAGTCAAAATATTTACCTCACGTTAAAGAAAGGCAGATCTAGCACAAGAATGAATACCAGAAAGGGGTTTGGGGTTCACACACTAGAAATACTGAAAAGATATAGGAATATTATAGATCTTCTATTTGACAGTGTTCTTAAGTATTTATATTCCAGAGAGTTTAAAATATATGAGTATACATTTTATAATGCATCAGAAGGACATGCATATATATATATATAGTGGCATGTAATATACATATATTGACGTTTGTATTTTGAAGAGCAATATTTTTATGTGGGAAGTTGTTGGGGTAATAGAGAACAAATAATCTCTAGATGAAGGAAAACATATTTTTAGAATGGGTTTGTATCAGAGGAAAACACAACCCAGCACCGTACAGCTGTTTACGATAGCAGCTTCTTCTTCCTTATTATTATCATATTAAAATGTGCTGAGGGAACCGGAGAAACAAAGCAGTGGATGTAGTGCTTCTGGAAAGTCCAGGTGCTCTCTTTACTCAAGAGTTCAAACAGTTTCATTTCTCTCTAAACTAAGGGTTCAAAGATGCTTACTCAATTTCTAGGGAATTTGTCTATTTGTAAAGCTCATACCTACTAACAGTTGACTGTTAAATTTATAGATGTCGTAGCCAAGCAGCAGACCAATGATTTATGAAGTATTTCATAAGCAATTTGCCTATGCGATGGCCTCGCCCTTCCTTTCAGCGTCAGATGCCATGTGAAGGTGCTGTGGTGTGTGTGGGATGACTCTCAGCAGGGTAAGAGGAAGGTTAGTTATTACACCAGTCAAACACTCACAGTCTGTCAGAGGACGGCCGGGCTTCTATGGATACCGTGCAACCTGACTGATTATCGATGGAGGAAATCAATTTTTTGAAGTTGTTTTAAATCTTAAAAGTACCTCTCCTCAACATAAAAGCCCTTTAATTTTAACTGACAGATCAATTCTGAAACTTTATTTTGAAAAGAAAATGGGGAAGAATTTGTGTCTTTAGAATTAAAAGAGATAAAAAAAAATAAATCAGACATTCTAAAAAAAATAAAAAATCAACCTGATTTTTTTTTAGTGCTAATGAAGTCGTGGTGACAAAATAGTTGTCTTTTTGATTTTATCACAAAAAATAAACTGGTAGTGACAGGGTATGATGGAGAGATTGACGTCCTGGCAAATCACTGCCATTGATTCAATTATTCTAATTCTGAATAAGAGCTGTATACAGTCTGTGTTTATGCTACAGTGGGCTTTTTTTTTTAAGTGACTGACATTCATCATATTGGTTAGACAGTTTTAAAGACCTAGTCTTTGTTTTCTACAATGTTGTCAAGAGCAAATAGAGTATAATTTGTGGTATATTAAAAGGAAGCTGCTTAAGATGTTAGTTAAAGGTGCTTCAAAATATTCTAATTTATTTGAAAATGTATTTTGGAAATTCAATTTCTGCCAATAGATGCTAAACATCTTTGAAAAACCTCGGGTCTTTAAATACATGCCGGGGGCTTTTTACCTTTCACTTTGTCCTACGGTTTGTCAGACCCTTCAAGAATACAGACCTACAGCACCAAACCCTAGTGTCTTACAGGAAAACTTGGTCCATATGCTGTGTTCCCAAGACACGTTCCATGTTAGAGACTCATTAACATGCTCAGCCAATGCTCATCGTTAACAAAGGGTTGAGGGGACACAATGGAAATCTGAGTTCGGTTCAGTTTTCCACTCTGTCTTAGACCCGCATTATAGAACCTGTTCACCGGGCTTTGTGGACATCTCTGGGACACCAGCATCAGTGGAGCTTCTAGCTTGAATTTCCATTTTGAACTTTGTCTGTTGACATAATTTCACAGCACTGATGTCGGTCATTTAGAACTTTAGATCAGCAGTCTACCCAGCTGCTTTGTGCAGTCCATCAGGTTCCGCACGTACTACTGTGTGGGGTAAGTAAGACGAAACCCCCCAAATATGACTTTTGCCTTTGCCACTTTAAACAACAGGATGCACCAATGCAAACTGTTTCATATACTAGCAAACAAAACATTCTTTTAAAAAAGTCTTAACAGTTTTTGGTGACCTTTTCAGAAAAACAGAGCAATGTATCACACACGGCTTGAATTCCCGTTCTGTATCTATGGGTTGCAGCACGCATATTATCATCACCCCTTGCTACAGTCCACGTAAACCAGGGACGATTCTAAAGCACACCAGGTTTGAGGTATTTTTTTGGGTGTTTATTTAAAAATGAATTAGTATTTTTAAAATACACAACAGCAGCTAAATGTCAAATACAGTATTTCTGCTGTATTATTTTTGTACAAAAATCGGTGGAAAAAACAAACAGTGAAACAATCCAAACTGAGGAATGATGGCTCCATTTTGTAATCCTGTGTTTTTGAAAGACTGGAGGGTCAAATCATTAAGAAAAATATTTACATAAGCTATTTGCAATCATAATTAGGTGTCAGGTAATTCCGCATGCAGTCACTAAGGAGGATTCCCTAGAAGTCCAGGTGCTTCCCGCCTCCGGCCATCATGCCACAGCCTGGGCCCCGCTGCTTGGCGGCTTCTGCCAGATCCTGTTTGCGCGAACGGCTCACTGTGTCTGACAAGTCTGGAGGCAAATGCAGTCGCTGCGGTGCATTGTGAGAGAAGAAAGAAGAAAAATTAAGTTTGCTTTCCCCACACACTTCAGAATACAATATTATGCTCTGTTGATCAGCATCTCCTCGTGCATATGAAACCTCTGCTCAAACAGTTCCTCAGGCGCAGCCCCTCGGCGTCACAACCCACTCTTACTCAGTTTCCACCAATCACAGCCACGGATAGAAACTGGACAGGGTTCTCAGTAGGCTGACTTCAGAGTCCCAAACTAAACCTAGTGAGATTTTTCTTTCTTAGGTGGGAATGAAAACATGCAAATGTACAAATTGAAAAAATATCATAAGCTATAGTATTTTTTTTTTCTGGTTCTGTTTTTGCCAGGGTCCTAAAATGCTTTTTAACCAACTATAGCTTTTCAGGAATGGTGGATTCCCATAGATGCCTGCTCCTCTTCGTGTATAAGTTGACCTTTATTTCATGACTATACTTTTTCTAGGGACTCCAGTTTTCACAGAAGCATTGGCATAGTGAGAAAAATGCTACTGGACCGCAGAGCTCTCAGAGGCACAGGTGAGCTAGCCACAGCATCCACTACATTTGCCTCAATGCACAACACTGAAGTAGACTTTCAGAAGTGTAGCTTGGCATTGAATACCCCACTCCTGGCTTCATCTCTCCCCAGATCCAAGGTGACTTAAGCAGATACCCCCTCCCCTGCCGGAACTGCAGAAATTACTGTGGTTAGAAAAAGACACAGTTTTAAAAGAATGTTGTTATTTTGAAAGGAATATAAGCCAGGGACGGTGGCACCCATGTTTAATAACAGCACTTACAAAGTAAAGGCAGGTGAATCTTTGAGTTCAAGGACAGCCTGGTCTCCAGAGCTAGTTCCAGACCAGCCAGGGTTACAGAGAGAAACCCTGTCTCCCATGCTCCAAAAAACAGAAAGGAATATAAAATTTTCTCTCTCTGACACACACACACACTCACACACACACACACTCACTCACTCTAAAATTTGGTTGGGAGGTAGTGGTAGATGGATCTCTAGTGTGAGTTTGACCTGATCTGCAAAATGAGAGTTTCAAGCCAGGGCTACATAGTGAGAGCCTGTCAAAAACAAAAACAAAAATAAAAACAAACAAAAAAAACCCCAAAGCAAACCAAACAAAAACAAACAAACAAAAAACAAAATTTAAGGAAGAAGGAGCTGACTTTTCAGATCAGTGGATCTCACATCAATAAGCATGACTGGAAAATATTCAAAAAGAAATGATCTGCATTGAATACATAGAGACTTTTTATATCATTATTATTCTATTCAATATAGCAAAACATCTATTCACATGGCATTCTCACTGTATTAGGTCTTTTTTTTTTTTTTTGGTTTTTCGAGACAGGGTTTCTCTGTAGCTTTGGAGCCTATCCTGGAACTAGCTCTTGTAGACTAGGCTGGTCTCGAACTCACAGAGATCCGCCTGCCTCTGCCTCCCGAGTGCTGGGATTAAAGGCGTGCGCCACCACCGCCGGGCCTGTCACCACCGCCCGTCCTTGTATTAGGTCTTACCATAATCTTTAGGTCACTTAAAGTCTACAGGTGGATATGTGTACTATGCCATGTGTAGAACGGGCTTTGGCATGCAAAGATTTTGGGATCTGCAGGGGATTTAGAACCACTCCTCCAAGAGTGACGACATGATTCTCTCTGTTGGGTGAGGCACAAAACAGGAGGGCAGGGCCACAGGCAAGACAGGATAGGATAGTGATCTTTCACAGACAACCTGGCTGGGACCTTCATTTGGAAAACTCTCTTCAATGAAAAAAAAAAAGGCTAGGACCGTTCTTGTCAAAATGTTTGCCCAGGAGCATATGCTCCTGCTGGAGGCTTTCCTGATGAAAGACTTCTTTGTTGTCATGTAAACACAAGCTGTGGGTAAATACTCAAGGTATTTAAAGACATTATAATTTATGGAAGGTTCTTCCTTGATTTGTCTCAAATACAAATGCATTTCAGACGAAAGACACTGCTGTACAGATGCATGCTCAACAAAGATGTCAGACGGGTGAAGAGGTCAGAAAAACCTGGGACATTCACAGGGAACCCCTCATTTCACCCCCGGCACTCAGCCTGCCACTTATTAAGCAACAGTTTGTTTCTTGAATCTCAGATGAGACCTATTTGTTCCCAAATAACTCCTTCAGTTCTTTGTACTCTAGCTTGTTCCACAGAGGATTTCAGCAGAAATGAGAGCAGGATAGGCTCAGTGGTCTAAAAGGAAGCATGGCTCCCAGGTCTGAGGCTACAGGCGTCTCTGCAGTGTTAACAGTCACTGACCATAGGAGAAGCAGGGGGAAAGAGATCTTTAATTATATCTGAGTTATCCGAAACTTACAGAATGTTAGCATTTGTGTGCATGCGTGTGCACATGCCTGTGCACATGTGCATACACAATTCTGGAACCTCCCAAATGGTGAGTGGCTTTAATGGAGCCAATGCGGCAAACAAACTACAAGGCATTCTGAAGCGAGCAAAACACCTTCCACACACCTTGTCTCTGATAACCCACTGACATGAATAAGGCAAGTGCACAAATCACCCTCACAGTGAACTTTTTAGGTTTGGATACAAGAAAGGTAGAGCGGAGGAGAAAGCTTTACAGAGATGGAACTTGAGTGGGCTCTTAAGTGATGGCCTCGGCTCTGACAAGGAGAATGAGATCTGCCCAACAGTAGGAGCAGTGCACTACAAGGCAAGGCGGATTTGAGGGTCTAGCCTGCATGCACAATCTAAGCCGGAAAGCAAGTGCAGTTAGTTAGGACTAGCAAAATAAAAGATATTTTAGGGCCTCAACTATTTGCTTAGTGACTGCCTAAGCACCCCCTTCTCTTATCTAGGCAATGAGTGAGCCAACTGGCTAAATGCCATCCCTGGGAAAAAAGTGACATGTGACATGCTTGGAGATCTTTTGGGTTGAATGGCTTTGAAGAAAAGTCACATATTATTTATGTGCTACTTCTGATCATAAAAATTTGGGGATGATATGATTAATTATTCCTAGGCAAATGCTTTACTGGAAAGTTGCTAGTAGATTTTGTCCTCTGAAAACGCCAAAAGAGGGCCGGGAAATCTGTGCCTCTGTGTGGTTTTGCTTGCTTTTGTTGATTCCTCGAATGTGGTCACCATGCAATGTAAATTCTTGAGCAGAGTGTTTGGTTCTTTCTTTCCAAGCTTCCCCTGTGTGCCGCATCAGTGTGATGTGAAGCAGCAAGAAAGGAGCTCAGGTCCCAGCCTCGCCAGCTGTGTCAGGGAGCTCTCCTCTGAGGCTTCCACAGTCTGCACATACTTGACATGTAAACGCTCAGGTGCCGCTGCAGCCCACATCTGTCTTCTGAGAAAGTCTACCGCATGGTGACCTTCTTTAAGATAAACTGCAAGGCTGCAGTGTAAATAAACTTTTAGATGTTGAGATTTCGCTGAGAAACAGTTTAAATAACAATGAATATGGCGAATGCATGAAATAAATGATTCTCCATGTTATAAACCCAACCAGAGCATTTATCTGTCTCTTTTCATACCTGAGCAAAGGCCAAAGCAAAAATGGATCTTTTATCCTGAGCTGAAAATTTTTTCCATCTGATTTTGTTTCCTTAGATTTGGAGAGGGAAAGATTGCAGATGAGGCAGGGGTTGCGTATCTGGCTGGCTGGCAGCCTAGATTTTGTCTTAGTACCAGGTCTGTATGAATAGAGGTATGGGAAAATAGGAACTGCTATGATTCCTACAGGAAACTGGGGGATTTTCAGGGAGGGATCTGATGTGATCAATGGACTCCCTTCTGCCACTACTGGATGGAAGGGAACAGCCTACTAAAATGCCCTGGCAGGTTCAGGGCATTTGCCAAAGGTATCTGCATTCCACAGAAAGCCCAGGGTAGACCCAAGCAGCAGAGCTGACTGCTCTGTGGCTTTAGGGCTTCCCAAGGAGGATGGGACTTGGAGCTCTTCCCCAAGGCCTGCCTCTCCATTGTGCTGGGCTTAGCCACTATCTATCTGTCCCTTCTGGGACAGTAACAAACTGGTCCTTTAGACACATAGAGTAACATTTCCTGTCTTAACGGTTCCCTAACTAATTCTTTTCCCCCACCTGCCAACCCGAGCTCAGTACCCACAGTTCCCAAACAGAAGGGTCAAACTAATCAATGGAGATTATGCCTGGATTTGAGGCAAACTGAAAGTAAATCTCCACTAAAGTAGTTTCAATCACTTTATATGTTTTATATTTTGCCAAAAGCACCAGGTACTGTCTCTTTTCTGAAGACCGCTGATGGAGAACATTCCACCCTCAGCAGCTGGGCAGGCACTCATCGGCATTGTCACAGCTTCCTCATGTTCCCGGAAAGCCAGTCTGTGTTGCTCACAACCATGGCACATTAATCTTTCAGAAGAGTTTTCTTTTTTAAATTTTTTTTATGATTTATTTAACTTTATTTTATGTGAATCGGTGTGAAGATGTCAGATCCCCTGGAACTGGATTTTCAGACAGTTTTGATCTCCTATGTGGTTGCTGGAAATTGAACCTGGGTCCTCTGGAAGAACAGTCAGAGTTCTTAACTGCTGAGCCATCTCTCCAGCCCCTCAGAAGAGTTTTCAATATATTTTCACTTTCTTTTAAACATAACAAATTGAATGAAAATTGGTTCATACCCGAAGAGTCCTATGTTGGTCTCCTACCTAAAGATCTGTCACTTTGGCTCAGGGTCCAGGGCTCTGCCACAGACAAAGCAGACGTCACGGGGCAGGAGCACTGTGCATGGAGGTGGAGTGGCAGCGAGATTCCTGCCTTTGTCCTTCACTTTCAGGGCGACCTCTCATAAGCCAATTATCTGTCAAAGCTCAATGTGCTTATCCACACAAAGAAACAACTGTCCCCTCACAAGACTGCCATGGAGATCAGATGACATGTACAGACACTTTGTGAACCATCATTACTATACTAACATAGTTAAACCTCTTTTGGTTAAAAAAGTAGATTTCAGGGAGCTTAGAAAGATATTTGTAGTAAAACACGATAGAAACAAGTGAGTTTAGGGGGCCAGGAAGTGCGTCTAGAAGTACAGCTCACTATACATAGCTATAAATGACAACAATTTAGTTACTGGTCTCAGGACATAAGCAGAACCTCAGTGTTTAGCATATATCATCCCCCCCGCCCCCCGTGGCTCTGCCAAGAAACATAAAGGAAGTTGCACCCACAATTCCCTGCCTGGCTTCTAGGCCAGTGTCAAAGTGTATGGTTGTATTACAAAGGTATGGTGGTTTGAACGAGAAATGCTTCCCATAGTCTTGGGCATTTTAACACTTGATTCCCAGTTGGTGGTGCTATTCAGGGAGGTTTATGTGGCCGCCTTGCTGTAGGAAGTGTGCCACTGGAAGCAGGTTTTGAAAGTAAATGCCTTACCTACTGTGTGAGAACTCCTTTAGCCAATAGCCTTTAAGATACCAGCCCACGTTGGCTGTGGTCTCATGTACTATAAATGCAGACCTGCACGGTCATCTTTTCTGCTGGATTCTGTTCCAGTTCCCAGTGCACACAGAGGACTGAGGATTGCTACCCTTACTGTGGGTTTATCTCCAAATAAATAAACCTTTGTTATACTCCATTCTGGACTATCGTGGAACTCTTTGGTACGACTACAACCTACTAGCTGCAGTTCGCTGTTCTGTTTCCATACCATCATGGACAGACTTCAGCACTCTGGAACCAGAAGCCCAACCAAACTCTTGCTTTCTTGGCTATAGTGTTTGATTATAGCAATGGAAAAGTAAGTAATACAGAAGGCAATTTAGGATCCACCTCTTTTTATTTTATTTTTATTTTTTTTTTGCCTGAATTCAATGCCTTTATTTTTATTTGATGATGTACAGACAAGATTAACACACCTAGCAACTCTAGGAACTTTTGCTCATGCTACTGAGAAGCAAGACAGCCCTCTCTCTGGGGCCTCGCCTCAGCACAGTAGCCTTGTTCTTTAGAGCTACAGGACACCAACACCTGTGCAGCCGCCTGCCCCAGCTGAGATGGAAGCCTTGTGTTGTCCCAGTTGGGGACAGAACTTTAAAAACACATCTCAGAAGATGCTACCATGCCTGGTTCTGGGCGAGTCCTTGTCAAACCACATACAGACAACACTAGCCCTCACCCTCACATGGGGTAGAGTGTCTTTACTTTTCAGAGTTGCAAATCTTAAATTAACAATACAAGGACTCCATCAGAACACCAAACACCCCCTAGATGGAGACTAAATTCGAGCAAACATAAACCTGGATACGATCATTAGAATCCTAAGGATGGGCAGTGGGAAGTCACCCTACACCTCTATTCTAGCACAGCTCAGGACTCCCTGCGAGGGGTAGGAAGGAAGGAGGAGAAACAGCATACTTTGTACAACTCGACAATACTGTGGGGGTCCCCAGAACCGCTGGCCTCCACGGCACCTCTATTTCCCAGAGAGCTGTTCATACAGCTTGGGCACGTAGTTGTCCCACTCCGCCTGGTAACATGTGCCCGCCACCGGGGATCACAAGTGATACTTCTTGTGGAAGGCCGCCACCTTGAACTTGCCGCGATGATCTCCTGACCTGTTGCTGAGGATGGGTTCGTCACAGTTCAGTGGCTTGTCCTGTTCGTACACCAGCCAGACGTAGCGGTGGAGGCCTGTGCCACTGGGAGGCCCAGAGCCCACGTAATCGGAGAGGACCTTGCCGCTGCTGATGTCATTGCCCTTCATGTTGACCACCAGAAAATGGTGCCACTCCCTGAATTTGGGGTCTTTCCTGCTGGGAGCATCCGGGTCAGTGAGGACCAGGGTGTAGAGTTTCCTTGGGTCAAGGCTATCCCATGAAATGCTGCTGGGCCTATTCTGAACCTGGGTGGGCGTCAGCACTTTGCCCAGCTCGTCCAGCTCCATCCCGGCGTAGGCGACCCGTGCTTGCTGCGGGCGCTCAGCGGGCCGGACCACTGGCTGATGTCGGTGGGCATGGCGACAATGAAGACGAGGACTCACATGCTAAGTCCCGAGTGCCCCACCTCATTTTAAAAATCTGTCTTTTGCACATGTCTTCACTGCTGCCAAAATGGCAAATAAAGGAAATGTCGGAACATGAAGCTCCTCTACCTGGGCTTTAATAATTATTTTTCCTTCTTCACACAGAGGGGAGGAAACAAATGAGCAGCAAGCATCCATCCCACTCCCTTGCAGTCAGCTCTGTGGTGCCCTCACGTGCAGAGAGCTTGCTGGTTTCTGTAATCATGCTCTGTGTGATGCAAAGAATTAGAGTACAGGCTAAGGAGCCACAATAGAAGCATTCTTGTACTAAGAGTGGCTTGAAAAAGTAGAAATGGTACCACTCACAACCTCCTGTATCTCTAGGTCCAGGGGATCTGATGCTCCTGGCCTCTTCAGGTACACACACAAATGCGCACGTACACACACACACACACACACAAATATATTTTCTTAAAAGGTAGAAGTGTATTTATTCTCCACTTTACTCCCACAAGTAGGCAATTCTGAGCACAAAGGATTGGTCTGCCTTTTAAATAAGGGAATCCACTTCCGGCTCCAAGACTGATGCTGAGTGGGGGTGGGAGGGAAATGTGGCCAAGAAGACAGGACCTGGAAGTTGGCCATGTCATTTCTACTCACAACCCAAATTTAGACAAAACCAGACTGAGCTGCAAAAGAGACTTTGAGTTTAAAAGTATGTAAAAAGGTTGATTAAGTTGATTACTATGGAAGGAAGAACAAATGCATACTGGGAAACAATCAGTACTATGCAACAGTTACAAGAAAGGCTGCATAACAAAACCATCAGCATCCAGGAACTCATAGCTGCAGTGAACCACGGCTCACTGCTTGGGGCTCCACTTTTATTTTCTGACCAACAAAGCACACATCTGATTATCCCCAGGGGCCTAGAGTGGAGGAGGCTAAAGCACTATTTTCTTGTTCTATCTTATAGGGAGACTTCCCTTTTCTCAGTGATGAATTTCCTAATAGAGGCACAGGGAAGAGGATGGAGTAGGTTTGATACATTCCTCAATATTCCAGAGTTTCTGACTGTTGTTTCAGCTACTAAGAACGCCAGTGTCTCATGCTATTCTGTAATTACATTGTTATTATTGTGTGTGGGGTTTGGTATACGTGTATGGTGCAAGCATGTGAGTGTATGAGTGTGTGCATGGAGCAGCCAGAGCAGGAGAGTAGATGTCTTCTATTACTCCCATCTTGTTTTGTCTTTCTCACTGAACTAGAAACTTGCCAGTTTGGCTGGTCTGGATAGCCAGCAAGCTTTGAGATCTGCCTGTTTCTGCTCCCCAGTGCTGAGGTACAGGCATATACAGTCATGTTTGGGTTTTTAGGTAGCTGCTTGGGATTTTAATTCAGGTTCATATGCTTGCAAGGTAGGTGCTCTTCCCAACTAATCCATTTCACCAACCTCTAGTTATTATATTTTTATACTTTTACATTTATATTATTCAATAATGATTACATTATTATAACATAACGTTATATTGCAAGTCTTTTACATTTGGTTAAAATACTGCAGTATAGTATACTTCTGCCTAATTTTTCATGAATTTTACACCATCTTCATATCCACCCTGGCCAGAGGAAACAATGCCAGAAACAACTCCCCCTCCCCCCACTTTTTTTTTTTGGATTTGCAAGTGCTCATTTGGTAGTGGCTGAGTACTTTTGGAAAATAGGCTACTATACATGGCGAAGTTTTTGGATTATTATTATTATTATTTTTATTTTCTTAAGGTCCGATTCATTCTCAGGTTTAAGAGTAAAATTCAATTAGTGTCATAATTTTACACTATTCTTTGAATTAAGAAATTCATTTGGTTTTGGTTTCTCTTGACTGATCTGAAAATTAGACAACATCTCAGAGCTGGAACACTGCATATTGGCTGCCCATTGAAAAATGCTCAGGTGTGCAATTATTTTGACCGTCAATTATAACTGACAGTATTGTCTTGCCTCCAAATCTGCTTCCACCTCTCTGAAAGCAGACTGTGAAGAACTTGCTTGTCTAAACAGAAGTGTGATTTGTGAAAAGGCATGTGCCTGTGGCAGAGACTGCTGGTTTACTCCCAGGATCTGATCTCTTTAGAAAGTAAAGAATCCCTGAACACTAGAAGGGCACATGGCCTCCTTGAATAAAGGCTGCATTTCCCAGCTTCCTTTGCTAAAAGATGAAGCTGAGTGACTGCATCTTGGTCACTATATCTTGGGCAGAGGTGCCACGGTTAGTGTTTGGATGAGGTTTTGTAAAGGGAGTAGGCACTGACTCCTTCCCCTCCCTCTCAGTAAGCAAACCTCACCAAGAGGGCCCCATCTACCTCTCCTCTGGCCAGACTCTTTCCCATGGACTGGGTAATTAGGGGACTAATGAAGTGTGCATCTAGAGTCGGTGTCAACCTCATAGCTGGTGCTGGCACATGTCTATAATTCCAGGACTCTTAAAGCAGACACAGAAGGATCAGCAGTTCAAGGCTATCCTTGGCTAATTACAGAGTTAGAGGTCAGCCTGGATTACATGAGATTCTGTCTCCCTCCTCCCCATCCACCAAAAATGATTAAAAATCCTCTGTCTTTCTTTGTTGAATATGTTCTTGAGGCACAGAAACTCTGAATTGCCTGTCCAGATGGCTATAAAGCCTGTACAATTCTTGTTTTCAGGTTTGTCCACTCATGAGTGCACTGTGCTGTATGTGTGCATACTTTGAAGTTCCTCGAGTAGCAAAGGCATGGCTGTTAGTGGGCAGTACAGACGTCGTGGATGTCAAGCTAGGTATGCACAAGTATATAAGAGAGACTTGTAGAAGACAAAGAAGGTGGCCTGTAGAGCAGTTCTCTCTGTTTCATGTTCTCAGAACTCTGATCCTAAATTTCAAGACAAGTTTTTTTTTTTTTTTTTTTTTTGTTTTTGTTTTTGTTTTTGAAAGAAAGAAGAGAGACACACTTAATGGCTTGACAACTTTAAAATGCTCTAACATAAGAATATTGTCCCTTCTTTGCATTCTCACTCCAGGCTCTGCACAAGTGTTCAGGACAGACCTAACTTCCTTCTTCTCACTTGCTGACATACAGACTTAAGGGCAGATGCTGAAGCAGCAGACATGGAGTCGCTATGGGCTAACAGGAACAAAACAAAATGACAGAATGAGTCTAGGAGCTTGGGTCACTCAACCTGGTCTATGTGAGCGAAAAAGACTTCTGCATTATCCAAAGCACCCTCACTGGATCACTGGAACAATAGCATAACCTCCACCCCGTTAATATAGATCTTGGGAAATGACATAAGTAATACCCAAGTTCTGTGATATGCATACATTTTGAATGAGTGGTTGGGAGGTGGGCAGGGATGCCAGAAATCAGCTTGTGATACCTAAGCTCTGTGATACACATATTCTTTGATTTAGTGGTTGGAAGGTGGGCAGGGAGATCAGAGATGAGTTTGTGATTGTTGTTCTTATTATATCTGTGATAACCTGGAAGGCAAACCTTATACCTCCAATCAGTGGCTCACCATGAAATGCTGAATAAATTTAGAATACTGGTTAACTCTTGCCATTTTATAGAGAGATGAACTCATGCTAGAATGAGGGCACTAGCAAAAAGGGACTATGGTTCTATTAAAGGAGGTACAATGCCTAGACCTCACAGTCTTAACCAAAGGCTTGATAATTCAGGGCCTTGCTAGTATGAAAATACCTGGATGTTCTTGTACCTATGAACTGGGGTGGCAACATTTGCCAATGATGTCTGTGCCCCTGAACCTTCTTAAAGACCTTCACTAAGAACACAGCTAGAAAACGGTCAGGTCAGGGGTGCTTATTTTAATCAAGCCTATTATTTCATGTGGTACCCAGGTAGCTACTTCTAAAATGAAAGAGATCTCAAAAAATAAGATTCAAGTCGTAGAGTAGGCACTTGGTAGCCACTCAAACTGCCTTCTGGTGTTTCCTCCTCATAGCAGGGGCTGGAAAGATGTGGACGAGGGTTATCCAACTTGATGCATCTGTGTACTAGGTTTAGAAGGTGGAAGAGAAGCAGGAGCAGATTTCCTGCTATGTTAACTACTGCAATTGGCAGGCACTGATGCAGAGATGATTGTTCTGGCATCAGCGTTCAGTGACTAGACATTGGCTTCCTAAGCATCGAGAAGCCTTTGTGGGAGTGGAGGTTGGACCAGTGTGTAAGTGTCCAGCTAGCTGCCTCCTGAGGGTCAAGAAGCAGTTGCAGTGGAAAGTGGGACTTACTAGTCCCAAGGCTGTGGTCAAAGGGCTGTGTGTCCAGTCAGTAGCTTCAGTGGGGGACGCCCAGCTCCTCCTCTTCCTGTCCTCTTGGAGTCCAGTTTGGTGGCAATGCCCTCTAGTTCTCCAATTTTTTCATCCACCCCCAATGCTCTGTTATAGAACATCTTTCTGCATAAAATAATTAGGTAATATCTGTTTCATGCAAAGAAACAAAGTCTGGCAGGGATAACTTGCACATGGAATTGAGGGGAAGCAAATGGGTCGGGAACATTCTAGGGCAGTGGTTCTCAACCTCCGTCATGCTGTAACCCTTTAATATAGTTCCTCAAGTTTTGTGAGCCATAACCATAAAATTAGTTTCATAGCTACTTCACAACAGTAATTTTGCTACTGTTATGAACACAATATAAATATCTATGTTACAGATTCAATGCAATGCCCACCAAAATTACAGACCTTGAAAGAATGGTACTCAACTTCATATGGAAAAGCAAAAAACACAGGATAGCCAAAACAATCCTGTACAATAAAAGAACTTCTGGAGGCATCACAATTCCTGACTTCAAACTCTACTACAGAGCTACAGTACTGAAAACAGCCTGGTATTGGCATAAAAACAGACAGGAGGACCAATGGGACTGAATCAAAGACCCGGATATTAATCCACACTCCTTTGAACACCTGATTTTTGACAAAGAAGCAAAAAAATATCAAATGGAAAAAAGCATATTTAACAAATAGTGCTGGCATAACTGGATATCAACATGTAGAAGAATGAAAATAGACCCATCTCTATCACATTTGCACAAAACTCAAGTTCAAATGGATCAAAGACTTCAACATAAAGCCAGCTACACTGAACCTTACAGAAGAGAAAGTGGGAAGTACACTTGAACGCTTTGGCACAGGGAACCACTTCCTAAATATAACCCCAGCAGCGTAGACACTGAGAGAAAAATTAATAAATGGGACCTCCTGAAACTGAAAAGCTTCTATAAAGCAAAGGACATGGTCAACCAGACAAAACGGCAGCCTATAGAATGGGAAAAAATCTTCACTAACCCTACATCAGACAGAGGTCTGACCTCCAAAATATACAAAGAACTCAAGAAATTGGTCATCAAAAGAACAAATAATCCAATGAAAAAATAGAGTACATACCTAAAGAGAGAACTCTCAACAGAGGAATCTAAAATGGCTGAAAGACACCTAAGGAAATGTTCAACATCCTTAGTCATCAGAGAAATGTAAATCAAAATAACTCTGAGATACCACCTTACACCTGTAAGAATGGCCAGGGTCAAATCACTGATGACAACTTATGCTGGAGAAAATGTGGGGTAAAGGGAACACTTCTGCATTGATGGTGGGAATGCAAGCTGGTACAGCCCCTTTGGATGTCAGTGTGGCGATTTCTCAGAAAATTAGGAAACAACCTTCCTCAAGATCCAGTAATACCATCCAAAGGATGCTCAATCGTGCCACAAGGACATGTGCTCAACTATGTTCATAACAACATTGTTTGTCATAGCCAGAACCTGGAAACAACCTAAATGCCCCTCTACTGAAGAATGGATAAAGAGAATGTGTTACATTTACACAATGAAGTACTACACAGCAGAAAAAAAAAATAACGACATCTTGAGTTTTGCAGGAAAATGGATAGAGCTAGAAAGCATCATTTTGAGTGAGGTAACCCAGACACAGAAAGACAGTTATCACATGTACTTTCTCATAAGTGGTTTTTAAAGCAAAGAAAACCAACCTACAAACCACAATCCCAGAGAACTTAGACAACAATAAGGACACTAAGAGACATACATAGATCTAATCTACATGGGAAGTAGATAAAAACAAGATCTCCTGAGTAAATTGGGAGCATGGGAATCTTGGGGGGAGGGTTGAAGGGGAGGGGAGAGGCAGGGAGGGGAGCAGAGAAAAACGTAGAGCTCAATAAAAATCAATTAAAAAATAAATATCTGTATTTTCTGATGTTATTAGGTGACCCCTGTGAAAATGTTGTTTGATTTTCAAAAGGGTTGCAATCCACATATTCAGAATTGTTGTTCTAAGACCTTGATGGAATTGGATTGCCAAAGAAACAACAAACCTGGATAGAAGCCTATAGTTATTCAACCCCGAAAGTGACCCAGTCCTCAAACCTCAAAGGGCACATCTTTCAATGGCAATTTCATGTAGTGATATTTAAAATGGGTAAAGGAATGACTTTGTGTTTGTGTGTGTGTTTGGGGAAAGGGTTTCTCTGTGTAACAGTCTTGGCTGTGCTGGAACTCATTTTGTAGACCAGGCTGGCCTTGAACTCAATGAGATCTGCCTGCCTCTGCCTCCCCAAGTCCTGGGATTAAAGGTGTGTGTAACCACCGCTGGTCAAGAAAGACTTCTTAAAGGAAAAAGGAATAATGGATGAGAAAGACCTCTTCGCCTCCCCCTCTCTCTTTCTTTTCAGGGTCCCATGTATCTCAGGCTAGGTCTGAGTTTGGTAAGCAGCAGAAGATGATCTTGAACTTTTGGTCCTCCTGCCTCTCCCTCCTGAGTGTTGGGACTACAGTGTTTTCCATCACATCCATTTTTACTGGACTCTGAGGGATTGAACCCAGGATTTTTCCATGATAAAAAGCCTTTCTACCAACTGAACTATATCCCAGGACTCAAGGAAAATTTTTCTACAAGCTACCAGGACATAGGAATCTTGAGTTTTCTAGCAGGAGGGATTGTTTACCTATCCCTGGGTAAGGGAACAGGTACTTGTGGAAAGAATGTGAGCATGGTCTTGGGTTCATATTTGACAGAGACTGATAATTTTCTGCCAACATCTATTCTCCTGTTTCCTTTAGTACTGAGTCCCTTTTAAATACATGACACGCACACATGTGTGTGTATAATGATATGTATATAAAAAGACTTCACTTCCAGACTTCTCTTGCAGCTAGCTATGTATAGAGTATATAAATAAGTTCAAAACAATGAGAAGACCAGGAGTGACGTCACACCCTCAGTACACTGGAATGAACTGAACTCAGTCTGGCTTCAGTATCCACAATTAATTTTCTATGCGTCAGAGTGTCTCTAAACATTAAAGATATTGAGCAAGATAAGCAAGATTCATGAAACTCACTCCAGAAGGGATAATGCATACTTCCATAGTTCAAGGAGACATTGACAACATAGGAGAACAGGCAAATGTGGACAGTGAAGGATATCTGAAAGCAACTGAAACATGGTGACATGGTACTACTATCTGTGGGTACCACTTTAATTGGTGAAGATCTTCCTTAGGAGTACATCTGTGCTAAGATCTTAATTTTGAGACAGGATTTATAAGATCTGGAGAAAGAAGATCCAGGTGATGAGAATAAGGTTGAAAAGTTATGAGGCAGGAGTAAGCTTGGCATGTTTGAAGGGCAGCAGCTTTTCTGGACAAGTGGGCAAATGGTTATTAAGTGTGGCTGGCAGGCAGATTTGGTAGGACTTCTAAATTATGAGAGATGATTTGGATTTAATTCTGAAGGGCAAAGGAGATCATAGAAGTAATATAAACATTTTTCTATGACTGTTGATTATTTCCTTACAAAGTCATCTGTGGATATTCAATAATGGAGAACAATAGTTACTGCAAACACTTGTATTTTATGAAAGACGTTTCCAGAGACCAGTATACAAAGGCTGTTTTACATCATGTTTTCTTCTGATTCAGAAGAAACATTCCAGCAATGAAGTGCTCACTTCCTTCTGCCTGCTCTCCTCATGGAAGGGCTACGTTCTGGGTGACACATCTAAGGAGAAGCTCCAGCACCAAGCGTGGGGAGATAACTTACTCAGGTTGCTTCTCTTAAAAGAGAAATTAGAATCTTTGGTACTGTAGGGTAATAACAACATATTCAAGTCTTCATGTTCTCAAACTTTTAATTAAGATGTAGAAAAGTCATTGTCTTCCCTAGTTCATACATCCCGAGAACTAGGTAATTCTGAAAAATCTTGCTTGATATGACCCCCCCTTTCCTTTCCTTCCCCCCTCCTCTTTTTTTTTCTTTGAGACAATGACTCTCTTTGTAGCCTACACTAAATAGCCTGGCCTAGCCTCATACTTGTAGCAATCTTCCTGCCTCAACCTCCCTAAAGCAGGGATTTATAGGTAGGAGTCATCATGTTTGGTATTGATTCTACTTTTTATACAAACTAAAGGGAGATTCTTTTTCTTCAGATTTCCCCTTCTTTTACTCTCAATGTGCTGGGCTTAAAAAAAGCATTTAGATAACAAGAATACAACTTGAATTGTTACCTAAAGTTGGAAACAACAACAGCAAAAAACCTTCCCCTTATGCCCATCCACCTGCTGCACCCCTGCACCTCACTACCCACTGCACCCCTGCACCATACTACCCCCTGCACCCCACCCGCTGTATCCCCTGCACCTCACTACCCACTGCACCCCATCCGCTATATCCTCTGCACCTCACTACCCACTGCACCCCAATACCCCCACACCCCACCTGCTGCATCCCCTGCACCTCACTACCCACTGCACCCCTGCACCACACTACCCCCCACCTGCTGTATCCCCTGCACCTCACTACCTGCTGCACTCCTGCACCACACTACCCCCCACCTGCTGTATCCCCTGCACCTCACTACCTGCTGCACCCCTGTGTCCCACTATTCAATGCACCTGCTGCACCCCTCCCTACCCTGCTGCTTCTTGGGAAAGGGCATGGGATGGTGATCAACCACTAGCCTAATTTCCATCCCTGGGATCCCTATGCCCGGTTGCCTAAATGGCAAAATGGGCTTTTCCTATCTCCCAACTCTCTCATCCATCTTTTCTAAACTGTGTAGCAGAGATTCTCACTTTGGCTACCTCTTCCCTGGTCCCAGCTGTTTTTTAATGCAAGGTCTGTACTCTGGAGCATACAGTTCAGGAAAAGAGCACAGATGTTCCAGTGTGTGCAGGGACACAGGGGCTACTGCCACAGGAAAGGGAAGACAGGAGATCTTGATTGCCACTAGGACAGGTATCCCAGGAACACTTTACCCAGGATGTCCCTTTTCTACTTGGGATAAATGAGAAAAGATTCTCTCTCTCTCCCAATTTATTTTATTTTATAAGCATTGGTGTGAGGGTGTCAGATCCCCTGGAATTGAATTATAGACAGCTGTGATCTAACATGTGGGTGCTGGGAATTGAACCTGGGTTCTCTGGAAGAGCAGTGCTTCTAACTGCTGAGCCATCTCTCCAGCCCCTCCCATCAAGTTTAAGAATTATAAAATGGCTTCTAAAAAAAAAAAGTGTATGTATGTGTTTTAGATTTGAATGCTAAACTTAAAGAATTATTTTAGAAATACATTCAAGTGGCTAATTGCACGAGAATTTCTTTCCACTCCATTTCTTTCTTCCTTTAAAGCATATGATATGGACACTGCACTGATCGTAGCAAAAGCAAAAATCTTTCTTATTTTTGTCACTACAATTGAAAGTAGTGCCTGTTCCTTTCCAGAACCTGATGCCATGCACTCAGTGAATTGCTAGTAGGGTAAATGAGTGTCTTTGTACCCAGGTTTATTCTGAAATCTTAGAGATTTTTAGGACTGCAGCACAGCCATGATAACAGTTCAGGGGCTGGCGGAGACATGCCTGGCCCTCAGTCATGGACTAGAATCCTAAGATGTGAAAAGGCAGAAGTGAGAAACTTTTGCGATCTGATGGTTTTCAAAATAGCTTAGGTAAGCATGTTATTACTAGCCCACTAGCTAAGTTCCAGAACTGGCAACTCTGGGGGAATACTCAGCCCAGAAATGTGGCAAGCACACACGTTTATACCCTGGATAGCATACCCATGAACACACGTTGGTCTCCTTTTGGCTGCAAGCAAGTGACTCCCAGGAGCATAATGGCCAGTGTGTTTCTCTGTATAATGCCTGCAGTGTATGCAGACCATCGTTCTCCAAAGCCCCGAGATGGCGTATGAAGTGCTCAGTGGCAGTGGCGATGTAAAACATCCTGACAGTTCTAAATCTCCCAAATGATCTCCAGTTACTTTGAGAATCCCCATATTTAAGGGTCTGTTGGTTCCTGGGTATGAAGAAAGAATTTTTAATGGGGCCAAATGTAGGTGTTTACAAGGGGGAATTGTTTTTTTTTTTTTTTTTTTTTTTTTTTTTTTATTAAGAGCTGCCTTATGTTCAAGAGTTGTATTTACTTTGTCAAGCTCACCAGAATTAGAAAATCCCCATTGCTAGGCAGCCTAGAGTGCTTACGAAGTATTTCTGGGCATTCAGAACTGCAGCATGTGCTGCCCAAAGGCAGGTTTCATTATAGTGTGTTATTGAGTCCTCTTACCCCCAGACAGGGGCACTTCTAGAACAGGAAGTCTTGCTTACTTTATGCTGTAACATATTTACATGATGGAAATGCAGCAATCAACACATGTGTAAAGCCTGAGGGACAGGAGGCACACTTTAATGGTTTCTTGAAGCAGGCTGATTTCCTGGAGCTTTTCATCTTTATTTTGTCCTGCATGCGTGAACAAGCTCTCCTACTATAGGTATTTGACACAGTCTACCTGGTATGAATGCGAATGAAAATAGCACAAAATTAATTTTATGTTTTATCTTTGCCAAACCCATCCTGATTTCTCTCCCCAGTTCAATGTGCACTGAGGGCTCGGCCATTATTTCTGGCATGTTGTGTTAGATTTCATGCAAATGTAGCTAGGCTTTTGGTTTGACAAAGTGAAATGTGGCTTTCTCTATATTGGCTGGAGAAAACCAGTCCATGATGAATGAGTAGATAAAGCATACTCTTCCAGGCGGTAAACTCTTCAAACTGAACCAACAACCAGGAGACACAAGTAGCGCTGCCCGATACATCCTATTATACACGTTCCGAGTGTCATACATGCATTGCTATCATAGATTCCCAACTTTTACTATATCTGTACATGAGTTGCTAAAATCTTAGTAAAATTGAGGAAAAAATTTAAAAATTGACATTAAAGCTCTCTGAAACGAAAATTTCCATTTTCAAAATTTGATTTCAGAAAGTATGTTAATCCTGGAAACCCCAACCACAAGCATCAAGGCAAAGTTACCACAAACTTATGAATGAATCTGTTTTCCCATCTGCCCTGCACATAACCCTCCCACTGTAGCTTCCTTCTTACCCATTTTGGAAGGGAAATTGAGAACACACTGGGCAGAACCCTCTCAGCACACCTTGGGGGTAGTGATGGGCAGCCAAAGACTCATTACTCTGGCTGAGGGATACAGACTAGAGGTGGACACGACTCCAAAGAGGAGCTCTTGGCTGAAATGACTTCACACGTAAGTTGCATGTAATGGTGCATCCAGTGGTCTAAGATAGAAAGGCTCCCCAAGAAACATGCGAAATAAACACAGCAAGGAAAGCAGCAGCAACAACCAAAACACCGATGAAAACTCCAGAGAAGAACAAAATTATCTGTGACTATACAGATAAACAACTGGCTACTTTTTTAGTTTTATTTTTTTTTAATTTGTTTGGCTTAATCAAAATGCATGTTTCTATAGAAATGTTAACAAGAGCTGGGTTTACTTTCCACATGGATAATTTACAAGTAATTTCTCATAGAGATTATTTTGTGTTCTTTAAAAACTCATTTGCTTTTACATGTAGAGGAATTTTACCCCCCACTACTTAACTTTACCAATGAGCTAAATCTGTTTACAAGGGCTCTGAAAGAGCCTCAAAATGTAGAACTGACTTGCTACACCACATTGGTTAAATCCTGCCTCAGGTTTCCATTGCAGCAAGAGGCTCTCTGGTCAAGTAGGAGCCCTGCACTTCCCTGCATCTAGTGTCTGCAGGAGGGCTGTGGACATTAGTCCTGTTGGATTTGACATGACACAGTGAAGGGAAGAGGTTTTTTAGCTGTTACTTGGGATTTATAACCTAAGCCTTAAAGATTTAAGTAAATATATATGTACATTTTTATTCTATAAACATATAGTCACACATAATGTAAGCACACAAATCCACATATTATTACTATAATAACAGTTTTGGTACAGTCAAAGCCAAGGGAAAAAATTATTTGCGGGGGGAAAAATAGTTTCTAAAGTTCTACACTCACAAATTTCACAATTTAACAAGTGATTAAAAAAAGTTTTCTCTTTAAAATTGTATCAAGTATTGACATTTTTCTTGTTTTTCATTATAATGTCTTAAAGGGTCAGTTTTAGTGTTATGTCAAATATCCAATAAAAGACCTGTAAAAAAACATAACTACATTACATAGTTCTGGTTCTCAGTAAAAAATTCTAACAAGTATATTCATATTATCATATTTATTGTTCACATTCTAAATCTATTAACTTGCTTATAGATTTTACGAGTCTATTATGAATTTCTTAGAATTCATTTCTTTGCAATTAAACACACACATACCATACATTTGTAAAGTAGTCAAAAGAACTTACAAGGTTCTACCAATGAAAGGACTTGAGTAATATCTGCCCTCTGATCCAAACCCTGAAGTCACCATCTAGAACTTCACTCTGAGAGACACTGCATGCAAGCAAGTTCTCAGGTGCACACTCACATGCGACTGGACCCATGACACGGGGCAGTTTTAGTGACTATTACATATCAGAAGAAAATATTTATTGCCTTTATGCTTCTATTATTATATTTCCTCTGACAGGCTAGGAAAGATCTCTCATTTGTAAAACACAATACAATTTTTGCAAAAGTTTTCACATGTAGCCTATATTTTAAATCTACTATATAATGTCTACATTTTTTTGTTCTCTCTTTTCTAAGAACTTTTAAAAATAGATAAAACACATGAGAAATCTCATCTCATTACTTATTAATCTTATTACTAGGTTGAATATGCTTTTCATATTTACTTCTAATGTATTACTTGCAACAAAATCTTTTTAAAAAAGAGAAATAAGTCTCCTATTAGGATTTTAGAGTCTTAGACACACAGAGAGAATTATTTCAAATAGTAATGATTGTGTCTAACAATAAAAAAAAAACAACATGCTAATTTCTTTACCAACATATTCTT